>NC_041380.1:344702517-344756309 GCF_002162155.2 Triticum dicoccoides
CAAACAACGCACGAAAAACAGAATAGTCTGTAGTAATCTGGAGGTTTTGAATACTTCTATAACTCCAAAAATTCTGAAAAATTAGGAAAACTAAATAATTTGTATATTGATCTATTGCAGTTGGAATTGGTATTTTATCGCTCTTTGGTAAAAAACGAAAATTATTCTCGTGAGAGCATACTTACTATTTTTTCAGCAAGATGAAACAACAATCACCCAAGAAGATCCTAAAGGATTCACTTGGCACAAACTCTAATTAAAACATAAAAAACAAAATCGTAACAAAGGATAGGTGATTTATTTATTACTAAACAGGAACAAAAATAAAATTGGATTGCCTCCCAACAAGCGCTATCGTTTAACGCCCCTAGCTAGGCATAAAAACAAGAATAGATCTAGGTATTGCCATCTTTGGTATGCAATCCATAAGTGGCTCTCATAACAGATTCATAAGGTAATTTAATTTTCTTTCTAGGAAAGTGTTCCATGTCTTTCCTTAACGGAAATTGGAATATAATATTTCCTTCTTTCATGTCAATAATTGCACCAATCGTTCTAAGGAAAGGTCTACCAAGAATAATAGGACATGTAGGATTGCAATCTATATCAAGAACAATGAAATCTACGGGCACATAATTCCTATTTGCAACAATAAGAACATCATTAATTCTTCCCATAGGTTTCTTAATGGTGGAATCCGCAAGGTGCAAATTTAAGGAACAATCATCAAATTCACAACCTAACACATCACACAAAGTTTTTAGAATAGTGAAAATACTAGCACCCAAATCACATAAAGTATAGCATTCATGATTTTTGATCTTAATTTTAATAGTAGGTTCCCACTCATCATAAAGTTTTCTAGGGATAGAAACTTCTAGTTCAAGCTTTTCTTCATAAGATTGCATTGAAGCATCAACGATATGTTTAGTAAAAGCCTTATTTTGATCATAAGCATGAGGAGAATTTAACATGGGTTGCAACAAGGAAATATAATCTATCAAAGAGCAATTATCATAATTAAATTCCTTGAAATCCAAAATAGTGGGTTCATTGCTATGTAAAGTTTTGACCTCTTCAATCCCACTTTTATTAATTTTAGCATTAAGATCTAAAAACCCTGAATCATTGGGACGCCCTTTAACTAAAGTTGATTCATCCCCAGTCCCCTCTTAATCAAGATTCATATTGGAAAACAAAGATTTAATAGGAGACACATCAATCACGTTTAAATCTACATCTTTATTATCATGAAAACTGGAAGAACACACTTTCTCAAAGCAATCTTTTTTAGCACGCATCCTAGCGGTTCTTTCTTTGCACTCATCAATGGAAATTCTCATGGTCTTGAGAGACTCATTGATATCATGCTTAATTGGAATAGATATAAGTTTCAAAGAATCAACATCAAGAGAAATTCTATCCATGTTCCTAGCCAACTCATCAATTTTAAGAAATTTTTCTTCAATCAAAGCATTGAAATTCTTTTGCGAATTCATAAATTCTTTAACACTAGTCTCAAAATCAGAGGGCATCTTATTAAAATTTCCATAATATTTGTTGTAGGAATTACCATAATTATTAGAGGAATTACTAGGGAACGGCCTAGAATTAAAGTTTCCTCTATAAGCGTTGTTACCAAAATTGTTCCTACCAACAAAATTCACATCCATAGATTCATTATTATTCTCAATCAAAGTGGACAATTGCATATCATTAGGATTAGAAGAAACACTCTTATTAGCAAACAATTTCATAAGTTCATCCATCTTTCCACTCAAAACATTAATCTCTTCAATTGCACGAACCTTTTTACTAGTGGATCTTTCAGTATGCCATTGATAATAATTAACCATAATATTATCTAGGAGTTTAGTAGCTTCTCCTAAAGTGATTTCCGCAAAAGTACCTCCCACGGACGAATCTAAAAGATTTCTAGAAGCAAAATTCAATCTGGCATAAATTTTTTGTAAAATCATCCATAAATTCAAACCATGTGTAGGGCAATTACGTATCATTAATTTCATCCTCTCCCAAGCTTGTGCAACATGCTCATGATCAAGTTGCTTAAAATTCATAATATCGTTTCTAAGAGAGATGATCTTAGCAGGAGGAAAATACTTAGAGATAAAAGCATCTTTGCACTTATTCCATGAATCAATACTATTTTTAGGCAAAAAGAGAACCAAGTTTTAGCACGATCTCTAAGAGAAAACAGAAATAGCTCCAATTTAAAAATATCATTATCCACATCTTTATTCTTTTGCATATCACACAAATCAACAAGTTTGTTTAGATGGGTAGCGGCATCTTCGCTAGGAAGGCTAGAAAATCCATCTTTCATGACAAGATTCAACAAAGCAGCATTAATTTCACAAAATTCAGCATCGGTAATAGGAGCAATCAAACTGCTAATAAAATCATTGTTGTTGGTATTAGAAAAGTCACATAATTTAGTATTATCTTGAGCCATCGTGAAAAATAATCAATCCAACACACAACCACACAAGAAGCGAGCGAAAAGAGGCGAACAGAAAAAGGGGCGAATAAATGGCAAATGTGAAGTAGGGAGAGGAAAATGAGAGGAAAATGGAAAATAATGTAATGCGAGGGAGAAGAGCTTGTGATGGGCACTTGGTATGTCTTTACTTGAGCGTAGATCTCCCCGGCAACGGCGCCACAAATCCTTCTTGCTACCTCTTGAGCATGCGTTGGTTTTCCCTGGAAGAGGAAAGGGTGATGCAGCAAAGTAGTGTAAGTATTTCCCTCAGTTTTTGAGAACCAAGGTATCAATCCAGTAGGAGATTACACGCAAGTCGCCTAGTACCTGCACAAACAATCAAGAACCTTGCAACCAACACGATAAAGGGGTTGTCAATCCCTTCACGGCCACTTGCAAAAGTGAGATCTGATAAAGATAATAAGATAAATATTTTTGGTATTTTTGTTGTATAGATTGAAAAGTAAAGACTGCAAAATAAAATAAATAGTAAAGTAGAATTGTAGATCAGAAACTTATATGATATAAAATAGACCCGGGGGCCATAGGTTTCACTGGTGGCTTCTCTCATGACAGCATCTATTACGTTGGGTGAACAAATTACTGCCAAGCAATTGATAGAAAAGCACATAGTTATGAGAATATCTAGGTAATCATTATGAAGTATAGGCATCACGTCCGTGTTAAGTAGACCGAAACGATTATGCATCTACTACTATTATTCCACACATCGACCGCTATCCAGCATGCATCTAGAGTATTAAGTTCATAAGAACAGAGTAATGCTTTAGGCAAGATGACATGATGTAGAGGGATAAACTCAAGCAATATCATATAAACCCCATCTTTTTATCCTCGATGGAAACAATATAATACGTGCCTTGCTGCCCCTACTATGACTGGGAAAGGACACAACAAGATTGAACCCAAAGCCAAGCACTTCTTCCATTGCAAGAAAGATCAATCTAGTAGGCCAAACTAAACCGATAATTCGAAGAGACTTGCAAAGATATCAAATCATGCATATAAGAATTCAGAGAAGAACCAAATATTGTTCATAAATAAACTTGATCATAAATCCACAATTCATCGGATCTTGCCAAACACACCGCAAAAGAATATTACATCATATAGATCTCCAAGAACATCGAGGAGAACTTTGTATTGAGAACCAAAGAGAGAGAAGAAGCCATCTAGCTAATAACTATGGACCCGAAGGTTTGTGGTAAACTGCTCACACATCATCATAGAGGCTATGGTGTTGATGTAGAAGCCCTCTGTGATCGATTCCCCCTCCGGCAGATCGCCGGAAAAGGCCCCAGATGGGATCTCACGGGTACAGAAGGTTGCGGCGGTGGAAAAGTGGTTTCGTGGCTCCCCTTGATGTTTTTAGGGCATAAGAGTATATATAGGTGAAATAAGTACGTCGGTGGACCTACAAGGGGCCCACGAGGGTGGGGGCCCGCCTACCCCCTAGGCACGCCCTCCTGCCTTGTGGCCGCCTCGTTGCGTCTCTGACTTCCACACCAAGTCTCCCGGATTGCGTTTGTTCCAAGAAAGATCCTCGCAAAGGTTTCGTTCCATTTGGATTCCGTTTGATATTCCTTTTTGCGAAACACTGAAATCGGCAAAAAAAACAAAAACTGGCACTGGGCCTCCTGTTAATAGGTTAGTCCCAGAAATAATATAAAAGAGCATATTAAAGCCCATTAAACATCCAAAACAGATAATATAATAGCATGGAACAATCAAAAATTATAGATACGTTGGAGACGTATCACCTGCCAAGAAGTTTCGGCGATGGTGATTAGATCGAAGTCGAGGGAAATGATGTATGGTGACCCACTACATACCTGCAAAGAAGTTTCGGCTAATGGAAGTCGGATTGAAGTCAAGGGGCATAATGTACGCCTCCGTATCATGGTGAGCAAATCTCGCAAGACCAGATACCAGCAAGCAGGGTGTCTTGAAAAGCTTAGGCCTCGCTTCAACGATGGTCGTGCGCATGTCCCTCGAGCATGCAGCCAGCCGCATGGCGCTCAACATATCCATACACGAACAATAGAGGTCGAGGATATCACTGGGGATATTGCTCCAATCGCGGCTCATATGGATACCATGCGGTTCGGGTTCGGCCATGGTGGAGTTTGGAAGGTGGTGTTTTGGGGGGCTTGATTTACGGGGGAGAAGGCTTGATACGTCTCCAACGTATCTATAAATTTTGATTGTTCCATGCTATTATATTATCTGTTTTGGATGTTTAATGGGATTTAATATACCTTTTCATATTATTTTTGGGACTAACCTACTAACCAAAGGCCCAGTGCAAATTGCTGTTTTTTTTGCCTATTTCAGTGTTTCGCGGAAAAGGAATATCAAACCGAATCCAAACAGAATGAAACCTTCGGGAGAGTTATTTTTGGAACAAACGTAATCCAGGAGACTTGGAGTGGACATCAAGAAAGAAGCGAGGATGCCACGAGGCAGGAGGACGCGCACAGGGGGGTAGGCGCGCCCCCACCCTCGTGGGCCCCTGGTAGCTCCACCGACGCACTTCTTCCTCCTATATATACCCATATACCCCGAAAACATCCAGGAGCACCACGAAACCCTATTTCCACCGCCGCAACCTTCTGTACCCGTGAGATTCCATCTTGGGGCCTTTTCCGGCGCTCCGCCAGAGGGGGAATCGATCACAGAGGGCTTCTACATCGACACCATAGCCTCTCCGATGATGTGTGAGTAGTTTACCACAAACCTTCGGGTCCATGGTTATTAGCTAGATGGCTTCTTCTCTCTCTTTGGATCTCAATACAAGGTTCTCCTTGATTCTCTTCGCGATCTATTCGATGTAATTCTTTTTGCGGTGTGTTTGTCGAGATCCGATGAATTGTGGGTTTATGATCAAGATTATCTATGAACAATATTTGATTCTTCTCTTAAATCTTTTATGCATGATTTAATATCTTTGCAAGTCTCTTTGAATTATCAGTTTGGTTTGGCCTACTAGATTGATCTTTCTTGCAATGGGAGAAGTGCTTAGTTTTGGGTTCAATCTTGCGGTGTCCTTTCCTAGTGACAGCAGGGGCAGCAAGGCATGTATTGTATTTTTGCCATCAAGGATAAAAAGATGGGGTTTATATCATATTGCTTAACTTTATCCCTCTACATCATGTCATCTTGCCTAATGCGTTACTCTGTTCTTATGAACTTAATACTCTAGATGCATGCTAGATACTGGTCGATGTGTGGAGTAATAGTAGTAGATGCGGAATTGTTTCGGTCTACTTGTCGCGGACGTGATGCCTATATACATGATCATGCGTAAATATTGTCATAACTATGCGCTTTTCTATCAATTGCTCGACAGTAATTTGTTCACCCACCGTAGAATTTGCTATCTTGAGAGAAGCCACTAGTGAAACCTATGCCCCCCGGGTCTATCTTCCATCATATTATTTTCCTATCTATTTACTATTTTCACCATTGTTTATTTTGCAATCTTTATTTTCTTATCTATACCACAAAAATACCAAAAATATTTATCTTATTATCTCTATCAGATCTCACTTTCGTAAGTGACTGTGAAGGGATTGACAACCCCTTTATCGCGTTGGTTGCGAGGTTCTTGTTTGTTTGTGCAGGTACGAGGGACTTGTGTGTAGTATCCTACTGGATTGATACCTTGGTTCTCAAAAACTAAGGGAAATACTTACGCTACTTTGCTGCATCACCCTTTCCTATTCAAGGGAAAACCAACGCATGCTCAAGAGGTAGCAAGAAGGATTTCTGGCGTCGTTGCCAGGGAGATCTACGCACAAGTCAAGACATACCAAGTACCCATCACAAACTCTGATCCCTCGCATTACATTATTTGCCATTGGCCTCTCGGTTTCCTCTCCCCCACTTCACCCTTGCCGTTTTATTCGCCGTCTTTTCCGTTCCCCCTTTTCCTGTTCGCCTTTTTTTTCGCTTGTCTCTTGTTTGCTTGTGTGTTGGATTGATTGTTTTTCATGATGGCTCAAGATAATACTAAATTGTGTGACTTTTCCAATACCAACAATAATGATTTTATTAGCACTCCGATTGCTCCTCTTACCGATGCTGAATCTTGTGAAATCAATACTGCTTTGTTGAATCTTGTCATGAAAGATCCGTTTTCTGGCCTTCCTAGTGAAGGTACCGCTACCCATCTAAACAACTTTGTTGATTTGCGTGATATGCAAAAGAAGAAAGATGTGGATAATGATATTGTTAAATTGAAGCTATTTCTGTTTTCGCTTAGAGATCGTGCTAAAACTTGGTTTTCGTCTTTGCCTAAAAATAGTATTGATTCATGGAATAAGTGCAAAGATGCTTTTATCTCTAAGTATTTTCCTCCTGCTAAGATCATCTATCTTAGAAACGATATTATGAATTTTAAGCAACTCGATCATGAGCATGTTGCACAAGCTTGGGACAGGATGAAATTAATGATACATAATTGCCCTACTCATGGATTAAATTTATGGATGATCATACAAATTTTTAATGCCGGATTGAATTTTGCTTCTAGAAATCTTTTAGATTTGGCCGCGGGAGGCACTTCTATGGAAATCACTTTAGGAGAAGCTACTAAACTCCTATATAATATTATGGTTAATTATTCTCAATGGCACACCAAAAGATCTACTAGTAAAAAGGTTCATGTTATAAAAGAAATTAATGGTTTGAGTGGAAAGATGGATGAACTTATGAAATTGTTTGCTAATAAGAGTGTTTCTTCCGATCCTAATGATATGCCTTTGTCTACTTTGATTGAGAATAATAATGAATCTATGGATGTGAATTTTGTTGGTAGGAACAATTTTGGTAACAACGCGTATAGAGGAAACTTTAGTCCTAGGCCATTTCCTAGTAATTCCTCTAATAATTATGGTAATTCCTAAAACAACTCTTATGGAAATTTTAATAAGATGCCCTCTGATTTTGAGAATAGTGTTAAAGAATTTATGATTACGCAAAAGAATTTCAATGCTTCGCTTGAACAAAAATTGCCTAAGATTGATGAGTTGGCTAGGAACATCGATAGAATTTCTCTGATGTTGATTCTTTGAAACTTAGATCTATTCCACCTAAGCATGATATCAATGAGTCTCTCAAAGCCATGATAATTTCCATTGGTGAGTGCAAGGAAAGAACCGCTAGGATGCGTGCTAAAAAAAGATTGGTTTACAAAAGCGTGTTCTTCCAGTTTTCACGATAATAAGGATGAAGATCTGAAAGTGATTGATGTGTCTCCTATTAAATCTTTGTTTTGCAATATGAATCTTGATAATGATGGGACTGGAGATGAGTCAACTTTAGCTAAAAGGCGTCGCAATGATTCAGAGTTTTAGATCTTGATGCAAAAATTGGTAAAAGTGGGATTGAAGGGGTCAAAACTTTACATATCAATGAACCCACTATTTTGGATTTGAAGGAATTTAATTATGATAATTTCTCTTTGATAGAATGTATTTCCTTGTTACAATCTGTGCTAAATTCTCATCATGCTTATAGTTAAAAGAAAGATTTTACCAAACACATCATTGATGCTTTAATGCAATCTTATGAAGAAAAGCTTGAATTAGAAGTTTCTATCCCTAGAAAACTTTATGATGAGTGGGAACCTACTATTATGAATGCTATGCTTTATGTGATTTGGGTGCTAGTGTTTCCACGATTCCAAAAAGTTTGTGTGATGTGTTAGGTTTCCATAAATTTGATGATTGTTCTTTAAATTTGCATCTTACAAATTCACTATTAAGAAACCTATGGGAAGGATTAATGATGTTCTTATTGTTGCAAATAGGAATTATGTGCCCGTAGATTTCGTTGTTCTTGATATAGATTGCAATCCTACATGTCCTATTATTCTTGGTAGACCTTTCCTTAGAACGATTGGTGCAATTATTGATATGAAAGAAGGAAATATTAGATTCCAATTTCCGTTAAGGAAAGGCATGGAACACTTTCCTAGAAAGAAAATTAAATTACCTTATGAATCTATTATGAAAGCCACTTATGGATTGCATACCAAAGATGACAATACCTAGATCTATTCTTGTTTTTATGCCTAGCTAGGGGCGTTAAACGATAGCGTTTGTTGGGAGACAACCCAATTTTATTTTTGTTTCTTGTTTTTTGTTCTTGTTTAGTAATAAATAATTCATCTAGCTTCTGTTTATATGTGGCTTCATGTTTTAATTAGTGTTTGTGCCAAGTAGAACCTTTGGGAAGATTTGGGGGAAGTCTTTGCGACCTTGCTGTAAAAAACAGAAACTTTAGCGCTCACGAGATTTGCTGCCATTTTTTACTGGAGGGTGCGATTAGGTTGATTCTTTTTTCAGATAATTAATAGACAAATTACTCACGTCCAAAAATTTATTTCAGAAGTTTTAGGGTTACAGAAGTACTCGAAACCTACAGATTACTACAGACTGTTCTGTTTTTGACAGATTCTGTTTTTCGTGTGTTATTTGCTTATTTTGATGAATCTATGGTTAGTATCGGGGGGTATGAACCATAGAGAAGTTGGAATACGTTAGGTTTAACACCAATATAAATAAGGAATGAGTTCATTACAGTACCTTGAAGTGGTGATTTGTTTTCTTATACTAACAGATCTCGTGAGATTTTTTGTTGAGTTTTGTGTTGTGAAGTTTTCATGTTTTGGGTAAAGATTTGATGGATTTTGGAATAAGGAGTGGCAAGAGCCTAAGCTTGGGGATGCCCAAGGAACCCCAAGGTAAAATTCAAGCACAACTAAAAGCCTAAGCTTGGGGATGCCCCGGAAGGCATCCCCTCTTTCGTCTTCGTCCATCGGTAACTTTACTTGATTCTATATTTTTATTCACCACATGATATGTGTTTTGCTTGGAGCGTCTTGTATGATTTGAGTCTTTTCTTTTTTGTTTACCACAATCATCCTTGCTGTACACACCTTTTGGAGAGACACACATGAATCGGAATTTATTAGAATACTCTATGTGCTTCACTTATATCTTTTGAGCTAGAAAATTTTGCTCTAGTGCTTCACTTATATCTTAAAGAGCACGGTGGTGATTTTATTTTATAGAAATTATTGATATCTCATGCTTCACTTATATTATTTTGAGTGTCTTTTAGAACAGGATGGTAATTTTCTTCGGCTATAAAATTAGTCCTAATATGATAGGCATCCAAGATGGGTAGAATAAAAACTTCCATAAAAGTGCATTGAATACTATGAGAAGTTTGATACTTGATGATTGTTTTGAGATATGAAGATGGTGATATTAGAGTCATGCTAGTTGAGTAGTTGTGAATTTGAGAAATACTTGTTCTAAAGTTTGTGATTCCCGTAGCATGCACATATGGTGAATCGTTATGTGATGAAGTCGGAGCATGATTTATTTATTGATTGTCTTCCTTATTTGTGGCGGCCGGGGGACGAGCGATGGTATTTTCCTACCAATCTATACCCCTAGGAGCATGCGCGTAGTACTTTGTTTCGATAACTAATAGATTTTTGCAATAAGTATGTGAGTTCTTTATGACTAATGTTGAGTCCATGGATTATACACACTCTCACCCTTCCACCATTCCTAGCCTTTTAGTACCGCGCAACTTTCGCCGGTACCATACACCCACCATATACCTTCCTCAAAACTGCCACCATACCTACCTACTATGGCATTTCCATAGCCATTCCAAGATATATTTCCATTTAACTTACCACCGTTTCATTTGTTATGACACGTTTCATCATTTTCATATTGCTTTGCATGATCATGTAGTTGACATCGTATTTGTGGCAAAGCCAACTTTATAATTCTTTCATACATGTCACTCTTGATTCATTTCATATCCCGGTACACCGCCGGAGGCATTCACATAGAGTCATATTTTGTTCTAGTATCGAGTTGCAATCTTTGAGTTGTAAGTAAATAAAAGTGTGATGATCATCATTATTAAAGCATTGTCCCATGTGAGGAAAGGATGATGGAGACTATAATTCCCCCACAAGTCGGGATGAGACTCCTAAAGAAAAAAAGAAAAAAAGAAAAATGAGAGAAAAAGAGAGAAGGGATAATGTTACTATCCTTTTACCACACTTGTGCTTCAAAGTAGCACCATGATCTTCATGATAGAGAGTCTCCTATGTTGTCACTTTCCTATACTAGTGGGAATTTTACATTATAGAACTTGGCTTGTATATTCCAGTGATGGGCTTCCTCAAAATGCCCTAGGTCTTCGTGAGCAAGCGAGTTGGATGCACACCCATTTAGTTTCTTTGCTGAGCTTTCATACACTTATAGCTCTAGTGCATCTGTTGCATGGCAATCCCTACTGACTCGCGGTGATATCTATTGATGGGCATCTCCATAGCCCGTTGATACACCTAGTTGATGTGAGACTATTGTGATGCCCCGAGACCGATGTGCCAGGTGTCGTCCAGATATTCGTTGTTGTTGCCTTGTCATTTTCTTGCGTGTTGCATTTCATCATGTCATCATGTGCATAGCATCATCATGTTTTCAAAACTTGCATCTGTCCCAGTCTCCTCGTCCTCTCCGTTGTCTGTTCTGAGCCCAACCACACTTGCACACGCCCGCGGCATGTCCGAAATATTATTTTATAAGTGGCCAGAAAATGTTCTCGGAATGGGTTGAAAGTTGGCGTGCGTTGTTGCTATGTTGTTAGTAGGACGCCCGCCAAGTTTCATCGCATTCAAAGCTCGTTTGACGCCCCAACGTTTAACTATAGCGGCAGTATAGCCGGTCTAACGTCGGACGTTTTCGGTCTCCGGAAACATATGCCGGGCCCTCTCTCTCCCTTCTCCCCCTTGCAGTCTCGCCACAGCCCACCTAGTCCATCCTCCTTCCCCTCTTCGCTTCCGGAGTTGTCCGATGCGACCGGACGGTCCGAAACCCTCTCTGCACAGTGCATCAAACCCCTCACGTGAGCGTCCGAAAGTTGTCCCGGACCCGACCCGGGCTGTCGCCACCGTTGTGTCCGGATCATCCCCAAACGTCTACAAAACGTCACCGTTTTCTTATTTGGACTTCCTAGCTATTTTATTCGCGATCGTTCGATTGCAATCGGAGGGACGATATACCCCTAAGTCTAACCCACCTACCTGCTATATAACCAGACCAAACCCTAAAATCTAGGGAGATGTCCCATCCATTCCATCACCGCGCCGCCACTCCACTCGGTCTCTCCTTCCACCTCGGGATCTTCCCAGATCCAAATCCTCCCCTCCTCAATTTCAGCCACCAGCCAACCATCGCTCTCCACTGCTCCTCCTCGATCCAGAGATCACGCCCCCGACCCAAATTCTTCTCGGCCTCCACCCGTGCAGCCTCCTCCCTCCTGCTCGTGCCGAGGGTTTGTCTCGAGCGCTGCCGCAAGCAGCAGCAGCCATTGGAGGCCCAGAGCCGCTCCTTTTCTCCGTCCGCAGCACTAGGAGCCCGAGCTCCATCTTCTACGTCCGCGTTCGAGTGAGAGGAGCTCACTGCTCGAGCTCGAGCATGCAGCCTAGTCCCATGGCGCCCTCCCGAGGTCCTCCCGTGCGTGCCTCCACTCGTCCTCATCGCCCTCCTTCTTCATCAGAGCATCACCGGACCAACAGCTCCATCGTGCACGCCCGCCGCCGGCAAAAGACCCAGGATCCTCGTGGCCGCCCGACCCCCTGCTGCTTCGCGCTTCGTCGGAACCTCGCCTCCACCACCAGATCCGGCCGGCATCCGCCGCCCTTGCCTGTTCCCGGCCGGATCCCGCTCCAAGACCCTCACCGGAGTCGCGCCCAAGTCCCCGGCCTCGCCATCCCCTGCTGCGGCCTCTGCTACAACGAGCAGGTCGCTCGTCCCGTGCCCGCTCGCGTTGACCAAGCTAGCGCCAGGCTCAGCCTGCTTCTTCGCCAAGGCCCAGCGCCTCTACAACCCCCAGCCAGCCTCAAAGGCCCAATGTGAGCAGCCCAGATCCAGCTAATCCGGCCTGTAGTATTTTTTTTCCTTAGCTGTGATTTTATCCATTTCCAGGGATTTGCACTTTTGCAGATCAGCCCTTAAACTTCATGCATTTCATTCCTCTCATCCGGTGCATCACATGTAAAAAGTTTATATATGAAAAATGCTTAAAATTGTGTCTAGTTTCATAATATGTCACTTTCATCCATGTTTAAAATGTTTAAAATGCTGTTTGGTTAAATTTGCTCCTATGCCATGCTAAAATGGTTTAATTCATAACTAAATAACCGTAACTCGGAATTTAATAATCTTTATATGTAAATGGGGTAGAAAAATGCCTAGTTTAACTTGGTTCACTTACTTTGCATGTTTAATAACTATAAAATTATGATTAGGGCAGAACAGTACCAAACCCTAATATATGCATATGGGGTTTACCGGAATTGTTGTTCGTTGCTTCCGGCCTCATTTAAACTTGACTAGATAGGTAGTTTACTTTGCTTCACCCTTGCCATGTTAAGAACATTTAATATTGTTGGGGGTACATAAACGAGAGAGAACTAAATAATTGATGTGGTGTTCCGTCAATATGCAACCGTTGCATATTGAGCTCCACTTAACTTGTAGTGTTGTTTGTACACGTTGCCATGCCATGCCTAATTAAACCGGACATGCATCATACTTGGTTGTGCATATTTCCATGTTTATGTGTTGGTTGTTTACTATGTTGTGTGCTTCTTTCCGGTGTTTGCTTCTTCGGGTTGGATCCGGTAACGTCGTGTTGTGAGAATCCGTTCGTCTACGTCCGTTTGTCTTCTTCATGGACTCGTTCTTCTTCCTTGCGGGATTTTAGGCAAGATGATCATACCCTCGAAATCACTTCTATCTTTGCTTTCTTAGTTGCTCGCTCTTTTGCTATGCCTATGCTGCGATACCTACCACTTGATTATCATGCCTCCCATATTGTTGAACCAAGCCTCTAACCCACCTTGTCCTAGCAAACCATTGTTTGGCTATGTTACCGCTTTGCTCAGCCCCTCTTATAGCATTGTTAGTTGCAGGTGAAGATTGAAGTTTGTTCCTTATTGGAACATGGAGATGTTGTTCCTTGTTGGAACATGTTTACTTGTTGGGATATCACAATATATCTTATTTAATTAATGCATCTATATACTTGGTAAAGGGTGGAAGGCTCGGCCTTATGCCTGGTGTTTTGTTCCACTCTTTCCGCCCTAGTTTCCGTCATATCGGTGTTATGTTCCCGGATTTTGCGTTCCTTACGCGGTTGGGCTATTATGGGAACCCCTTGACAGTTCGCCTTAAGTAAAGCTCTTCCAGCAATGCCCAACATTGGTTTTACCATTTGCCACCTAGCCTTTTCTTTTCCCTTGGGAGTCGCGCTCCTGAGGGTCATCATTATTTTACCCCCCCCCCGGGCCAGTGCTCCTCTTAGTGTTGGTCCAAACTAGAGTCATGTGCAGTGCCCCCTCGGGGAAACTCGAGGTTTGGTTTTAGTTGTATGGAGCGCTCATCTGAGTGTGCCCTGAGAAAGAGATATGTGCAGCTCCTATCGGGATTTGTCGGCACATTCGGGCGGTGTTGTTGGTTTAGTTTTACCCTGTCGAAATGTCTTGTTGTACCGGGATACCGAGTCTGATCGGAATGTCTCGGGAGGAGGTCTATTCCTTCGTTGACCGTGAGAGCTTGTAATGGGCTAAGTTGGGACACCCCTGCAGGGATTTGAACTTTCGAAAGCCGTGCCCACGGTTATGGGCAGATGGGAATTTGTTAACGTCCGGTTGTACAAAACCTGAAGTTGACCTTAATTAAAATACATCAACCGCGTGTGTAACCGTGATGGTCTCTTTCCGGCGGAGTCCGGGAAGTGAACACGGTGTTGGAGTTATGCTTGACGTAGGTTGTTATAGGATCACTTCTTGATCATACTTTTATCGATCGTGCTTTGCTTTCTCTTCTCGCTCTCATTTGCGTATGTTAGCCACCATATTATGCTAGCCGCTTGCTGCAGTTCCACCTCATACCTTTACCTTACCCATAAGCTTAAATAGTCTTGATCGCGAGGGTGCGAGATTGCTGAGTCCCCGTGGCTCACAGATACTTCCAAAACCAGTTTACAGGTGCCGATGAATCGTGCAGATGACGCAACCAAGCTCAAGGAGGAGCTCGATGAAGATCTTGTCCTTTGTATTGTTTCGTTCTAGTTTATCAGTAGTGGAGCCCAGTTGGGGTCGATCGGGGACCTTGTCGCATTTGGGGTTCTTCTTTTATTTTGGCTCCGTAGTCGGGCCCTGATTGTATTTGGATGTTGCAATGCTTTATTCATGTATTATGTGAAGTGGCGATTGTAAGCCAACTATGTATCGTTTCCCTTATTGTATTACATGGGTTGTTTGCGAAGATTACCTCACTTGTGACATTGCTTTCAATGCAGTTATGCCTCTAAGTCATGCTTCGACACGTGGGAGATATAGTCGCATCGAGGGCGTAACAAGTTGGTAATCAGAGCCTTCCCCGACCTTAGGAGCCCCATTGCTTGATCGTTCTTAGCGGCCGAGTTGTGTCTAGTAAAATGTTTTGAGTCATTTAGGAATTATATATCGGAGAGTTTCGGAATTCTTTTTACTTCCCAGTCTCCTCATCGGTCTGGTAAGGCATCCTGACATAGATTTTTGACTCTTCTCTTCTCAAATTTCACTAAAAAAAATTTTTAGGATCACGTGGGTATCTTGGAATCGTTCCGATGGTTTTATGACGAGAACATTGTCTTGGTGCCTCCTGTCAGGGGTTTTGTGGAAGTGTCCCGGGGAGTTGAGCTATGAGGTGTTGTCGTCATAATTTTATCATTGCAGTTCTGGAATACCTGAGTTTAGTACGCCGACATCAAAAATCTCTTTTATGCAGTTTGTTGGTGAGATAACCTCGACGCCACCCAGTACTGGGGCGGGAGTTCGGGAGTATCGCCATAACTTGTATAACGGATGCTTTTCGAAGGTTGAGGTAGATGATTTCCGAAGGTTTCTTGGTTATGTGTTGAAGGATGGATACAGTTGGATGTAGGATTTGGTAGTTTTGGGTGAGATATTATGCTTCCCCTGTATCCCCAACACCTGATTGCATAACCGGAAAGGTTCGGGAGTTCCATAAGTGGGAATTCAAGTAGCTCTTAGGATATCTTTTCGACAGATGTATGATATGAAATTGGGGTTCGACGTCTAGTGGTCCGCCTATTCACAGTCGGTTTTATAATGGTCTCGTTGTGTCTTAAAGAGTCCTTGGCTATGCCGACTCGAGGACGCTTCGTATGTCATGTGCACTGCCTTGTACATGATGGTGCTGTACGATCGAGCCCGTGTAGGCCCCACCACGAAAACTTCGGACGAATTCTCTATCATATGTTTGTTCTGGCTTATTCTGCAAGCCAATCCTTGTTTTGTTTTGAGTTGTGGTATTCGAGTTGCTTCGAAGTCAAATGTTGATTCCATACCTTTTCCTAAATGTTGTTCTCATATTTCTATGTGAATACCAATCCTTCTTGATCATCAAGATTGTTTTTGTCAAACCTTTTAACCGGTGTGCTTCTCTTCAAGTGGATCCGATCACTTCAACATTCGCAAGATCAACTCAAGTCTTCTCAACGGTGTCGTTTTCTTCCATCCCAGGTTGCCTTTGTTTTTCCCACCCTCCCTCCCTTGTTTCTTCGAGGACTCAAATGTTTTAATCAAGTATCCATTTTATTATGGAAGTCTCTCCATTCTTCTCCCTTCATGTTCTTATCCGGTGATTCTCATGAAGATTCTAACGGAGCTTCAAGTTCGTCACTTTTCACTCGTTTTCTTCTCCGGTGGATTCTATTCAAGCTCTCGGTGTTTGATCATATTCTTTTCCTTTTTTCAAATGTCTTCTCTTGCCGGTGCACCTCTCAATCATTAACTTTTCGTTATTCATTTGTTCCACAGTGCTAAAGATATCTCGAAGATTCGTGTTTTCCACTCTGCATTCGTTCAAGATCTTTCCAGGTTGTTATCTCATTCAAGTCATTTAATTCAACCGGTGCAACCTCTCTTTCAAATCATTCAACAGTGTTTTATTTTGAGTGGGACCTAACCCACAGGTCTCTTCCTAGGATCTTACCTGACTCTTCTTATTTTCCCGGAGCTATCCTAAATTCTTTTCGAAGTTTGACGTAAGAATGAGTTATCATCAGTCAGATGTACTTCTCCAAGATCTGTCAAATTCTTTTCATCGTTGGCTCAACCTCTTCGTTTTGATTCTTCCGGAGTGCCTAAATAATTCATGGTGGTGTTTCTCATCGCCATTCTATGCATTTGAAGACCGAAGAAGGTTTTTCTCTCAATCTTGCTCCATTCTCTTCAAGATTCATGGTTTTAGTTTGTTGCCATCCTCTCATAATTGGTTTTGATTGTGAGAATTCTTTTCACCTATCCGGAGCAATTCAAGAGTCTTCTTAGTTTGATTATCCGGAGTCCATCAATTCAGGTTTATTCATTCTCAGCTTTAAGTTATCATTCTCCAATCTTAATGGTGCTTCGTTCAAGTGATCTCTAATCGGCTCGTGATCTCTTCGTTCTCATGAATCTAAATCCTCTCAAGCATCTTCGTTCATTTTATAATTCTTCCCGGTGTTTCTTTATCTTCTCTTTGTTCATTTTCAATTCTTACGATGGTTTGATCAAGATTCTTCTTCCTTCATTATCATATCAATTCTTTCATTCTTTCAAATCCTACCAGTGGATCATTGAAGGCCTCTTCAAGTTTGCTCCATATCTATATTAATCCGTTCTATGAGAATAAGTAGTATGCCAAATCCATTGCTTCTCATCAATCTAAATTGGTGAAGGATACGCATAATGTAATTCTTATTCTTGTTTTCATCGAGTAAATTTAATTCCTTATTCCGGAGGTTCATTAAAATTCTTGATTTTAGTTGTTTCATCTTTTCTTTTCTGGAGCTCCAAGTTTTTTCTGCATTATATCGTCGCGAAGATCCATCTAAGTCATGACAAGGATTCACCTTGTGCTTTTAACTTCTCTTTCTTTTCGTTACTGGAGTTCTTCATGGAGGTTCTACATGATAGTTCATCAAGGACTTAATCCGTTCTCGAAACATTCATCAAGTTTATTTTTAGAGGAGTTCAAGCTTTCTTCTTATTGTAATCCGGAGTGCAACTCTTTCTTCCGTATCATTCGAGATGGTATTTTGTCATTCTTGATAATCTGAGTTCATGTTTCATGATTCGAATGTTGTTAAGAATGAGATATTTTAAATCCATCAACCTCTTCGTTGGAGTTATCTTGGGTTATATTTCACCTAAAGCCTTCCTTAAGGATTGTTGCTATCTATGGTGATTATAAATGATCCAAGTTCTTCATTTATCCTTATGGTGAAATAAGTTTCTCGTCTCCTTCTTGTTCTTATCAATCCAATCAATTCTTTTCCCGTGAGTGGTAGGTTGTCACCTCATAAATTGAGATGTATTCCATAAGACCATATCAAGCTTATTCTTTTCGTTGTTGGTTTTCCAACAACTCCGTTCTAGCTTTTGTTGTAAGCGTGCTCCCTCGAGATCTTGTTTCCTTTCGTTCATCCCATTCCATTCTATTCTTTTGTTCCGGAGGCATTGTGATGATGCTCTTTTCGACCCATCATCTTGTTTGTCAAGATCATGTTCTATTCCTTCCATTTACAGTCGGAGTGCTGTCCAAATTATATCATTCTTAATCCTTCTCTATCTTGTTTTAACCGGAGTGGTTTCAATATATATCTTGCCCTTCAACCTCACGGTTTTCCCAATGTTCATTCTTCCTCTTTTCTAACGGAGTGTTTTCGACTTTGTTCACCTTCGTTGTTTTCTTTCTCGAATTTTTTAACCTCTTCAAGGTTCGTGGTTTCACTCGTTTGCCAAGGAAGCAATTTATTTTACCTCTTCTCTTATCTCTTCCGTTGTCCCTCCGGTGCCATTCTAGATCTCGGGACGAGATCCTCTCGTAGTGGTGGAGTGTTGTGACGCCCCGAGACCGATGTGCCAGGTGTCGTCCAGTTATTCGTTGTTGTTACCTTGTCATTTTCTTGCGTGTTGCATTTCATCATGTCATCATGTGCATAGCATCATCATGTTTTCAAAACTTGCATCTGTCCCGGTCTCCTCGTCCTCTCCGTTGTCCGTTCTGAGCCCAACCACACTTGCACACGCCCGCGGCATGTCCGAAATATTATTTTATAAGTGGCCGGAAAATGTTCTCAGAATGGGTTGAAAGTTGGTGTGCGTTGTTGCTATGTTGTTAGTAGGTCGCCCGCCAAGTTTCATCGCATTCGAAGCTCGTTTGACGCCCCAACGTTTAACTATAGCGGCAGTATAGCCGGTCTAACGTCGGACGTTTTCGGTCTCCGGAAACATATGCCGGGCCCTCTCTCTCCCTTCTCCCCCTCGCAGTCTCGCCACAGCCCACCTAGCCATCCTCCTTCCCCTCTTCGCTTCCGGAGTTGTCCCATGCGACCGGACGGTCCGAAACCCTCTCTGCACAGTGCATCAAACCCCTCACGTGAGCGTCCGAAAGTTGTCCCGGACCCGACCCGGGCTGTCGCCACTGTTGTGTCCGGATCATCCCCAAACGTCTACAAAACGTCACCGTTTTCTTATTTGGACTTCCTAGCTATTTTATTCGTGATCGTTCGATTGCGATCGGAGGGACGATATACCCCTAAGTCTAACCCACCTACCTGCTATATAACCAGACCAAACCCTAAAATCTAGGGAGATGTCCCATCCATTCCATCACCGCGCCGCCACTCCACCCGGTCTCTCCTTCCACCTCGGGATCTTCCCAGATCCAAATCCTCCCCTCCTCGATTTCAGCCACCAGCCAACCATCGCTCTCCACTGCTCCTCGATCCAGAGATCACGCCCCCGACCCAAATTCTTCTCGGCCTCCACCCGTGCAGCCTCCTCCCTCCTGCTCGTGCCGAGGGTTTGTCTTGAGCGCTGCCGCAAGCAGCAGCAGCCATTGGAGGCCCAGAGCCGCTCCTTTTCTCCGTCCGCAGCACCAGGAGCCCGAGCTCCATCTTCTACGTCCGCGTCCGAGTGAGAGGAGCTTGCTGCTCGAGCTCGAGCATGCATCCCAGTCCCATGGCGCCCTCCCGAGGTCCTCCCGTGCGTGCCTCCACTCGTCCTCATCGCCCTCCTTCTTCATCGGAGCATCACCGGACCAATAGCTCCATCGCGCACGCCCGCCGCCGGCAAAAGACCCAGGATCCTCGTGGCCGCCCGACCCCCTGCTGCTTCGCGCTGCCGTCAGAACCTCGCCTCCACCACCAGATCCGGCCGGCATGCGCCACCCTTGCCTGTTCCCGGCCGGATCCCGCTCCAAGACCCTCGTCGGAGTCGCGCCCAAGTCCCCGGCCTCGCCATCCCCTGCTGCGGCCTCTGCTACAACGAGCAGGTCGCTCGTCCCGTGCCCGCTCGCGTTGACCAAGCTAGCGCCAGGCTCAGCCTGCTTCTTCGCCAAGGCCCAGCGCCTCTACAACCCCCCAGCCAGCCTCAAAGGCCCAACGTGAGCAGTCCAGATCCAGCTAATCCGGCCTGTAGTATTTTTTTTCCTTAGCTGCGATTTTATCCATTTCCAGGGATTTGCACTTTTGCAGATCAACCCTTAAACTTCATGCATTTCATTCCTCTCATCCGGTGCATCACATGTAAAAAGTTTATATATGAAAAATGCTTAAAATTGTGTCTAGTTTCACAATATGTCACTTTCATCCATGTTTAAAATGTTTAAAATGCTGTTTGGTTAAATTTGCTCCTATGCCATGCTAAAATGGTTTAATTCATAACTAAATAACCGTAACTTGGAATTTAATAATCTTTATATGTAAATGGGGTAGAAAAATGCCTAGTTTAACTTGGTTCACTTACTTTGCATGTTTAATAACTCTAAAATTATGATTAGCGCAGAACAGTACCAAACCCTAATATATGCATATGGGGTTTACCGGAATTGTTGTTCGTTGCTTCCGGCCTCATTTAAACTTGACTAGATAGGTAGTTTACTTTGCTTCACCCTTGCCATGTTAAGAACATTTAATATTGTTGGGGGTACATAAACGAGAGAGAACTAAATAATTGATGTGGTGTTCCGTCAATATGCAACCCGTTGCATATTGAGCTCCACTTAACTTGTAGTGTTGTTTGTGCATGTTGCCATGCCATGCCTAATTAAACCGGACATGCATCATACTTGGTTGTGCATATTGCCATGTTTATGTGTTGGTTGTTTACTATGTTGTGTGCTTCTTTCCGGTGTTTGCTTCTTCGGGTTGGATCCGGTAACGTCGTGTTGTGAGGATCCGTTCGTCTACGTCCGTTTGTCTTCTTCATGGACTCGTTCTTCTTCCTTGCAGGATTTCAGGCAAGATGATCATACCCTCGAAATCACTTCTATCTTTGCTTGCTTAGTAGCTCGCTCTTTTGCTATGCCTATGCTGCGATACCTACCACTTGCTTATCATGCCTCCCATATTGTTGAACCAAGCCTCTAACCCACCTTGTCCTAGCAAACCATTGTTTGGCTATGTTACCGCTTTGCTCAGCCCCTCTTATAGCGTTGTTAGTTGCAGGTGCAGATTGAAGTTTGTTCCTTGTTGGAACATGGAGATGTTGTTCCTTGTTGGAACATGTTTACTTGTTGGGATATCACAATATATCTTATTTAATTAATGCATCTATATACTTGGTAAAGGGTGGAAGGCTCGGCCTTATGCCTGGTGTTTTGTTCCACTCTTGCCGCCCTAGTTTCCGTCATATCGGTGTTATGTTCCCGGATTTTGCGTTCCTTACGCGGTTGGGCTATTATGGGAACCCCTTGACAGTTCGCCTTAAGTAAAGCTCTTCCAGCAATGCCCAACATTGGTTTTACCATTTGCCACCTAGCCTTTTCTTTTCCCTTGGGAGTCGCGCTCCTGAGGGTCATCATTATTTTACCCCCCTGGTCCAGTGCTCCTCTGAGTGTTGGTCCAAACTAGAGTCCTGTGCAGCGCCCCCTCGGAGAAACTCGAGGCTTGGTTTTAGTTGTATGGAGCGCTCATCTGAGTGTGCCCTGAGAAAGAGATATGTGCAGATCCTATCGGGATTTGTCGGCACATTCGGGCGGTGTTGCTGGTTTAGTTTTACCCTGTCGAAATGTCTTGTTGTACCGGGATACCGAGTCTGATCGGAATGTCTCGGGAGGAGGTCTATTCCTTCGTTGACCGTGAGAGCTTGTAATGGGCTAAGTTGGGACACCCTGCAGGGATTTGAACTTTCGAAAGTCGTGCCCACGGTTATGGGCGGATGGGAATTTGTTAACGTCCGATTGTAGAAAACCTGAAGTTGATCTTAATTAAAATACATCAACCGCGTGTGTAACCGTGATGGTCTCTTTCCGGCGGTGTCCGGGAAGTGAACACGGTGTTGGAGTTATGCTTGACGTAGGTTGTTATAGGATCACTTCTTGATCATACTTTTATCGACCGTGCTTTGCTTTCTCTTCTCGCTCTCATTTGCGTATGTTAGGCACCATATTATGCTAGTCGCTTGCTGCAGTTCCACCTCATACCTTTACCTTACCCATAAGCTTAAATAGTCTTGATCGCGAGGGTGCGAGATTGCTGAGTCCCCGTGGCTCACAGATACTTCCAAAACCAGTTTACAGGTGCCGATGAATCATGCAGATGACGCAACCAAGCTCAAGGAGGAGCTCGATGAAGATCTTGTCCTTTGTATTGTTTCGTTCTAGTTTATCAGTAGTGGAGCCCAGTTGGGGTCGATCGGGGACCTTGTCGCATTTGGGGTTCTTCTTTTATTTTTGCTCCATAGTCGGGCCCTGATTGTATTTGGATGTTGTAATGCTTTATTCATGTATTATGTGAAGTGGCGATTGTAAGCCAACTATGTATCTTTTCTCTTATTGTATTACATGGGTTGTTTGCGAAGATTACCTCACTTGCGACATTGCTTTCAATGCGGTTATGCCTCTAAGTCGTGCTTCGACATGTGGGAGATATAGCCGCATCGAGGGCGTAACAACTATCTTCTCCTTTTTTTTTCTCCACAACCACCATTCTATTCCACCTATAGTGCTATATCCATGGCTCATGCTCACGTATTGCGTGAAAATTGAAAAAGTTTGAGAACATCAAAAGTATGAAACAATTGCTTGGCTTGCCATCGAGGTTGTGCATGATTAAATACTTTGTGTGATGAAGATAGAGCATAGCTAGACTATATGATTTTGTAGGGATAACTTTCTTTGTCCACGTTATTTTTCAGAAGACATGATTGCTTTGCTAGTATGCTTGAAGTATTATTATTTCTATGTCAATATTAAACTTTTGTCTTGAATCTTTCGGATCTGAAAATTCATGCCACAATAAAGGAAATTACGTTGAGAATTATGCTAGGTAGCATTCCGCATCAAAAATTCTGTTTTTATCATTTACCTACTCGAGGACGAGCATGAATTAAGCTTGGGGATGCTTGATACATCTCCAACGTATCTATAATTTTTTATTGTTCCATGCTATTATATTATCTGTTTCGGATGTTTAATGGGCTTTAATATACCTTTTCATATTATTTTTGGGACTAACCTACTAACCAAAGGCCCAGTGCAAATTGCAGTTTTTTTGCCTATTTCAGTGTTTCACAGAAAAGGAATATCAAATGGAATCCAAACGGAATGAAACCTTCGGGAGAGTTATTTTTGGAAATATCGTGATCTAGGAGACTTGGAGTGGACGTCAAGAAAGAAGCGAGGAGGCCACGAGGCAGGAGGGCGCTCCCAGGGGGGTAGGCGCGCCCCCACCCTCGTGGGCCCCTGGCAGCTCCACCGACGTACTTCTTCCTCCTATATATACCCATATACCAGAAAACATCCAGGAGCACCACGAAACCCTATTTCCACCGCCGCAACCTTCTGTACCCGTGAGATCCCATCTTGGGGCCTTTTCCGGCGCTCCGCCAGAGGGGGAATCGATCACGGAGGGCTTGTACATCAACACCATAGCCTCTCCGATGATGTGTGAGTAGTTTACCACAGACCTTCGGGTCCATAGTTATTAGCTAGATGGATTCTTCTCTCTCTTTGGATCTCAATACAAAGTTCTCCTCGATTCTCTTGGAGATCTATTCGATGTAATTCTTTTTGCGGTGTGTTTGTCGAGATCCGATGAATTGTGGGTTCATGATCAAGATTATCTATGAACAATATTTGATTCTTCTCTGAAACATTTTATGCATGATTTAATATCTTTGCAGGTCTCTTTGAATTATCATTTTGGTTTGGCCTACTAGATTGATCTTTCTTGTAATGGGAGAAGTGCTTAGCGTTGGGTTCAATCTTGCGATGTCCTTTCCCAGTGACGGCAGGGGCAGCAAGGCACGTATTGTATTGTTGCAATCGAGGATAAACAGATGGGGTTTATATCATATTGCTTGAGTTTATCCCTCTACATCATGTCATCTTGCCTAATGCGTTACTCTGTTCTTATGAACTTAATACTCTAGATGCATGCCGGATAGCGGTCGATGTGTGGAGTAATAGTAGTAGATGCGGAATCGTTTTGGTCTACTTGTCACGGACGTGATGCCTATATACATGATCATGGCTAGATATTCTCATAACTATGCACTTTTCTATCAATTGCTCAACAGTAATTTGTTCACCCACCGTAGAATTTGCTATCTTGAGAGAAGCCACTAGTGAAACCAATGGCCCCCGGGTCTATCTTCCATCATATTATTTTCCTATATATTTACTATTTTATCGTTGTTTATTTTGCAATCTTTATTTTCTAATCTATACCACAGAAATACCAAAAATATGTATCTTATTATCTCTATCAGATCTCACTTTCATAAGTGATCGTGAAGGGATTGACAACCCCTTTATCGTGTTGGTTGAGAGGTTCTTGTTTGTTTGTGCAGGTACGAGGGACTTGCGTGTAGTCTCCTACTGGATTGATACCTTGGTTCTCAAAAACTGAGGGAAATACTTACGCTACTTTGCTGCATCACTCTTTCCTCTTCAAGGGAAAAACAAAGCATGCTCAAGAGGTAGCAAGGCTCTCGGTGCTGGATCGGCTAGCAAGGGAATAGTGGTTCCGGGGGAGGCGAGCAAGGCGAGGGTACGCGGGGGCACAGTGAGATGATTAAGAGTGACCTCAGGATCTCCGAGGAGACGGAGATGGAGATGGAGTGGTGCTAGGGGAGATGGAGACGAGGCAAGGCATGCTATACAGCGGCGGTGACAGTGACTGCACAGTGCACAAGGTGAGGCTGACTTTGGTAACCCAAACACGCCGCCTGGACTAGTGTCACCTCGGGCGCAGGGTCTTGTCACTTCATTGTGAGGACCGGATGAATAATATTTTAACCATCAAGTGTACCACAGTTGTACTACTACTAGTAGGAGTAGTAGGAACATGAGTAGTACTGTATAGCGGAAATAGGTCTCCCATGCTAGCATGCCTCCGGGTTCACTTCATCCTACAGGTATCATCCGTATTGCGAGCAAAACCAAATTCTCGTGCATGCGGAAGCGCGAAGAAGGCTTTTTCTTTTTTGAGGATAACTACATATTCCTTAACAAGAGAATGTTGTGTCTCCCACACACGCGCCAATATCCATCTGAACCAGCTACAACACATTTTTTATTTCCGTTTACATAGGTCCCACCTCTCAGGAGGGCTGCAGAAATAAAAAGGAATCATAAAATGTCTCGCCGTGGTGATTCGAAAGAGTGACCTCAACTACCCAGTGGCACATATAGCGCTAGAAGGATGGGCATGCACACAGACATGTACCACTCCTCAGTCTACCTGCATATCCTTTTCGTTTAGTCTACCTAGCCATCTAATCAACTGCCCGCAAGCCACTTCTCCCATTTACTTCTCCATCGAGAACCGATTTTCCTCGGCTTCTTCACCTCTCCTTCATCTTCATTTATATCCAAACCACACTGCATTCACATTGTTTTAACCCCTTCACATACTCCTGGAGTAATTTCGAAGCCCCTTTAAATAATCATCTTCTTCAGTTAGACTAGACATCTAATCCTAATTCTCCAAACCATAGCCCTCCGGTCCAGCGGTTCCAAATGGCGAAAGAGATCGAGATGTAGGTTTTTAGCGTCCAACATGTCCTCGTCGAAGGCTCGTTGAGCATAGTTGCCACCGTCACCGACCACCCAAGGGTTGTCCGGAAGTGGATCAACAATGTATCCAACTCCCTCCAAAAGGTGGAGATGAAGGTCATCGGTCTCGACGCAGAGTACATGGACCATGCCACTGGGAAGATCCAACGCGCTGCCATCCTTCGGCTGTGCCTCGAAGATGATGTTTTGGTGTACCACATCATACATGCGCCCTCCATACCAAGTGAGCTCAACAA
This sequence comes from Triticum dicoccoides, assembly GCF_002162155.2. Taxonomy (NCBI): domain Eukaryota; kingdom Viridiplantae; phylum Streptophyta; class Magnoliopsida; order Poales; family Poaceae; genus Triticum; species Triticum dicoccoides. Next base: position 344,728,455 of record NC_041380.1, read on the forward strand.
TTTATTGTCTCAGGAGGACATATAATTCTATGGGGCAGCCATCGCAAGGGACAAACAGAAGTTGGAGCCATACAACCTTGATTTGAAAAGCATCACTGACGTACAAACCAAAATAAAAATTCCTATAGAAGATTGTGATAAACCAACACCATCCCTATTTGACGTAGCAAATTTTGTGCTCGGAACAAATCTTCAGAAGGGTAACGAAACACTAGCATTAAGGTCGTCTAGATGGGAGAATTATCCCTTGACATACGGGTGGATAAAATATGCTGCCATTGATGCCCGTGTGAGTTTCGAGATTGCTGCAAGGTCCAGAGAGCTTGTTGCGAAGCTGTCTCCCATAGAAAATGAGAAGAAGAAGAAGAAGAAGAAGCTACACCAGCAGCAGGGCATTATGGATGGATGAACTATTTCCTCTCTTGTAAAAAAAATATTTCCTCTGTGTGTATATTGATATAGATGGACTATTTCGATGGTGTGCATGTGTTTGGAACAATTAGTAGCGTGGGTCCGCTTGACTATAAGGAACTATTTATCTGCCTAGCTTTCTCTACTACTCCTTCCGGTGATCGGTATGCAATGCATGTGTCCGTAGACATGACAGCTTGTCCATGGAAGTTCAACTATAGTGACCATCACGTTTCATCCACTGCCACTCGCGATTCCTAGGACACCGCTCCAACCCATGACACCACGTGGCCTGACGTGCGCCTCACCCCTCTCAGCCGCACCGCCCTCAGCCTTTGTGTGCATGACATGTGGGCCACCTGAAATGCGGCGAGCATTAAGTTTCTACCATAGCCACACGCGATTCCCACGGCGCCACTCGAACCCATGACACCATACGTCCCTTGACCTGCAACTCACCCCTCTCGGCCCCACTGCCCCTCTGCCTTCGGGAGCATTACATGTGGACCAGCCACCTATTGGGTACACATGTTATTGACTCAAAAGCAGGTGTAGTAAGGCGCTGAAGCTCAGTCCCGAGGGCCCCGAGAGGGAAATGTAACTCCTGCGCCAGGCCTTGTGGTGCGACTGCTGCACGAACTCGTGCCAAACTTGAGATTTTTTTCTTACTAGTACATGCAGGCCACAATTTAATGGACATTGTAATCTCAACATGTGATGGGGAGCTCTAAATTTGAATTTGAAACTTATAAAATGAAAAAATTCAAAACAAATAAACTGGAAGAGAGGGAGTATGCCATAGGATGTGTCCCATACGAAACAAGTCCCTTGGTTTGTCACCGCGAAGATGCGGCTAGAAAGGAGCACAACGTCTTCGTACTCATGGGACAACAAATCGGCCGCAGACAGCATGGTCCACCTTTGACCGCCATGTGCAAGGTTCGTGAAAGCAATTGCGATGTCTAAAACCATGATGAGAGTGTAATTTTGGTTGGCGGGCGACCTTATCGGGGCTTCCATGATTGCTATCTTCAATCTCCCCGTGGTTCCATCGTACCAATTCAGGCGGTGGCCCGTTGCATGGCTGATCCCAATATTGGACAAAGGTTCTACTGGAATAGTGTCACCGTTTAAATGTTGTGCAAATTGATGTTGGTACCCTCCCGTACATATGCAAGCCAATCTCCACTGGCACCGAGCCTAACATGTGAAACAGTGGGCAACGGGAGAATTAGGAAATGGACACGGAAGTAGTCTTTAGAATGCATTTACTACGTGATCAAACTCATCACTTACCTTCTCATCAGACAAAATCCGAGTGCCCCTCAAAGTCGGCATCTCAAGGGGCGTAAACTTGCAACTATGGCCACGCCGCGTTGGAGAGACCCCCAAGGAAACATCCTTGTGCATTGCACGTAACATCAAGATGCATTTGTATGATTAGTTTATCTTGTGAGAGAAAAGGATGAATGAGGGAAGGCCTTATTTGCAAATGTGGAGAGGGGTGTGGGTATCTTTTTGCAAAATTGCCATAGTTTTCTTCCTATCCGTCAGATATAAATCGGACGGCCTATATTGCAGGATGGCAGACACACCATCATCACCAACTCTGTTTTTTATAGGAGTAGTAGACTAGCAAGATGCCCGTGCGTTGCATGGAACATCAAGATGCATTTGTATGAGTAGTTTATCTTGTGGGAGAAAAGGATGAACGAGGGAAGGCCTTATTTCTAAATGTGGAGAGGGGTGTGGGTATATTTTTGCAAAATTGCCATAGTTTCCTTCCTCTCTGTCAGATATAAATCGGACGACCTATATTGCAGGAAGGCAGGCACACCATCATCAACAACTTTGTTTTTATAGGAGTAGAGATAGAGACTACTACTACCAATGTGCCGGCCCGTGCGTTGCAATGGATCCAAAGTAGTAGAATAATACTTGTTCACGGGCTTGAAATATAAACACTCTAGTTTTGATATACATATATCAGTAAAAATAAATCATGCTTCACTCAAAATATATTCCTCGGGCTGTTTTGATGAGGTGAGGGATGGGTGTGGCTGGTTTGAAGATAACAGGTTCTAAAAAAATTGGAGCTTTTTTTACATTTTTTAGAGTGGCATGACATCTGGTGCACCTAAGCGTCTGAAAAAAATTGAGTTTGGGTCGGTGGAACACCCTGCGGCAAGATGCCCGTGTGGGCTTCTTCTATAACTAGCAAGATTCTCGTGCATTACAGGGAACATCAAGATGCATTTTTTTACAAAACACCTGTTGTGGTTGACCCTTTCAGGAGTAATCCCATGTGTAAAAACTAATGATATCTCGAGAATTTTATCAGAAAAATGGTATCTTTGGAACAAGTTTTCTCTACTACTGCTCCTTGCAGTGAGCGGTATGCAATGCATGTGTCAGTAGACATGATAGCTTGTCCATGGAAGTTAAACCACGACGACCATCACATTTCTACCACTGCCACATGCGATTCCCACGACGCCGCTCCAACCCACGGCACGACGTCCCCTGACATGCGCCTCATCCCTCTCGGCCCCACCGCTCCTCTGCCTTTGTGTGCATGACATGCGGGCCAGCTGAACTGTGGCGACCATCAAGTTTCTACCATAGCCACACCTGATTGGACGCGATTTTCCTGCTCCGCTCCTGTGCTCCGATCCGTACTCCCGCACCATCGAATTTTCATTCAGCGGTTGTGACACATTTCATCCCGAGCATCAATCCTCAGCTGGAGTACTTATGTACTACAGGTAGTACCCTCCAGTGTGGCCATCTACGCCTCGTAACGCCTCGATACCCAGCTGTGGCACCCTCGGCACGGCCACGTCACCACCGGGCGGTTCATCTCGAACGAGTGAGTCGCGAGCCATGCCACCAGCATGAGAATGACATGTGGGCCAGCCACATTTAAGGTCCACATGTCATTGACTCATAGGCCGGTGCACTAAGCCACTGAAGGTCAATCCCGTGGGCCCCGAGAGGGAAATGTGACTCCTGCGGAAGGCCTTGTGGTGCTCCCGCAGTATAAACTCGTGCCAAACCTGGAATTTGTTTCTTACTACTACCAATGTGCCGGACCGTGCGTTGCAATGGATCCAAAGTATATCTATTTAGTGGAGTGCACTCTAAACACATTATCTAATTATTTTTCTCTAGTCTTTCCTAGCCATGCAACCAAGCCACATAAGCTTCATGGGTGCCCCCTGCATCATATTATTCATACTACGTTGACTGAAAAAAAGATAAATCACCCAAAACAAGATCTTCCCATTTTTTGTTCCTACGATGTTGTGTCGTGCACATACCTAGTTGTATAGTGGTAGTACTAGTTGTAGTAAAACTTCGTACTATTAGTAGGAGTAGTAGTGTGGAATGGTCATACTCTATCAACGAGCCCCATATGACACCAAATTTCTTGGCTTCCGTGCTACAGCTAGATCTTCCCCTCCTCATTTCTGTTTTCCAACATGGCGGGCGGGGTGCGAATTGCCAATAGTCGTTTTGCTCAACTACGATCCCACATGAAAGTGAAAATGCTAGGAAACACACCTTCCCTAGCTATGTGGCGTGCTGGACGGGCCATGGAGTACTCCCGATTCCCGGGCATGTGGGGGTGCGATGCGAACGCGGCATGCCTTTTTCTTTTACTAGCAACGTGCCCGTGCGTTGCGATGGATCCAAAGTAGTAGAATAGTAGTACTTGTTCACAAACTTGAAGTAAAACACTCATGTTTTGATATACATATATACCACTAAAAATATATTACTTTTCACTCAAAAATACATTTCTCAGGTTGTTTTTATGAGGTGAGGGAGGGATGTGGTTGCTTTCAAGGTAATAAGGGCTTTTCTGCAAATTGGAGTAGGGAACTGGGCTATTGTTGCAAAAATGCCACAACTTACCTCATAGCCGTTAGATGCAGATCTAATGGTCAGAAACGATGGATGTCAGACACACCATCATCACCAACTGACTCTTTTAAAGGAGTAGGAGTAGAGAAACATGTATAAATTGTAACATTTGGTTCTGCTCGTTGGCACGATTGATAGATAGAAATAACGATTGGAAACGCTAGGGCGGGGCCTTTTCCGCCAGATAAGCAGGGTAGTAGCTAGGTTAGCGCATCATCGGTTTGGTCACATGCGGTCCGACATGTTCCAGTGTTTCTAGCAAGATGCCCATGCGTTGCACGAAGTTGATGGAAAAGGTAAGCACAACTCATAAATTGACGGATGGAGTACTAGTTACAGTGATGCATATAATTAAGCAAAGGGACCACATATGTCTGTATTGACTGGAACGAGAATGCAATAGCACAATAAGAATTAAGGCCATGATGATGCGGTCGCAGTGGTGGTTACAGGAGGCAAGAAGAAAGATGCATCCATCAATATACGACCTCCTCCTCCTCAACTCAGTGTGCCGGGCTACCGACCGACGGATAAGGAGCGACAGCTTTTGCGGTGAGGTCAAGGTGCTTCTCAGCAAAGGCATCCAAGGCTTGCAGCCAGTTAAGGAAGGCCAACGTCGTAGCGTCCTCACTAGCCTCGTAGATACCTATGTACACAATTTTCTCGTACATGTGGATGTGTAGGTCAGCGAATTCAGGCAGGGTGAGGTGCCTCACGGAGAGTGCGACCTCCAGGTGGACATTCTTCGTGGCGTCGGCGGGCAGTCGCAGGGTCAACAGTGCTTGAAAGAGGTTCCGGCCATTGAGGTCGATTAGGGTGGCAGGCAATGAGGAGCCCAGGCGCGAGGGCTGGAGCAGTACAGTGATGTTGTCCATGAGCTTCTTGATGATAGTGAACTTGTTGGTGGTAGCAACGATCATCGCTGCCATGGGTCTGGAGTGAGCACTTTTGCGCTTAGTGTAGGTGCTTAGGCAAATACTTAGGTGCGTATGATGTGGTAGATGCATTGGAATGGAGGAGCGCCTTTATATGAGTGCAAACTGCGTTGCATTCACATCGTGCTGCCTCTTTTCCCGGTCCTCCTCCCATTACTTTCCACATGCATTCACGATGCTAATTGAAGGAGGATGCATCATTGGCCATTCAACATTTTGGGAACCGCTACCCTCTCCCTCGTCTGCATTAAAGCCGTATCAGGAACTGTGCCGCCTGCTGTCAAATCGAATAGTACCGCGCCGCCCGCTGCATGCCCAGCTGAACACGCCTCCTCGCCTCCATCAAACGCAAACCCGCATGCAAACCGAGAAACCTACTTTGGCCACACGTCCATTCATGAGCAGGCCGGAATTAAACGCAACACCGGCCGAGCTCCTCTCGTCCGCCCTCAGTTTAAATGAGGCCAAACATGGGCCAAGCTCCTACTGTCTGCCCTCTATTTAAACGAGGCCAAACAGACAACGAGCAAGAATTGCACCCCTCTGCCGCACCCCCATCTTTCGATGACTTCCGAGGAGCCGTTCTCCGGCATACTACCTAGCTGGGTGGCCCGCCGAGCCCTCCAGATATAGGTGAGGCCGCTTGGTGCTTCACCAACCTCGCTTGGCCCAACGGAGCCAGTTGTTGCCCGAAGCCGACGCGTGGTTGATAACCCACAAGTATAGGGGCTCGTTTGTAGCCTTCTTTGATAAATAAGAGTGTCGATCCCAACGAGGAGCTAAAGGCAGAACAAATATTCCCTCAAGTTCTATCGACCATCGATACAACTCTACGCACACTTGACGTTTGCTTTATCGGAAACAAGTATGAAACTATTTTGTAGGTGTGATGCTAGAACTACTTTGCAAGAATAAAACTAGAAGTATTTTGCAAGATAATAAAAGTTAGGTGATTAGAAAAAGGGTTTGTGTCAACAAGAAAGTTATTTATCCCTAGGTAATCTCCCTAATAATAAAGCACGGATTGAGTCTTCAGGTTCACCATCACAATACGCTTTCTTTCTATGAATTTACGTTTTTAATTTAAATTCAAAACATATACGCAAGATGGTACTAATTCGGGAACCACGTCGTGTGCATACCCCGTTTTGCCTATTGAACCCGCAGTCCGTCCACCAACTAAAAAACTATTTGCTAGGGTATTCCTCCTCCGACTCCTCATCTGCGCCGCTGTGAGAGACGCCTCGGCCCGACAACCCGACTCCGCGCCTCCCGCCGGAGACCGGCAGCCGCCGATGAGGGCCACACCGGCGTTCCCGCTCAGCCCTGCTTCCTCCTCTTTCCACCCAGTTCCTCTCCTCTCTCCGCCCTCTGGTCAACAGCGACCACCCAAGCTCGCCCCGATCCATGACCCTCTCCTTCCGCCCAGCTTGGGCCCGTTGTCGGTCGTCCGTGGGCCGAGCGCCGCGCCTGCTCCTCAAGCTCCTCTTTCTGTGCCGCCCCGCCTGCACTGCCCACCCGCGCCTCCGGAGAAGTCATGGTTGCCTTCTGCCAAGCTGCTGGATCGATGGCCGGCCGCCGCCACGACCAACCTCAACCTTCTGGACGCGATGGGCAGCGGCCATGGGGGCAGCACCTTCGACCTCTCGCTCGCCGCCAGACAGGACCTTCGCCAACATCTCATTCATCCTGATATTCGTTGCCTTTGGCACGGCCACCACTGCTTGCCTTCCTTGGATCAAAGAATTATGAGCTCCCCCATACACGATTGAAGCGCCTACAGGTGTAACTTTTGCTCACGCTTTTGTTTCTGAACACGTGAATTTCTCATATAGTTCAACCAGTACATATTTGTTTATGGATCATTCACATTTGGCAAGGTTTTACTCACACTACATTTCCAGCTATGCATGTGAATGCTTGGGAAGACACTACATGCATAGTTCACTTTTGTTCTGGTTCAATTCTATGTTTTTACTGACACTTTTCTACTGATAATGCTTTTCCATTAATTTGTGTCCCTGTTGATCTATTTTCCTCTTGGCATCCATCCACCTTCATTGCCCCATGACCCGACTTGCTTTCCCAAATGCACAAACAAACATCTGTTCTGCATGCATGGCAAAATTTAGTTTCATTCAATGCCATCACATGATCCCCTTACAGTATGCGAACAAGGTTGTATTCCTTTGGTTTAGATGTGGCATTTTCTCACTCGATTGTTGATTAAATTTCCAAGCGAGCTATTTTAGTTAGATGCTCTAAAGGAAAATGAAGGGTCGTTCCAAGAGGTTAGTGTCAAATAAAAAAGTTCCAAAGAAATGTAGTGCAAAAGAATTTGTACAGCTTATTTTATAGGATTAATTCACTCATACAAATAAGAGTGCCCCATAGAAAACAACTCAACCCTCTGAATTTTCCTTGAAAAGATTTTGAATCAATGAGACCCAAAGGTGGAATAAAATGATACCGTGGCCATAACTATTATCAAAATGTTTCTCAGATGTGGAAATATGGAGGGGAAGGATCCTCGACCGGAACGTCCATCAGGCCGTGTCCCTTGATCAGAATCTCCATTAAATCTCGTCGCATTGCAACTTCCAGAGTACGTTCAATGTCACCGGCAGAGGAAAATCATCCGTGGAGCCATCCAATGCCGAGTTCGCCGGCGGAAGAAGATCATCCGTCGAGTCGTCCATCACCTGAGGCTGTTACACCAGAGGTATGTCTCCCTTGAAAGTTAATCAGCGATACAAGCCCCTGTTTCAGTTTGTTTTTTCTGAAAAATTGGTGCTACTTCCAATTGCTCTTCAGTTTCTGTTTTTTTCCCTTAGTTCTCTGTATGTTCATGTGCTTCCCATTGAATCTTCAGTTCTCAAACTCGTTGCAACTTGAAAGCAACCCTGATGCAGAACCTAGATGCCTACATTGATGTGTAAAAAAAGACTAATGACTTGCGTTTCAATTTGGGACATGCATGGATGCATGTGCTATCTACATCTACTCATCTTCAGGCCATACAATTCCAGAAAAGAAAGACTTTCGGCCATATGTGCTCGGATTAGCATCAAATAACTAACATGGAGTTGAATACTCAGATGTTACATTATAATAGCTTAAAAAGACACAAGCTTTAATGGCTTATTTTTAATCCATATGTTTCAGTAGCCGTCTAAAGAATCATGACAGCCTTCGGACTTTTACTTTGCTGGAGGCATTAAACCAACTACTTTATCTGTTTTTATGTATTTTGCACTATGTTTCAGCTAATCAGCAATACAAGCCCCTGTTTCACTTTTTCTTTTTTGAAAAATTGGTGCTACTAGCCAATGATTGAACCAAGAAATTTCATGTTGCTGACTACATATACCTGAACATGGTGGCTTGAACTTGGTTACAGTAATTCTTGGACATGATGCTAGAGTGATACCTTGCATCTTTCTCATAATAATGGTGCACTTGTCATACGTGTCAGGAGGCTTGACATGTGGTAGAATAAAACAAAGAATTCCTGCTAGCATCCATTCGCTAGCCTCGACAGTGAATTGCATAGTGAAACTCGTACTCCTAAATTTTTTCCATTGTACCAAGATGGTGGTGATCTGTATGTAGTGTGTTAAATTTGTCGTGTTATGACCTTATCATGTCAAGAGTTTCTTTCGCCCCTATGGCTTGCAAAACTGAAACTATATATATTCACTTCGGCTTGATATTGTGACAAATGCCCGCGCATTAGTCTGCAAATATTGCCAATTCAGACTAAACCGTGTGTTGCAGGTTAGTCTGCAGAATACTGTATTTTTTAGGGGTTATTAAGAGTATTGTACATACTAAACTTGGAATTATATTATAGTGTATATGTCAGAGTGCTATGTAGCACCTCCTATTTAGTCAGGCTACTGCAACAACATATATTTGATGTCCGGTTGCTGACAGAAGGTCCTCAGCCTGGTAGAAAAAGGTTGGTGTGAGCTTGGTTTAATTTGGCCTGGTTTTCATGTCTCTGCCGTGTGTGTGTGTGCAGGTGCCAGAGGCGTCTGATCGTGCTCAGGTGGAGTCCAAGGAGGTTCAGCTCTCAGACATGCTAGCAATCACTCTCGATGACACTCACGTGCAGATTGTAAGTTTCCCCTCAGTCCCGATATATTGATGTGAGACATGCTGTATTTACATCATATTGCTAGAAACGCATGCAAATTGCATAATTTGTTATACATGTCGCTTATTGGACCTCAAGAATAGAGTTGAGACCTTATACACGGGGTTAGTTTGTTCCTTTTTCTATTGTCCTGATTATATTCCATCACAGATTGAGAAACAAAAAGTGGTCAAGGACTCAAGTTCCAGAGACTAATTAATTTGTGCATAATATATTTGATATGTTCTGACCCATAACAAAAATAGTGTTCTTCATATTTGATAGTCTGTTAGCGGTTATGTGATAGTTTGTGAGCTATTCCTTTGATGTATCTGAACTGTGATGTGGTTTACAGGGTTAGACTGGATATGTCTTCTTTTCGTTCTGCATCCAAAATAGCCATATGGATGCAAGTACTTTAGACACGTATCTGTAATGAAACTGGTGCAGATGGTGCTTCGTTACTTGGAAACCAAAAAGGACATAGAGGAAGTGTGCACATATAAGAAAAGTATGTCTTCCCATAAACTAAAACATCAAGGTTATACAAATAGAGAAAATGAACCAGTGGCCATCAAGGTGAAAGTAAACAAACTTAGGATTTGGTTGTTTATCCGATCCATAAGTAGGCAAGCAAGGGTAATTTATGTTAAACCAGTACTGTAGAAATGCTGCTAGACTAGAGGTGGTGGTCACTGGTGACGTGAAGTGGTAATTTATGCAATAAAATCCCAACTGTAAACTGACTATGATGTACTACCTCTGTTTCAACTGATTCCACCGATAGTGCTTCTAACGGTTGGAGGTTTGCCTTTTATTTTTGTCATGACCGCGGAAAGTGGATGACATCAATGAACTGAACATTGCATAGGATTTTGATAACTGATCTTCAACATCTACTCCAGTTTCTGAGTGTTTTGAATCAATTGTGCCCGAACCAGATAATCAGATAGATCGTGATCCATTGCAATCACCTCCATCCCCATCTAACTTAACATTATCTCATGTTTTTTCATTACATGATGTTAAGGAACCAGATTCACATAAAGAGATCAAAGTTGATGAGACATATGATTATCTCCCACAAGGTATTTGTTTCATTTATTATGTGTACTTTCGTATTCAATATATTCATAAATTATGATCAGGAAAATCCAAAGAAAAACTGATATGTCAAATAGTATCAATTCATCTCGAAATGTCAAATGACTCAAATTTCTGATTCCACTTTTGACATCTAAACGCACAACTAACATTATTTTGCTACCAATATGCTTGTGTAGGGAGCTCAATTGGGTGAAGGTGATTTGTCAAAGAGAATTCTATCAGCCAACAGTTAATAGGCAGTGAGCAGGGAGACAATGAACATGTAGAGCTGGAGTTTTTTTAGAAAATAAAGCTGGAGTTTGGTTTGTACTTAACAAGTTCTTCACCACATGTAAATTCTTTTGGAGCTTCCAAGGATATACATTATTTTGGGTTGCCAATTATAAGAGGTAATGGAGTGCTTTAAAATTTAATGTTTGTGGGTTCTTTTTGTGTGGGTTCTGACGTGATAATATTGTCAAAATTTGCAAGCACTACCGAGTCATGTACTCTGTTGATCAATAGTTATTTTATGGTTGTTTGTCGTTGGTTTTATGTGTTTCCTCTTTTGCTTTTACTATGACAAGTGCAGATTGAGTTTCTATACAAACAAAAATATTACAAATGAAATATACTATTCCAAAAAATGTTCATCACCATAAAAATGATTCCATTTTAATAAATATTCTAATTTTTTTAAAAAACACCTTCTCAAAAATAAATATATATTTGTGTTTTCTGAACAACAAAAAATTAATCAAAAGACTATTCCATACACAACTACTCTTTCATCGGAGAGCTGAAATGGGTCATGACAAACATTGCTAGAGTATGTCTAAATTTCATGGTCCAAAAAGAAGTACTTAGTGTACCCTTATTTCTGAAGTTTGCAAAAATTGAATTAAAAAAAGTGTTGCGTAATGGTGTGTGGAGCAAGTTATATTTAATATTTCGCCTGGTGCGACGCACGGGCATTTGTACTAGTCAATAATAAGTACCGGTAATCATTCTTATAATTTTATATGATGGAGAGGCATGAGCTAACATACTTTCTCTACTTGGATCATATGCACTTATGATTGGACTCCTAGCAAGCATCCGCAACTACTAAATACCATTAAGGTCGTGAAACCCAACCATAGCATTAAGTGCCAAGTCCTCTTTAATCCCATACGTCATACCCCACTTACTCGGGTTTAAGCTTCTGTCACTCTCGCAACCCACCATAAGCGAACCATGAGCATATTGCAATACCCTACAGCGGGGCCCTCACGTTTGCGTGAGAACGGAGGGCACCGTAGGACAACACCATAAATAAAATATACAATCATACCAATCAAGATCACGATTAACCCATAAGACAAAACAGATCTACTCAAACATCATAGGATAACCATAGATCATTGGGAAATAATATATGGAGTTGAGCACCATGTTTAAGTAGAGATTACAGCGGGGATAAGAGGTGTTACACCGCTGCATAGAGGGGGATAAAGTTGGTGTTGACGGTAGCAATATTTTTTATGTAGATCGTCATCCCGATCTTTGCCCCGGCGGCGCCGGAGTGCCACCGGGAGAGAGGAGGAGAGAGCCCCCTCCTTCTTCTCGTTCATTGGCCTCCCCCCTAGATGGGAGGAGAGTTCCCCCTCTGGTCCATGGCCTCCATGGCGGCAGAGGGGCGGGAGCCCCTCCGAGATTGGATCTTCCTCTCTGTTCTTTTCTGTTTTGCGTTCTCAGATCTGGCCAAAAATCGTTTTTTATATTCCGGGAGATCCGTAACTCCGATTGCGCTGAGATTTTAACACGATTTTTTTCTAGATATAAGCTTCCTTGCACCCGAAGAAGAGGTCCAACCGACATCTGAGGAGGGCACAACCCACCACCACGCGCCAGGGGCCTCTAGCACACCCTGGTGTCTTGTGGGCTGTGTGGGCCTCCGTTTGCGGTGATTCCAACTCCCAAAAATCACATATATTCCAAAATAATTCTCCATAAAATTTTATTTCATTTGGACTTTGTTTGATATGGATTTTTTGCGAGACAAAAAACATGCAAAAAACAGGAACTGGCACTGGGCACTGGATCAATAGGTTAGTCCAATAAATCATATAAAAAGTTGCCAAAAGTATGTAAAAGTTGTATAATATTTGCATGAAATAATAAAAAAGTATAGATATGACAGAGACATATCAGCATCCCCAAGCTTAATTTCTGCTCGTCCTCGAGTAGGTAAACGATAAAAAAGATAATTTTTGATGTGGAATGCTACCTAGCATAAACTTGATCATATATCTAATCATGGCATGTATATTAAGATATAGGTGCTTCAAACCAATAGTCTATAATTTGACATAAAGACATCAATACTCTGTCATCCCAACAAACAATCATTCTTTCAAAATATCAACGCTAAAGGAAGTTATCCCTAAAAAATCATATAGTCTTGTCATGCTCTGTCTTCTTAACACAAAGTATTTATCATGCACAACCCCGATGACAAGCCGAGCAATTGGTTCATACTTTTTAACGTGCTTCAGCTTTTTCAACCCTCACGCAATACATGAGCGCGAGCCATGGATATAGCACTACGGGTGGAATAGAGTATGATGATAGGGGTAAATATAAAGAAGATAAAAAGTAAGAAAGTCTCATGCCGATGAGGCTAACCAATGGGCTATGGAGATGCCCATCAATCGGTATCAATGAGAGGAGTAGGGATTGTCATGCAATAGATGCACTAAGAGCTATAAGTGTATGAAAGCTCAATATGAAAACTATGTGGGTGTGCATCTAATCCTATAATGATAAATTCCCAATAGTATATGAAAGTGACAACATAGGAGACTCTCCATATGAAAAACATGGTGCTACTTTGAAGCACAAGTGTGGTAAAGGATACTAACAATGCCCCTTCTCTCTTTGTTTACCTTTTCTTTTTCTTTTTTTCTTTTTTTCCTTTTCTCTCATTTTCCGGAGTCTCATCCCGACTTGTGGGGGAATCATAGTCTCCATCATCCTTTCCTCACCGGGGCACTGCTCTAAAAATGAATAATGATGATCATCACACTTCTATTTACTTATAACTCAAAAGAAATAAAAATTACAACTCGATACCTATGACAAAGTATGACTCTATATGAATGCCTCTGGCATGTACGAGGATGTGCAATGATCTAGCGTAACATGTATGAAAAATGATGAACGGGGGTTGAGCCTGCTATATGATCATGCAAAGCAATATGACAATGAATGCTCAAGTCATCAAACGGAACCGGTGGAAGTTGCATGACAATATATCTCGGAATGACCATGGAAAAGCCATAATAGATAGTTATGGTGGCTGTTTTGAGGAAGATATAATAAGGCTTATGTGTGATAAAGTGTATCATATCACGGGGTTTGGATGCACCTGCGAAGTTTGCACCACGTCTTGATGTGAGAAAGGGCAATGCACGGTACCATAGAGGCTAGCAAATTGCGGAAAGGTAAGACTGTGTATAATCCATGGACTCACATTAGTCATAAAGAACTCATAGGCCTCCTTTGGTTCATAGGGTAGGAAAATCGTAGGAATAGGAAAGTCATAGGAAATGAGATGACATGTATCTCAAATCCTATGAGTAGGAATAGGAAAGGAGGTGCCCTTTGATTCACATCATAGGATTTTTTTCATTGAGTCTAGGCTGATGTTTATTTTAATATGAAATGTGAGGGATATGAAGAATTCCTCCATAGGAATAGGATTCCATTCCTACAAACCAAAGGGCTCTGATGGAATTTTTCCTATAGAAATCCTATCCTATGAAATTCCTACAAGATTCCTCTAAACCAAATGAGGCCATATACTTATTGCAAAAGTTTATTAGCCCTCGAAGCAAAGTACTACTACGCATGCCCCTAGGGGGGATAGATTGGTAGGAAAAGACCATCGCTCGTCCCCGACCGCCACTCATAAGGAAGACAATCAATAATAAATCATGCTCCAAATTCATAGCATAACGAGAGACTATACATGCATGCTTCGGGAATCACAAACCTTAACACCAATATTCTTACTAAACACAACCATTTACTAGTACCCCCCACATATTCCATCTCTATATCGCAAAACTATTGCGAGGAATCAAACATATCATATTCAATGATCATAAGTTTTATGTAGGATTTTATGACTAACCATGCATTTGACCAATTCCTGTTGACTCTCTAAATAGATCTAAGTGAAGCATGAGAGTCTAATTCTTTCTACAAATACCATGCTCTAAGAAATATAATTGAAGCAAAATATCATTCTGCAAATAACGGTTTTCTATGTGAAGAGAAACAGACAATCCAAACTTCAAATGATATAAGTGAAACACATGAAGCATTCTATAAAGCCATACTCAAAAGATATAAGTGAAGTGCAATGAGCAACGAAAACATACTGATATTTGTTGAAGAAAGATGGGATGCCTTTAGGGGCATCCCCAAGCTTAGACGCTTGAGTCTCCTTAAATATTTACTTGGGGTGCCTTGGGCAACCCCAAGCTTGATCTCTTGCATCTCCTCCTTCTCCTCACATCGAGACCTCCTCGATCTTCGAACACTTCATCCACACAAAACTTAACCGAACTTTTAGTGGTGGGGTTAGTGAATGTGGCAATGAAATCCCATCATGTACTGTTGTAAAATTATTGTATAATTATAAACAAACATTACCCACTGTATGCTATCACAATTCTATGGCCCCAAGTCAAGGAGGCTTCAACAAGAATTCAAACATACGCAAATAATGAAGCTATAGCATCGATCTGTGAAAACAGGACAGTCTGTAAATATTTGAACATCCACCGTACTTCTGTAACTCTAAAATTTCTAAAAAATTAGGAAAACATAAAAAATTTGTATATAAAGATAGTACAAAAAGTTCCAGAACTGTTTGACATTCCAGTAAAAAATGTAAAATCGAGCACTACAGCCAAAGTTTCTATTTTGCACCGCACAAACCAACAAGCAATTTAATCATCCTAAAGGAAAACCTTCGCACATTATTTTTTATAATACAACGGAATTGTACAGAGGGATAATTATTTTTGTTGAAAAATTTCTCTAATTAAGATTCACAAAGTTTCCATGGGCATGAACAAAGTTCAAGGCTAGCTCCCGCTTCCACGGTGCTCGTCTATCTCATTTTCACTTTTCTTGTTGTGAAGTTTTAAGTTCCCCTCTATATTTTTTTGTTTTTAAACTTTATAAAAGCACTCAACAGAATTAAATGACTCTAGAACTTCCGGGTTGTCTCCCTGGCAGCGCTTTCTTTAAAGCCATTAAGCTAGGCATAAAGTGCTCAAGTAATGGATCCACCCGGATCGCAAGGTATATCAAAGACAATTTTAATTAACAATGATTTGGCATTTAGTAGTGAGCACAAAGCAACATATATCATGCAATGACGAAGTATAACTCTCTTCCTATGCATCGGCATGTCATACAAGAACAATTCATGCACATCAAGTAAATGCCAATACATAGCATAAGCAGTTTCTTGCAATTTTATCGTGTTGGAAACATAGAGAGGTGGAGATATAGTTCCTTGATACGTCTCCAATGTATCTATAACTTTTTATTGTTCCATGTTGTTATATTATCAACCTTGGATGTTTTATAATCATTTTATAGCATTTTTTGCTACTAACCTATTGACATAGTGCCAAGTGCGAGTTCCTTAACCTATTGACATCGCAGAAAATCAATATCAGACGGAGTCCAAATGCCACAAAACTTTACGGGGAATTTTTATGGGCTAAAAGGAACACAACGGGCCCTGGCTGCGCCTGGGGGGTGCCCTGAGGGAGGCATAACCCACCAAGGCGCGCCAGGAGGCCCAGGCGCGCCCTGGTGGGTTGTGCCCACCTCGGGTGCCCCCGGACCGCCTCTTTGATCTATAAATGCCCCAATATTTCCAGAACCCTAGGGGACTCGACGAAATATTCATCCAGCCACCGCAAAGTCCAGAACCACCAGATCCAATCTAGACACCATCTCGGATGGGGTTCACCACCTCCATTGGTGCCTCTCCGATGATGCGTGAGAAGTTCTTTGTAGACCTTCGGGTCCGTAGTTAGTAGCTAGATGGATTCATCTCTCTCTCTCTCTCGCTCTCTCTCTCTCTCTCTTGATTCTCAATACAATTTTCTCTCAGAGATCCATATGATGTAACTCTTTTGCGGTGTGTTTGTTGGGATCGATGAACGTTGAGTTTATGATCAGATCTATCTTTTTAAATCCACGCAAGTATTTGAGTTTCTTTGATCTCTTTTATGAATGATCTCTTATAGCCTCATATTTCTTAGACATTTGGGTTTTGTTTAGCCAACTTGATCTATTTATCTTGCAATGGGAAGAGGTGCTTTGTAGTGGGTTTGACCTTACGGTGCTTGATCCCAGTGACAGAAAGGGAACCAACACATATGTATTGTTGGTACTAAGGATAAAACGATGGGGTCTATCTCCACATAGATAGATCTTGTCTAAATCATGTCATTGTTCTTATTGCATTACTCCGTTTCTCCATGAACTTAATACACTAGATGCATGCTGGATAGCGGTCGATGTGTGGAGTAAAAGTAGTAGATGCAGGCAGGAGTCGGTCTACTAATCTTGGACGTGATGCCTATATAATGATCATTGCCTGGATATCGTCATGAGTATTTGAAGTTCTATCAATTGCCCAACAATAATTTGTTCACCCACCGCTTTGCTATTTTTCTCGGGAGAATCCACTAGTGAAACCTACGGCCCCCAGGTCTCTTTCTCATATTATTTGCCTTTGCGATCTATTTTTCTTTGCGTTTATTTTCAGATCTACTAAACCAAAAACCCAAAAATATCTTGCTGCAATTTATCCTTATTTATTTATTTGGCATTCGATCTATCAATCTACTACAAATTTACCTCACATCCGTTTGCCTACCTTGAGGCGTCGTACCCCAGAAGGGATTGACAACCCCTTTAACACATCGGGTTGCGAGGATTTGTTATCTGTGTGAAGGTGATGTTTACGCTGTGTTGCTTGGTTCTTCTACTGGTTCGATAAGCTTGGTTTCATATCTGAGGGAAATACCTACCGCAGATGTGCTGCATCATCCCTTCCTCTTTGGGGAAATATCGACGTAGCTTCAAGCGACATCAAAAGGAATTTCTGGCGCTGTTGCCGGGGAGGATCTTCAACATATACTAGGTTCCTAATCACAAATCTCATCTTCTTGCAATTTACATTATTTTCCATTTGCCTCTTGTTTTCCTCTCCCCCAATTCATAAAAAATTGCCGTTTTATTCACCCCTCTTTTCCGTTCGCCGTTTTCTTGCCGGATCTGTTTTTGTGAGCGTTCTTGTTTGCATAGTCATGATGCCTCAAATAAAATATTATGATTTTCCTTACCCCAATATTTTTCTTGAAATTGAGAAAAATACTAAGGAATATATGACTACACATTTTTAGCATAATAAGTATTTTACCGAAGAACTTAAGGAACACTCTATTGTGCTTGATGCTATAACAAAACAACTTGATGATATTAGTAGAGAAGTTTGCAATCTCCAACCTAAGTATGCTTTTGCTGAAAGTTTGCTAGGAAAAATATCCAATGCACAAGCTACTCTAGTAAATCAAATGGCTGCTAAACCAATCTCATTGGAGGATAAAAATGATGAAGATCCTAAAATGATTGGTGTTTCTTCTATTGATTACTTGTTTAGTAAAATTAATATTGATGAAAAAGGGACTGGAGAACAGTCAACTTTAGGTAGAAGGCGTCCCAATATTTCAGAGGGTGAAAATCTTGTTGAGAAAATTGATAAAAGTGGGTTTGAAGAGGTCAAAACTTTAGCTAGTGATGTACCCACTCTTTTGGATTACAAATACTTTAATTATGATAGTTGCTCTTTGATTGATTGTATTTCTTTGTTGCAATCCATGATAAATTCACCCCATGTTTATGAACAAAATAAAGCTTTTACTAAACATATTGTTGATGCTATGATGAAAGCTTTAGAAGAAAAGTTGGAATTAGAAGTTTCAATTCCTAGAAAATTGCATGATGAGTGGGAACCTACTATCAAAGTCAAGATTAAAAATTATGAGTGTTTTGCTTTGTGTGACTTGGGTGCTAGTGTTTCTACTATTCCAAAATTTTCATGTGTTGTGCTTGGTCTTACCGATCTTGAATCGTGTTCTTTGAATTTGCACTCGGTGGATTCTACTATTAAAAAGCCTATGGGAAGAATTAATGATGTTCTTATTCTTGAAAATAGGAATTATGTGCCCATAGATTTTATTGTTCTTGATATTGATTGCAATCCGTCTTATCCAATTATTCTTGGTAGACCGTTTTTACGCACTATCGGTGTCGTGATTGATATGAAAGAAGGCAATATTAATTTCCAATTTCTGTTGAGGAAAGGTATGGAACACTTTCCTAGAAATAGAATTAGGCCACCATATGAAGCAATCATGAGGGTATTTTATGGATCTCGAACCAAAGATGACAAAACATAGATCCATGCTTTATGTGTAGCTAAGGGTGTAAAACTATAGCGCTTGTTGGGAGGCAGCCCAATGAATAAAAATTATTTTTGCTTTTTGCTTCCTGTTTTTGTGTGTTAGCACAATTATGCTACTGTTATGATTGTGTTTTTTATGTTTTAATTAGTGCTTGCGCCAAGTAAAGCCTTTACGATCTTCTTGGGTGATAGTTGTTTGATCTTGCTGAAAAAATAGAAACTTTTATGCTCACAAAATTAATTTTCCTTTTTTACCAGAGAGCGATAAAATATCCATTCCACTTGCAGTAGATCAATATATAAATTGCTCAGGTCGTCCTAATTTTTCAGAACTTTTGGAGTTACAGAAGTATTCGAAATAGTCAGATTGCTACACACTGTTCTGTTTTGACAGATTCTGTTTTCTTTGTGTTGTGTGCTTATTTTGATGGCTCTATGGTTTTATTTGATGATTTTTTGATATAGAAAAGTTGGAATGCAGTAGATATAATACAATAACAAAATATGAATTGGTTTGATACATCACTTATAGTAGTGATTTATTATTCTTATACTAACGGATCTCACGAAGGTTTTGTTGAGTTTTGTGTGATTGAAGTTTTCAAGTTTTGGGTTATCTTACGATGGATGAAGGAATAAGGAGTAGAAGAGCCTAAGCTTGGGGATGCCCCGGCATCCCAAGATATTATCAAAAAATGAGCAACCAACTAAGCTTGGGGATGCCCCGAGTGGCATCCCCTCTTTCTTCTAACGACCATCGGTATTTTACTCAAAACTATATTTTTATTCGTCACATACTATGTGTTTTGCTTGGAGCGTCTTGTATGATATGAGTCTTTGCTTGTTTTATTTTGTGTTTTAAGTCTTTATTCCTTGCTGGACACACATATTTGAGCGAGCCAAAATTATGTCATGACTTGTTAGAATTGCTCTCTATGCCTCACTTAAATTTTTATGAGCAATGGACTTGCTCTAGTGCATCACTTATATCTTTTTTGAGCATGGTGTGCTTAGTATTTTTGAAGAAATGCTCTCTTGCTTCACTTAGATTTATTGGAGAGTTTAAATTTTTCAAGAAATACTCTCTTGCTTCACTTAAATTAATTTGAGAGAAAGAAATATTATGCTCATGATCTTCACTTATATTTGTTTGAGCTTGTCAAAAGCAACACATGAAAATTAGTTCCAAAGTGATAGATATCCAAGAAGGATATAATAAAAAATTTCATGAAGATCACTGTAAAAAATAAACTTGAATCTTAGTAATAGTTTTGAGATATGATGATGTGATATATGAGTCATCTTGATGAGTAATTATGCTTTAGTAAGAATATTGGTGTTAAGGTTTGTGATTCCCTATGTAAGCACGAAAGTCAATAGTTATGCAATGAAATTATATCCTACTTATGGTGCATTGTTCGGTGTTAGTTATGCATAATGCTTGCTTATGAGCTTATTCGTTTCTTAGTTGGTCGCTTCCCAATCTTTTGCTAGCCTTCATTTTGCACTAAGTATGATCACTACTTGTGCATCCAAAAACCTTTAACCCAGTTTTGCCACATGAGTCCACTATATCTACCTATATGCGGTATTCTTTTGCCGTTCTAAGCAAATTTGCATGTGCCATCTCTAATTTTCAAAAATAAACTTCTATTTTGTGTGTTTGTTTCGCTCGCGGAGCGGTGAGGGGTGGCTAGTATTTTCCATGCTAGATGTGTTATTCTCAAGATGAGTGTTTATTCACTTGTCATTGCACAAGAGTAAGGCAAAGGTATTAGGGATGCCCAGTCCCGAAATGCAAAAATTAATTTACTTTATGTTGTCAAATAATAAATTCCTTGGAAAGAGTTGGTATGGAGGGCACCCGTGGATATGGTTAGCCATGGAAAGTGAAAGGATGGTGGAAAAATGAATAACCTTTATTTCTCTGTTTGGGAACCGCCTATGATATATCTATGCATGGAAAGTATTGGGAACTCTAAGTCGTTTTCGTTGGTGGGATGGATACACCTCCCAAAATGTGTTTCTCTCTAAGTTTTCTGTTTTGAGCTCGGGCACCTCTATAAATCCGTACTTCCCTCTGAAGGGCCTTTCTTTTACTTTATGCAATTTTTATTTTGAATCCGAGTCTCCATCTTCTCTTATAAAAGCACCAACTAGGAGGCAATATGATCGTACTTGAGTATTGTAAATAGCTAACATGTGAGTGTGTTTCATGAATGGATCAATGGTTGAGCATGATGGGCTAGGGATAGCTTATTTTAGCGTTGATATTTTGAAAGAAATGGTTGCTTGTTGATATGCTTGAGTATTTAAATTATCATGTCAAAACTAGACTATTGCTTTGAACAATATAAAACTCCAAATGTCCATGCTATAAAGAAAGAAATATGATATGACATGTTACGCAACATTCCACATCAAACATTCTGTTTTTATCACTTCCCTACTCGAGGACGAGTAGGAGTTAAGCTTGGGGATGCTGATACGTCTCCAATGTATCTATAATTTCTGATTGTTCCATGCTGTTATATTATCAATCTTGGATGTTTTATAATCATTTTATAGTCATTTTATATCATTTTTGGTACTAACCTATTGACATAGTGCCAAGTGTCAGTTGCTCTTTTTTCTATGTTTTTTACATCACAGAAAATCAATATCAGACGGAGTCCAAATGCCATGAAACTTTACAGAGAATTTTTATGGGCCAAAAGGAACACAACGGGCCCTGGCTGCGCCCGGGGGGTGCCCCGAGGGAGGCACAACCCATCAGGGCACGCCAGGAGGCCCAGGCACGCCCTGGTGAGTTGTGCCCACCTCGGGTGCCCCCGGGACCGCCTCTTTGCTCTATAAATACCCCAATATTTCCAGAACCCTAGGGGAGTCGACGAAATATTCATCCAGCCGCCGCAGAGTCCAGAACCACCAGATCCAATCTAGAAACCATCTTGGATGTGGTTCACCACCTCCATTGGTGCCTCTCCGATGATGCGTGAGTAGTTCTTTGTAGACCTTCGGGTCCGTAGTTAGTAGCTAGATGGCTTCATCTCTCTCTCTTGATTCTCATACAATGGTTTCTTGGAGATCCATATGATGTAACTCTTTTGTGGTGTGTTTGTTGGGATCGATGAACTTTGAGTTTATGATCAGATCTATCTTTTTATATCCATGAAAGTATTTTAGTTTCTTTGATCTCTTTTATGCATGATCTCTTATAGCCTCGTATTTATTTTCCGATATTTCGGTTTTGTTTGGCCAACTTGATCTATTTATCCTGCAATGGGAAGAGGTGCGTTGTAGTGGGTTCGATCTTACGGTGCTTGCCCAGTGACAGAAAGGGAACCGACATGTATGTATCGTTGCTACTAAGGATAAAACGATGGGGCCTATCTCTACATCGATAGATCTTGTCTACATCATGTCATCGTTCTTATGGCATTACTCCATTTCTCCATGAACTTAATACACTAGATGCATGCTAGATAGCGGTCGATGTGTGGAGCAATAGTAGTAGATGCAGGCAGGAGTCAGTCTACTAATCTTGGACGTGATGCCTATATAATGATCATTTCCTGGATATCGTCATGAGTACTTGAAGTTCTATCAATTGCCCAACAGTAATTTGTTCACCCGCCGCTTTGCTATTTTTCTCGAGAGAAGCCACTAGTGAAACCTACGACCCCCGGGTCTCTTTCTCATATTATTTTCCTTTGCGATCTATTTTCCTTTGCATTTATTTTCAGATCTACTAAACCAAAAATCCAAGAATATCTTGCTGCAATTTATTCTTAATTATTTATTTGTCGTTCGATCTATCAATCTACTACAAATTTACCTCACGTCGGTTTGCCTATCTTGAGGCGTCGTACCTCAGAAGGGATTGACAACCCCTTTAACACGTCGGGTTGCGAGGATTTGTTATCTGTGTGTAGGTGTTGTTTACGTTGTGTTGCTTGGTTCTCCTACTAGTTCCATAACCTTGGTTTCATATCTGCGGGAAATACCTACGGCACTATGTTGCATCATCCCTTCCTCTTTAGGGAAATACCGACGTAGCTTCAAGCGACATCATTCCTCTCTCATAATAATTGCAAGTAGGAGCAGCAAGCACATGCATATTATATTCATCAAAATCATCAAGTGCAACGGGAAAAGGCAACCCATCAATGTAATCCTTAATAAGAACAAACTTCTTTGATATAGTGTAGTTTTGAGAATTCAGAAAGATAATAGGACTATCATGTGTGGGTGCAATAGCAACAATTTCATTCTTAACATAAGGAACTATAGCAAGTTCATCTCCATAAGCATAATTCATATTAGCATCATGGACACAAGCATCAAGTTCATCAAAAAGGGATATTTCAAAAGAATCAACGGGATCATAGCAATCATCATAGCATTCATACTTCAATAAGAATGAAGGAGCATTAAACAATGTATGGGATAAAGAGTTACACTCATTATAAGGTGGGCACGGGTGATGAATCCGCTCTTCCTCCTTTTGTTCTTCGCTCTCCTCCTCATCTTTTTCATCCAATGAGTTCACAGTTTCATCATTTTCTTCTTCCGTAGACTCCTACAAAATGTTAGTCTCTTCTTGGAGAGCGGAGTTATTCTCAATAAACACATCAATATCGGAATTGTATTTATAATTATCATAGCAATATTTAAGGATAGCAAAATTTTCAGGTCTATAAACTGAATCATCAAAATCTTCAAACTTCTTAAACAAAGATTCAATTTCATAAGAACCTTTAAAAGCAACAAATTCTTCTATTCATTCCACATCATAGTAATCATATATACCATTAGCATAAGAAGCCAAGGTTTCATTATCATTAAATTTGCATGAAAAGGGAAGATGTGGAGCATTCATTCTAGAGCAACAAGTATAATCATGTCTCCAGCATAGATCCCGAGCATAGCAATCCAACATATAATTTGATCCCATAAAATTTTCCCTTTTTGTGTCAACCGATAATCCCTAAAGTATACACGTTGATCCAATGTTACTCCTATTATATAGTTGAATGGGGTTTTCTTAGGATTATCAAAGTAGTGCATAATATCTTTTACATAACGAGCATCGAGGGTTTTAGGAGGTTCCCCATCTCCATGAGTAGCAAGTACCACTAATTTTTGGGTGTTTCGTGTTCCATATCCATAACTAAAGATAGAGAACAACTTAGAATAAGAAATAAAAATTACTTAGTGATAAAGCAAACAAGCATACACGAGAATATTTACCCCACGCTATTGCTCCCCGGCAACGGCGCCAGAAAAAGGTCTTGATAACCCACAAGTATAGGGGATCCTTTGTAGCCTTTTTCGATAAATAAGAGTGTCAAACCCAACGTGGAGCGAAATGGAGAACAAATATTCCCTCAAGTTCTATCAACCACCGATACAACTCTGCGCACACTTGAGATTGCTTTATCGGAAACAAGTATGAAACTATTTTGTAGGTGTGATGCTAGAACTACTTTGCAAGAATAAAACTAGAAGTATTTTGCAAGATAATAAAAGTTAGGTGATTTGAAAAAGGGTTTGTGTCAACAAGAAAGTTATTTGTCCCTAGGCAATCGATAACAAGTACCGATAATCATTCTTGTAATTTTATATGAGGGAGAGGCATGAGCTAACATACTTTCTCTACTTGGATCATATGCACTTATGATTGGACGCCTAGCAAGCATTCACAACTACTAAAGATCATTAAGGTCGTGAAACCCAACCATAGCAGTAAGTGTCAAGTCCTCTTTACTCCCATACGTCATACCCCACTTACTCGGGTTTAAGCTTTTGTCACTCTCGCAACCTACCATAAGCAAACCATGAACATATTGCAAGACCTTATAGTGGGGGCCCCTCACATTTGCACAACAGCATAAATAAAATATACAATCATACCAACCAAGATCACAATTAACCCACAGGACAAAACAGATCTACTCAAACATCATAGGATAACCATAGATCATTGGGAAATAATATATGGAGTTGAGCACCATGTTTAAGTAGAGATTACAGCAGGGAGAAGAGGTGTTACACCACTACATAGAGGGGGAGAAAGTTGGTGTTGACGATAGCAAGATTGTTGATGTAGATCGCCGTCCCGATCCTTGCCCCGGCGTCACTCCGGCGCCACCGGGAGAGAGGGGGAGAGAGCCCCCCTCCTCCTTCTTCTTCCTTGGCCTCCCCCCTGGATGGGAGGAGAGTTCCCCCTCTGGTCCATGGCCTCCATGGCGGCGGAGGGGCGGGATCCCCTCCGAGATTGGATCTCCCTGTTTGTTCTCTTCTGTTTCGCGTTCTCAAATCTGACCGAAACCGTTTCTTATATTCCGGGAGATCCGTAACTCCAAATGCGCTGAGATTTGAACACAATTTTTTTTTCCGGATATAAGCTTCCTTGCACCCGAAGTAGAGCTCCAACCGACGTTCGAGGAGGGCACAACCCACCACACACGCGCCAGGGGCCTCTAGCGGGCCCTGGTGTCTTCTGGGCTCTGTGGGCCTCCATTTGCGGGGATTTCAACTCCCAAAAATAACACATATTGCAAAATAATTCTCCATTATTGCATTTGGACTTCGTTTGATATGGATTTTCTGTGAGACAAAAAACATGCAATAAACAGGAACTAACACTGGGCACTAGATCAATAGGTTAGTCCAATAAATCATATAAAAAGTTGCCAAAAGTGTGCAAAAGTTGTATAATATTGGCATGAAACAATCAAAAATTATAGATACGATGGAGACGTATCAGTGGTTCAGCAACTCGCCCCTCCAGTTCAGGTTGATAAGGAGTGGAGAATTGCTCCACGCCGGCATGGCGGTGAGCACAGCAGCACATGCTTCATCGCTGCCGCGTCATACCGCGCCACTAGTGTCTGCGGTGACCGCACCTCCCGTGTCTGTGGGTGCGCCTCCCATGCCTGCAGCAGCGCCATGCAGGTAGAGACAGAAGCCAGGTGCGTGGAGAGCGATGAGTCGGTGGCCAGCTTCTCCGTGTCCGCCGCCATCATCGAGGAGAAGTAGAACACGGGAGGCTGCCACCACTTGGGTCCCATGAAGGCCACCGCTGAGGCGACGACTTCGTATTCAGGTGGTTACTTTGCTACTTCGTCTCTTCCGAGGACCTTCATTGACCTTGCAAGTGTCTGCCGGACATGAGGAAGACAATGGGATCCACGGACGACCATTTAGATTAGGTACTGTATTAATTATACCACGAGAGCCGGATTAGCACCGCTTAGTTCATGTAAATGTAATGAAATCCATCATGTTTATATGAAGATCCGGCTTTTTTATACAAAATCCTTCAGGCTTATATGAAATCAGTCCGTGTTTGCACAAATTTCCTCTGGTTGGTTAGAGTTTTGAAAATGTATGCCGCTGGCATTTGATGTCGTCCTCCGCGGAAGGAAGCGGGAGGAAATTTGTCGGCTGCCGTTGGAGATGCTCTTATGCTGGAAATAATAGAGTCACATCCAATCCATTTGAGTTAATTGCGTGTATGATTCTCCCTCTATAAAAAGTTAATTGCATGTACAGTGTACACGTGACTTGCAGGGTCGTTGTAGCTTCGTACAGAAAGTTAAAAAGAAATAAGTCCATCCTTAATATTGTATTCTAAGTACTTTGTGGGCTCCACTGTTAGTACAGTAGCGAAAGAAGTATATATTAAATAATATGTAATATAAAAATCTAAAGTTAAAGACAGGATTCAAAGTTAGGTCATCGCGTTGCGAGCATCCGACGCTAACCAGTCCAACACATTTTCGTCGAGGACCATGCTGGAGATATATCTCCATGTCTACTCTTAGACTCCCTCCGTTCCTAAATATTTGTCTTTTTCAGATTTCAAATGAACTACCACATACGGAAGTGTATGTAGACATATTTTAGAGTGTAGATTCACTCATTTTGCTCCGTATGTAGTCACTTGTTGAAATCTCTAAATAGACAAATATTTAGGAACAAAGGGAGTAGAAAACAGTTGGTGATGATCGTGTGCCAGCCATCCTGCAATATAGGCCGTCGGATTTATATCTAACGGATAGGAAGGAAACTATGTCAATTTTGCAAAAAGATACCCACACCCCTCACCATGTTTGCAAATAAGGCCTTCCCTCGTTCATCCTTTTCTCTCACAAGATAAACTACTCATGCAAATGCATCTTGATGTTCCGTGCAATGCATGGGCATCTAGCTAGTTTCTTTTAAAATAGTTACTGTGATAATTGGGCTGAAGTGATGTATTTTATGTCTGCCCCGAATGATTTCAGATTCACTACATAGTAATAAAGAAAAGGTTGCCTTGTTAATTAACAGAAAACAGGGTGAAAACTATCAAATGGGGCCGATAAAAAAAGGCACACTGGGTTCAGCGCATTGTCACTACAGTTGTGCGCGCGCGAGAAGTCTACATATCGAGGGGGCTACGGAGAGAAAGACGTATCGAGTGTGTCTGAGCGAGGGACAGAGACACAATGTTTGAGAGAGAAACCAATTGATAGATTAAGATCAGATCGAGTTGTCACCCTTATGTTGTCATTGTTGGGGGGTGGGGAGGGGGAGGGAGAGAAAGACATATCGAGAGTGTGCACGGTAGGCACAGAGGCACAACTAGCGAGTGTGTGTGTATGTGTGTGTGTTTGAGAGAGAAGAAATAGATAGATTACTATCAAGATCGAGGTGCCAACCTACTCCTTCAATGTCGGGTAGTGTGTGTGTGTGTGTGTGTGTTTGAGAGAGAATCCAGTAGATAGATTAGTATCAAGATCGAGGTGTTACCCTACTCCTTT
>NC_041380.1:344756638-344770498 GCF_002162155.2 Triticum dicoccoides
ATAGGGAGAAGGAGTTTGTGTGACACATATCTATATTAATGGATAGGTAGATAGCATGTGTGCGAGGCATACTTAAAGCATCACGGAGATAAACAGACGGTGTGCATGCAAGTGCCAGAAAAAATGAAGCGAGAAACAATGTCTACGCGCGCGTGCGTGTGTGTGTATGTGTGTGTGTGTGTGAGAGAGAGAGAAATCTCAAAAAAGGTGCTCTGCTAGAATCCCATTGTATGTATTCATATGGTTCTGGAACTTGAGTTAACCTTAGGCATATGTGTGAGAGACATAATTATGCTTTGAGGCATTAGTGGCGGTGGTGGGTGGGCGGAATTAAAGGGGTGGGCGTGCTCGACAAAGAGAGCATGTGCGTTTCTGTGTGAGAGACTTGTAGGATGGGGTAGAAAAACGAATTCTAACCTTGACAGAGGGAGATAAATACATGAAGTGCTCGTGTGTGATTTCGATGCCCACGGAGAAATGAGATATGTATGCATGTGAGAGAGATTGCACAATTCATTCACGTATCACTATCTAGCGATCATGGACGTGCATCGCTTGAACATAAATCAATATCTATTTCTTATCGTGGCCAAAGATACAATATCGATTCAACGCTATAAAGATTGGACACTCACATATCACATTTTTTTTCTAAACAATCTTTTTCAATTGTGCATACCAAAGTTACAGTGATGTTTCTTCAAACAACCAATGTACCTATCATGTACATGCACCATTCTTAGTCTTGGATGATTTAAGGTTCTATTATGAAGTAATATATGTAATATTCATATATGAATTCAACGGGTACGCAATTTATGAAATGCAGGCTATTTAATCATACAAGATAACACTTTTAAGTAGCGGACTACAATATCCATTTCTTTTGTGGGACTACAATATCCATTTCTTTTTTGTGTCTCTATAATAACACATCAATGCATTATGTTTAAAGTAAATAACCAATGGCATTAAATTATCTATTTGCATGAGAAATACGTAGGCCGAGCATTTGATCCCTTTTTTGTGAACGCGCCTCTACACCTGTACGATTAGCCGCGCCTGTGTGAACGTCCAAGTTATCGGTGCATCATCCCGAGTTATTGTCTTTTTTCTGGGCTGGACTTAACAACAGTTATTAACTGCTGACGCGTAACCCATGTACACAGTCTCACATGACCTTCCTGCTAGCACTGTCCAAAATTAGTTGAAACTGGATACGAATGATCCCACGGACGGCAAAATCTCCCGACTCCTAAAATTTCCGCCAGCTAGTCTTTAGCATGTGAAATTCCCCTTTTGTCATTGGTGCACGGAGAATAACAGTTACAATACCGCCCTCATCTACATAATAGGTCAGGGATGCTTTGGTAACTTCCGGTTCCCCCCACCACACGGCACCCCCATTTCCCCCCTCCCACAAAAACGACTAACTCCATAGCTCCAAAGCATCTTACATCACGTTGTACGTACTTCATCAGCCTTTCTACCCCTCCCCTCTCGAAACCCTAGACTGCTCATCCACCAGCGTACCAGAGCCCATTCACTGCTAGCGGCGTCCACCTCGCCGGATCTGCTTCTGCGGCCGCATCTACCCCTCCCACCTCCCCTAGAAACAAGTAGACTGCTCATCCACCACCGTACCACCGCCCATTCAGTGTCGGCCTTGTCCACGGCGCCGGATCTACTTCCCTGGTACTCTCGTCAACCGCAGCGCATCTACAGCGGCTCCTTCGTACTCCCCACCGAAGACGCTTCGTCCACACCCCCCGGAGCCGCCCCACCGACGCCCCCATCGACGGCCTCTGATCCTCTTCGCCGACACCTTCCTCAACCCTACCGGAGCCGCTTCACTGACACCATCGTCAACCCTACCGGAGTAGCTTCGCCTATACCATTCTCAACCCTAGCGGGGCCGCTTTGCCAACTCACAAGTCCATGGCCTCAGATCCGCTTCGTCGCACCCTCGTCCAACCTACTGGAGCAGCTTCTAACGCCCCATCCATGGCCGCAGATCCGCATCGTCGACAACATCCTGAACCCAACTACCGGAGTAGCTTCACCGACGCCCTTGTCCATGGCCTCAGATCCACTTCGCCCATGGCCTCAGATCCACTTCGCCCACACCATAGTCCACCCTATCGGAGCCGCTCCACAAACACCCTACTCGACGGTTCTAGATCTCCTTACCGGACCCTGACAGCCAGCGCATCATCATCACCCTTGACGTTTCTAACCTGATTCCCACCGTCTAGCAAAATGCCAAGCACCCGCCATGACCTAGGTATTTGTCACCTTTAAACCCGTCCAGCATCACCTGTCCGATGTACTTCAAATATACTAACATGTCGCTATTACATGTTATGCAGCTGGCAAAAACTACAAGGATGATGTTTCTTCTGGATCTAACTGCTTGGACAACCAAGATCCTGGACTGAGGCATTGCTATGATCTTGTAAGTGCGTCTCTCTCTCGTATTGTTGTGCGCCTACCAGCGTGCTTTGCTAGAATTTTTGGCCAACAATCCCTTTGTGCAGACAATGATTTCTACTACTGGCTGCTAAATTAGATATGTAGATGCCATACATGATACTACCTCCATTCCTAAATATAAGTCTTTCTAGAGATTCCACTATAGGCTACATACAGAGTAAAATGAGTGAATCTACACTCGAGAATGCATATATATACATCTATATGTGGTCCATACTAGAATCTCTACAAAGACATATATTTAGGAACAGAGGTAGTACATTACACAAAATCATAGGTGGCATGTAGGAATTCCAGTGCACTATATTAGGCTCCCTTAAAGTGCTGCTAGTCCAGCACACAGAGTCATGGCTAGTTTATGCTATGCACACAATCGTTAGTTGGTGGTTTAAATATGCACAAGGGATATGCAATGTATTATCATGTAGACATGTCTAAAATTAGCGGTGTCAACTTGCAGATAGGGTTACGCAATGAAAAAGTACAAGATGTATGCGGCAATTTCATGGAACATCGCAAAAAAAAGGAGAGGCAGCGGTGGGCCTATACAGTGTGCTATGGTAGGTCACTCCTCCATTGCAATCATCGTGACATGTTATTTGCACGTCAGTTCTATTGGCCAAGTTTCTTAGGGACAATTATTACGAGTTATCCTAAGAAAATAAGCACCTGTGAATATAAGCTCCAGGTAATAAGCCATCCAGTTCTTTTCATTGCCTTCCTTTTCAGCTTATCTTTGGTATGATCAGTGAAAAGTCTAGATTGCATTATATTTTGTCATTTTGCTGCCCATATGAAAATTAGTTTGAGTTGCAAACATCACAAATTGAACCCAGTGCAGTAATTAATATGATAGGAAAACAGACCATCACTATTTGTTGAAAATGCAAATACAAAGATACCATCTACTTGGCTCAATCTACTTTGGTCAATGTCTTCCACAGATATCCCATTGCCTAATTTAAACGAAGAACGCATGGCCCAAATTTAAATGAAGAACAATTATTTATCAAAATTTGATGGTCCAAGTGGCTGGTTATGATCATATAGCAGCACCACCTGAAAGCATCATATGGCAGCAGCAGCAGCAGCTCATAGCAACTCATAATACGGCAGCAACAACAACAGTGTGCAGTTCATCATATACCAGCATCAACTCATAGCAATTCATCATATGGCAACAACTGGATCAGCTCATAGCAATTCATCATATAGCAGCAGCAGGAGCAGCTCATGGCAATTCATCATATAGCAGCAACAGGAGCAGCTCATAGCAATTCATCATATAGCAGTAGCAGGAGCAGCTCATAGCAATTCATCATATAGCAGCAGCAGGAGCAGCTTATAGCAACTCATCATATAACAGCAGCAGCGGCTCATAGCAATTCATCATATAGCAGCAGTAGCTCATAGCAATTCATCATATAGCACCAGCAGGAGCAACTCATAGAAATGCATCATATAGCAGCAACAGAAGTAGCTCATAGCAATTCATCGTATAGCGGACCAAAAAGAAAATTTGGCAAAAAATCAGAGATGCAAGCGGGCAGGGCAATGAACGCTTGCGTGTTTGTTTTTACTTGACGGTCAGGTGTGACGTGGGAGTGAGCAGTGGCATTTTGAGTGTAATATAGGCAGACAACAGAGTCATTTCACTATTCCCCTTCCCTTCAATTTGTAGTGAGCTTCTACCCGAAACACCCCCTCGAGAGCGAAATAACTTAAGCCCAAGCCCATAACTCAAAAATGACTTCTTTACATCCTTTATGGCTTATTTTGACAATAAGCTCTGAAAAGGCGGAATAGAACTGGCCCTTAACCTGCAATTCAATTGTGCGTGCAATGATGAATCACTCCTGCCTGCTATAGTGTACATTTAGGCATCGTCATACATGGCATAACCTAATACATGTGCATTCCATTATAGAATCTAGAATATGCAATGTTTATGTTAGTTCATACGTTGCACATTGTAGCGACCCGACCTCAGATGGTCAAGTCTCTGTGCTTTAGTGTCATCCCTGGATCAGTAATGCTGACACACACAGTACTCAAAGGATTTATAACAGAGTGGCAATCACACACTTATTACATCGAATGTCTCAAGAGAGAACTTATTACAATAATATGGCTTAAGGCCATCTAATGCGATAACAGCGGAAGCCTTGGAAGATAAAGTGAGTCCGTCAACTCCAACGGCATAGCTGAGCTGCACGACAACGACCTAACGAACCTTACTCCTCTTCTGAAAAGTCTGCAACATAATACGTTGCAGCCCGAAAACGGGTCAGCACATGGAATATGCTGGCAAAGTAACACAGTAGAGCAAGAACAAAATAATGCTATCACTACATGCATATTTGGCTGGTGGAAAGCTCTATGGTTATAGTTTTTGCGAAAAGCCAATTTTTCCCTACAGCAAAGGAATATATTTTATTTAACTACAAAGTTGGTTGAAAATATTGAGAAGGTTCCTCCAACTCAATCCCAATTAAAGTGGTTAACAACCCAACAATATTAATTAAGAGTGATGAGATACATGTGATAACCCAAGTACTAGATACTCAAGATTTGTCCATAACCGGGGACACGGCTAATCATGATTAGTTTATACACTCTGCAGAGGTTTGCGCACTTTTCCCCACAAGACTCGATCTCCTCCGTTGGATTTCTCGCACTACATGGTGTTTGAGAAATGGATGACCGAGACACAGTCTTTCAGAAACATTAACTCTCTACTCCGGACAGACCATACCAAACCTACATCCCACTACCTGCTGATCTGCCTCTTCAAGAGCTTCACGTAACTTAGTCAACTATGCTAGAGCCCATAATAGCTTGTGGCTGCACACGGAAGTTTCTAGCATGAATAATCTCAATTCCCTTTGAGCCCGGGTGGCGGTCCATAGGAAGATCACACGGTTACTCCGGGATTTCCAAAAATACAGGCAACCTAGGTACTCCAGGTGCCTCAATCCACCCAGATGTGTATTTAAGTTGCCACCTTAAGTTGAACCATTAATTATCAATCTCACATCTGTCATGGATTTCACTCACCCAAACCACGTCTACGAGCATAGCATAGCAATATAAGCAACACGTAGAAGTAACTCCCAAGGGTTTGAATGTAACAGGGTAATAGGTTCTACCTCAACAACTACTTCCCAACCCACAAGTTAATGACATCCTAATAATGCAATGTTTGAGGATTGGTACTAATGCATAAAAAAACTGGGTGATAAAGGGATATGATCAAAGTGTTACTTGCCTTGCTGACGATCTGCAAAACCCAGGGACTCGTAGTAGCACGCTTCGCACTCCGGGTGTTCTATCGCAAACAAAAAATAACATACATAAGCAACAAGCAGAGAATGCGCAATCAAAACTCAAATAAACTAGGTTGACCAGAAAGTTCAACTTAAGAACTCTGGTTAGCAAAAAGAATCAAATCAAACGGAGCAACGAAACTCAAACGGCGAAAGAAACAAGATCCGTTTACTAATCTGGACCTTGGTCAAATTTTACAATAGCAAAAACTTGTTCAAGTTGATTAAATAGAAAGAGGGTCTCGAGACGAAGATCTAGGCGCTTGAATTGCCTGATTCCGACTAACGAGCGAAAAGATAAACAGAAACTAAGATCAGATCAAAAATCGCGATCGAGAATAATCACAGATAAATCCGATAAAAGAAAACTGACGAACAGACTAACGAACGAGCGTTCGTTAGCTGTAACTAACGGGCGAAGAACCGTTCGTTAAAACAAACATACGGACGAACGTCCGCTAAATAGAAGAACCGAAAAAACCGGCGATCAAAAAAAAAATGAATCTAGGGTTTCTAAAAAACCCGAACGGTTTTGAGGGAGTCCTGGATTAGGGGGTGTTCGGGTAGCCGGACTATACCTTCAGCCGGACTCCTGGACTATGAAGATACAAGATTGAAGACTTCGTCCCGTGTCCGGATGGGACTTTCCTTGGCGTGGAAGGCAAGCTTGGCGATGCGGATATTCAAGATCTCCTACCATTGTAACCGACTTTATGTAACCCTAACCCTATCCGGTGTCTATATAAACCGGAGGGTTGTAGTCCGTAGGCAATCAACTCCATACACAACAATCATACCATAGGCTAGCTTCTAGGGTTTAGACTCCTTGATCTCGTGGTAGATCTACTCTTGTACTACCCATATCATCAATATTAATCAAGCAGGAGTAGGGTATTACCTCCATCGAGAGGGCCTGAACCTGGGTAAAAAACATCTTGTCCCTTGTCTCCTGTTACCATCCGGCCTTGACGCACAGT
This sequence comes from Triticum dicoccoides, assembly GCF_002162155.2. Classification (NCBI taxonomy): domain Eukaryota; kingdom Viridiplantae; phylum Streptophyta; class Magnoliopsida; order Poales; family Poaceae; genus Triticum; species Triticum dicoccoides. The sequence continues at coordinate 344,763,435 of NC_041380.1, forward strand.
TCGGGACCCCCTACTCGAGATCCGCCGGTTTTGACACCGACATTGGTGCTTTCATTGAGAGTTCCTCTGTGTCGTCGCCTTTAGGCCTGATGGCTCCTTTGATCATCAACGACGATACGGTCCAGGGTGAAACTTTTCTCCCCGGACAGATCTTCGTCTTCGGCGGCTTCGCTCTGCGGGCCAATTCACTCGGCCACCTGGAGCAGATCGAAAGCTACGCCCCTGGCCATCAGGTCAGGTTTGGAAGCCTAAACTACACGGATGACATCCACGGGGACTTGATCTTCGACGGATTCGAGCCACAGCCAAGCACGCCGCACTGTCTCGATGGGCATGATATAGCTCTGCCGCCGAACAGCGCCTTGGAGGCCGCATACGCATCGGTTTCGACCATTGATTCGGAGCATACTGCGCCGATCGAGGATCAGTGGTTAGACGCTGCCTCAGGGGCTGCGATCTCAGAGGCGATCGAGCTGAACTCCAGCCCCGCACTCCGCACGGCCCGTGACTCCAAGGATCCAGACTCCTCCCCGGACTCCGAACCCCCCGTGCCCCTGCCAATCGAATCCGATTGGGCGCCGATAATGGAGTTCACCGCCGCAGACATCTTTCAGCATTCGCCTTTTGGCGACATCCTGGACTCTCTTAAGTCTCTCTCTTTATCAGGAGAGCCCTGGCCGGACTACGGTCAGCGAGGGTGGGATACGGACGATAAGGAAATTCAAAGCCCACCCACCACCCACTTTGTAGCCACTGTCGATGATCTAACCGACATGCTTGACTTCAGCTCCGAAGACATCGACGGCATGGACGATGATGTAGGAGACGAACAGGAACCAGCACCTGTAGGGCGCTGGAAGGCCACCTCGTCATATGACATATATATGGTGGATACTCCAAAAGATGGAGATGGCGATGGAACAGTGGGGGATGACGCCCCCAAGAAACAGCCGAAGCGCCGACGTCAGCGGCGCCGCTCTAAATCCCGCCAAAGCAAAAACGGTGATTCCGGGACGGGAGATAATACTACCCCGGATAATGGCGAAGAACACCCACCTCAGCAAGATTCGGCACAGGAAGATGGAGAAGCCAGCCCTCATGAGAGAGCGGCAGACCGAGAGGTCGAGGATGATAACTATACGCCTCCCTCCGAAGACGAGGCAAGCCTCGATGACGACGAATTCGTCATACCATCAGACCCTGCCGAACAAGAGCGTTTTAAACACAGGCTTTTAGCCATGGCAAGCAGCCTCAAGAAAAAGCAGCAACAGCTTAAAGCTGCCCAAGATTTGCTAGCTGACAGATGGACTGAAGTCCTTACGGCCGAAGAGTATGAACTCGAACGCCCCTCCAAGAGTTACCCGAAGCGCAGGCCGCTACCCCAATCAGAGGAGGAAGCACCTACATCACCAGCGCATGACATGGCAGACCGGCCACCTCGCGACCGCGACAGAGAGGCCCCTCGACCCTCCACCCAAGACATGCCCCGACGCCGCTCAACTAAGGCACGGGAAAATGCGCCCGACCTGCAAGACATACTGGAGGATAAGGCAAGACAAACAAGATCGACCTATGGATCGCGCAGGCACCCTACGACATGTGACAATGATCTTCACTCCGGATACAACAAATCCGGCCGGGCCGAACACAACAGACATAGCGCTTCCGAGCTACGTCGTGATATAGCCCAGTACAGAGGCGCCGCACACCCGCTATGCTTCACGAATGAAGTAATGGATCATAAAATCCCAGAGGGTTTCAAACCCGTAAACATCGAATCATATGATGGCACAACAGACCCGGCGTTATGGATCGAGGATTATCTCCTTCACATCCACATGGCACGCGGCGATGATCTACACGCCATCAAATACCTCCCGCTCAAACTTAAAGGACCGGCCCGACATTGGCTTAACAGCTTGCCAGCAGACTCAATCGGTTCTTGGGAGGACCTGGAAGCCGCATTCCTCGACAACTTCCAGGACACTTACGTGCGACCGCCGGATGCCGACGACTTAAGCCACATAATTCAGCAGCCAGAGGAATCGGCCAGACAATTCTGGACACGGTTCCTAACAAAGAAAAACCAAATAGTCGACTGTCCGGACGCAGAGGCCCTAGCAGCCTTCAAGCATAACATCCGCGACGAGTGGCTTGCCCGGCACCTGGGACAGGAAAAGCCGAAATCCATGGCAGCCCTCACGACACTCATGACCCGCTTTTGCGCGGGAGAAGACAGCTGGCTAGCTCGCAGTAACAACTTATCAAAGAACCCTGGTAATTCGGATGCCAAGGACAAAAGTGGCAGGACACGTCGGAATAAGCAAAAACGCCGCGTTAACAGCGACAACAATGAAGACACGGCAGTCAATGCCGGATTCAAAGGCTATAAATCCGGTCAGCGGAAAAAGCCATTCAAAAAGTATACTCAGGGCCCGTCCAGTTTGGACCGAATACTCGATCGCTTGTGCCAGATACATGGCACCCCCGAAAGGCCAGCCAATCACACTAACAGGGATTGTTGGGTGTTCAAGCAGGCAGGCAAGTTAAGGGCCAAAAACAGAGACAAGGGGCTGCACATCGACGACGAGGAGCCCAAGCCGCCGAACAACAATGGACAGAAGGGCTTTCCCCCACAAGTGCGGACGGTGAACATGATATACGCAATCCACATTCCCAAGCGGGAGCGGAAGCATGCGCTACGGGACGTATACGCGATAGAGCCAGTCGCCCCAAAGTTCAACCCATGGTCCTCCTGCCCGATCACTTTTGATCGAAGGGACCATCCCACTAGCATCCGTCATGGTGGCTTCGCTGCATTGGTTCTCGACCCAATCATCGACGGATTTCATCTCACAAGAGTCCTCATGGATGGCGGCAGTAGCCTGAACCTGCTTTATCAGGATATAGTGCGGAAAATGGGCATAGATCCCTCAAGGATTAAGCCCACAAGAACGACCTTTAAAGGCGTTATACCAGGTGTAGAAGCCAACTGTACAGGCTCAGTAACACTTGACGTGGTCTTCGGATCCCCGGACAATTTCCGAAGCGAAGAGTTAATCTTCGATACAGTCCCGTTTCGCAGTGGCTATCACGCCCTGCTCGGACGAACCGCATTTGCAAAGTTCAATGCGGTGCCGCACTACGCATATCTCAAGCTCAAGATGCCAGGCCCTCGAGGAGTAATTACGGTCAACGGAAACACCGAACGCTCCCTCCGTATGGAGGAGCATATGGCGGCTCTCACAGCGGAGGTACGAAGTAGCCTTCTTAGGCAATTCTCCAGTCTGGCCATTAAAAAGACAGACACTGCCAAGCGCGCCCGGAGTAACCCACAGCAGGACCGCCTGGCACACTCTGAGCAAGCATAGCAATGCGGCCCCAACCCCAGCTATCGCGACATAGCAAAACCAGTACCTCGCGTACATAACTACGCCCTTGAAATACCATGGGCACAGGGGAAGGGGCACAATAACGGCACGCCCAGAATACGGCTTAAAACGTACTAGGGGCTGCCGGATTCTCTTTTTAATTTTTTCTTACCTTCAGGACTCCATACTTCGGACGACCTGTTCGGTAATTCGACTGCCACACAAACGATGCAAGATCCAGGGAGGCAGACAAGCCATGCCGCACTATGGAACTCCCAGGTGGTCTCTGTTACGAGCGGTATACCTGTTCTAAATACAATTCCGCGGCCTGCCCCCGGTCAGGACATACTAAATAGTCCAATATCTTTTGCTTACCGCACTATTTGTATCGTTCGGCTTTGATAAATAGCCTTTATATAAACAATGCATAGCTTTTGTCTATTTTCTGCATTACTCTCTTTTATATATGTTCATTAATGACATGTTGCACCTGTACACTGTGGTACGGCAAGTACGCCAGGGGCTTCAGTACCCTTTAATATGGTGTGAGAAGTCCGTACACTTTCACAAGTGCGGGACCCCGAACTTATAGCACTATATGCATCGACTCCGAATCATGATTTGGGTCAATAGTTGGGTTTGCCCGGCTCCTATGTTTTGGTGCCTTACGTTCCGCTATATCGGCTAAGGTAGCACTAGGAGAACCACTGCGATTGTGCCCCGGTTGAGCTGGGTTAAGCACCTCAGTGGAGAAAGCTAAAACTGACTGTCATGATGAGGCGAGAGACCGGTCGCTGTTCGAGAGGTTTTTTCGAGTCCCTAAAGACTTATGCCGCTTCGAGCGAGGAGCCAGATTTGTCCGGCCAAGGCGTGGATAGCGCCCCGAACTCGGTCTTCCGAACTAGGGGCTTCGCCGAAATTTAAAATTATAAAGTTCTATGGCTAAGTGAGAGTGTTCAAGCATTATAGTCCGATTGCCTGGTTTGTTGTGCTGAGCGCCTCCCTCGAAGGACCCAACTATGGGAAAAAGAGCGCTCAGGTTTATCCCGAACACCCCAGCACTAGTGGCATGGGGGCAGAAGCCGACGACTGGCCATCTCTCAATTTTTTGATAAACGGCCGCACAGAAAATAATATTTTAAATTCAACAAGCATTGCTTAAGCGCCTATGAACAAGTTTTCAGCGCACAGGATAAAAACGAGCGAGTTTATTCAAAAATTACATCCTTGGTACATTCATCCGCCACAAGGCGGGCACCCGCAAGAACATCCTTGTAATAGTTCTCGGGCTTGCGATGCTCCTTCCCCGGCGGCGGCCCCTCCTTCACAAGCTTCTCACCGTCCAGCTTACCCCAGTGCACCTTTGCACGGGCAAGGGCCCGACGGGCACCTTCGATGCAGACGGAGCGCTTGATGACCTCGAGCCTTGGACAGGCCTCCACCAGACGCCGCACCAGCCCGAAGTAGCTCCCAGGCAGGGCCTCTCCGGGCCATAGCCGAACCATGAAGCCCTTCATGGCCTGTTCGGCCGCCTTGTGGAGCTCGACCAGCTGTTTCAGCTGGTCGCTCAAGGGCACAGGGTGTCCGGCCTCAGCATACTGAGACTAGAACACCTTCTCCATCGAGATGCCCTCTTCAGCTCGGTAGAATGCGGCGGCGTCGGATACGCTGTGGGGAAGATCCACGAATGCCCCTGGAGAACTCTGGATTCGGGTAAGTAACAAGTAGTTTACTTTTATATTTCTCCTTTGCATAAAGAATGCCTTACCCGCTGCTATCTTCTTAATCTCCTCCAACTCTTGGAGGGCCTCTTGGGCTTCGGCCTTGGCAGACTTGGTAGTCTCAAGGGCCGCCGCGAGCTCGGACGCTTGGGTCTTTGACTCAAGCTCCAAACTCTCATGTTTTTTCATGAGAGCCTGAAGCTCTTGCTGCACCTCGCCGACCTGAGCCCCAAGTTTCTCTCGCTCGGTGCGCTCCATGGCCGTTTTCTTTTCGGCCTCGGACAGCGCCTGCTTGAGGGTCGCCACCTCAGTCGTGGCCCCTATAATAAGCAGTGCAATCCTGTTATTTTTTGCAATCGCGCCTCTCTATAGGCACTTTTTCTGTAAGGTATTTCCTACCTTCTTTTTCCTCGAGCTGCCGCTTGGCAAGGCCGAGCTCTTGCTCGGTCCACTTGAGGTCTTGTTTCAGGACACCCACCTCCGCAGTCAGTGCGACGGTGGATAGCAGCGAAGCCTGCACACACATATTGACTCTTTATTGTTAGACTCCTGCGAAATTTACTAGATCCTCTATTCGGCTTTTCTTTCCGAACGCCAAACAGAGCATCAGGGGCTACTGTCTATGCGGTTATATTTTTACATATTTTTACTTACCTCGAAGCCCGTTAGGAGGCTAGCGCAAGCTTCACTCAGTCTGCTCTTGGCGGACTGAACCTTCTGGATCACCGTACGCATAATAGTACGGTGCTCCTCGTCGATGGAGGCGCCTTCAAGCACCTCGAGTAGATTTTTCGGCACCTCCGGTTGGACGGAGGCCGCCGGCTCAGAAGGCTTGCTCCTCTTGGAAGGAGTTCGCCTACCGCGGTCCGGAACTGTTGAAGATTCCGGCGCGGTGTCCGGCACAAAGCCGGACTTGGAGCCCTAGGGGGTCTTGTCCCCTTTACTCCTGGGGTCCGGGAGGTCGCCCTGCGGCTCCTCCAGGACCACCTCCTCCTGCCCCGGAGCTTGTTGCGACGCCACTTCGGCGTCGTCCGTAGTGCGGGGGGAGACAGCGGGCGGAACTGAGTTCACGTCCGATGAATCGAGGGAGCCGCTCGACGACTCGTTGAGTTCGGCCCGGGGTGGGCTGCATAATTATGTTCGACATTAGGGAAAGCCGTGCAACAAAGGAACATCATGAGTTATTCTGATATCCGAACTTACGATTTCGCCGGACGCTTGGCCCTGTTTGGCCACTCCTCTTTGCCCTCTTCGGCATTGGGGGTGTAGTCCGGCGGAGGGGTCTTCCTTTTCCTAGACCCCTCGGCCTCCCTCGTTGGGGCGGCCTTCCTCTTCTCTCCTCCTCCCGCTGGGGGGGGGGAGAGGTTTCTTCTTCCTCCTCCTCGTCTTCACGGGGGGAGTGCGTCTCAGACTCGTTGGACGACGAGTCCGACACCACCATATGCCGGGAACTCTTTCGAGTCCCCATGGCCTTCTTCTTCTTGGCCTTCTTCTCCGGCACCACATAAGGTGCCGGAACCAGCAGCTTCGCTAGTAGAGCGGGGGCTAGGTCTTCGGGAAAGGGAGCCGGACAGTTAATCGATCCGGACTTCGCCCGCCAAGCCTGTCAAAGGTAAGGGAGCTTAGATCCCGCATAGAGTCAAACTATGAAAAAAAACTTAACATCCAGTAAAAGGTGAAAATAGCTTACCTAGCTAGCGTGACGCTGTGAGCTGTATCCACGGTCCTCGGAAGCGGATGTGGGAGCCTCGGCGCCTTTGGTTAGCACCTTCTAGACATCTTCATACGTCGTGTCGAAGAGCCTGTTAAGGGTTTGGTGCTGCGCTGGTTTGAACTCCCACAGATTAAAGCCCCGTTGTTGACATGGGAGGATCCGGCGGACAAGCATAACCTGGACTACATTGACGAGCTTGATCGGCTTGCTCACCAGGGACTGGATGCATGTCTGCAGTCCGGTCACCTCTTTTTCGTC
>NC_041380.1:344770968-344772617 GCF_002162155.2 Triticum dicoccoides
GGGGTTGCGATCCATTTCGGATCGCGCGGCTCGGTGATGTAAAACCACCACGATTGCCACCCCTTCAGGGTCTCCACGAAGGAGCCCTCGAGCCATAGGACGTTGGCCATCTTGCCCGCCATGGCGCCTCCGCATTCCGCCTGGCTGCCGTGCACCACCTTGGGCTTGACGTTGAAGGTCTTGAGCCAGAGGCTGAAATGGGGGCGGATGCGGAGGAAGGCCTCGCACACGATGATAAACGCCGAGATGTTGAGGACGAAGTTCGAGGCCAGATCGTGGAAATGCAGGCCATAGTAAAACATGAGCCCCCAGACAAATGGGTGGAGTGGAAAACCCAGTCCGCGGAGGAAGTGGGGAAGGAATACTACCCTCTCATGGGGCCTTGGGGTGGGGAGAAGCTGCCCCTCCTCGGGAAGCCGGTGCGCGATGTCTTTGGACAAGTATCCGGCCTTCCTTAGCTTTTTGACATGGCCCTCCGTGACGGAGGAGACCATCCACTTGCCTCCCGCTCCGGACATTGCTGGAGAAGGTTGAGGTGGGAAGTGCGGGCTTGGGCGCTGGAGCTCGAGTGCGCAGGAGATGGATAGGCAAAAGAGGAAGAAGGCATAGGTAAAAGGGTGGATCCTTATCCCCTTATATGGGCGGATGCGATTGTGCGTCCCCACCAGCCTAGTAACACTCGCTTGCCTCCCAAGCGCCGTGATAAATGGTGCGGTTGGGTTACCCACGTTCGTATTGATGAGAATCCCATAAAGGGGGTACACGATCTCTGCTTTGACAAGACGTGCCAAGGAAACCGCCTCGCAAAACATGCTGAGGTGGAAAAGTAAAAACGATTCGAGTAAAGGACTTGGCCGTAGTGTGATGACGCACTGCGGAATACGTCGGCAGATTTGATTTGTGTCAATATTATTCTCTCTATGGCAATATGTGGAAACTTATTTTGCAGAGCCGGACACTACTCTTGGTGTTTACAATCTTCTACGAAGGACTTGGAGGAGGAACCCGCCTTGCAATGCCGAAGACAATTTGCGCGCCGGACTCGTCGTCATTGAAGCCTGGTTCAGGGGCTACTGAGGGAGTCCTGGATTAGGGGGTGTTCGGGTAGCCGGACTATACCTTCAGCCGGACTCCTGGACTATGAAGATACAAGATTGAAGACTTCGTCCCGTGTCCGGATGGGACTTTCCTTGGCGTGGAAGGCAAGCTTGGCGATGCGGATATTCAAGATCTCCTACCATTGTAACCGACTTTATGTAACCCTAACCCTATCCGGTGTCTATATAAACCGGAGGGTTGTAGTCTGTAGGAAATCAACTCCATACACAACAATCATACCATAGGCTAGTTTCTAGTGTTTAGCCTCCTTGATCTCGTGGTAGATCTACTCTTGTACTACCCATATCATCAATATTAATCAAGCAGGAGTAGGGTATTACCTCCATCGAGAGGGCCCGAACCTGGGTAAAAAACATCTTGTCCCTTGTCTCCTGTTACCATCCGGCCTTGACGCATAGTTCGGGACCCCCTACCCGAGATCCGCCGGTTTTGACACCGACAGGTTTTTAAAAAAAAACCGGCAGCTCGGTACCTCCGGCGAGGGCTCCGACGAGGCGAGGGTGGCGGCGGCGGCGGGTGGCGGCGGCAGC
>NC_041380.1:344773193-344790658 GCF_002162155.2 Triticum dicoccoides
GTGTGGGGGTTTGGGGCGGCGGGGGTGGCGGTATATAAAGGGGCGAGGGCGGCGTCTTGGAGGAGGGGGCAAGGTGCGGCGGCGGAGAGGAGTCTGGCTCGGACTCCAAGTCCGAGTCGGCGGCGGCGGCGGGCGGCGGCGGGCGGCGGCCTGGCTCGGCTGGGCCTTAGGCCCAGTCGGGCACGGGAACTTTTTTTAAAATAATTCCGCTGACGGAAATAAAATCCTAGAAAAATAAATAAAAATCTAAAAATGCCAAAATAAATTTTCATCGCCGAAATAAAATATTTAGAACGAGATGAACATTTTCTTGGCCCTAAAATGCAATTTTGAAAAACGTGCAATTTTTCTAATGCAAACAAAATTGCAATAAATCCAAATAAAACAAATATTTGATTTTAATATTTTTCCTCCAATATTTCAATTATCTTGGAGAAGTCATATTATCTCCTCTCATATATTTTACTATGGAATATTTTCGGAGAGAAAAATAATTAAAACCAAAATCCTCGTTTCAAAATTTGATAAACATCAAATTTGAAAACCGGGAAAATCCCCAACTCTCTCGGAGGGTCCTTGAGTTGCTTAGGATTTCGAGATCGCGAGACGAAATGCAAATAAAATATGATATGCAAGAATGATCTATGTATAACATTCCAAATTGAAAATTTGGGATGTTACAAACCTACCCCCCTTAAGATGAATCTCGCCCTCGAGATTCGGGTTGGCTAGAGAATAGGTGCGGGTGGTCTTTGCGAAGATTATCCTCTCGTTCATAGGTAGCTTCATCCTCGGTATGGTGGCTCCACTGAACTTTGCAAAACTTGATAACCTTACTGCGAGTGACTCAACTGGCAAACTCTAGAATCTTAACTGGCTTCTCCTCGTAGGTCAAATCACTGTCCAACTAAATCGCCTCCAAGGGTACTGTATCCCTTAATGGTATATCGGCCATCTCAACATGACACTTCTTCAGCTGTGAAACGTGGAACACATCATGAACTCCTGACAATCCCTCGGGTAATTCCAACTTGTAGGCAACTTCTCCCATCCGTTCCAAAACACGATATGGTCCTACAAATCTCGGAGCTAACTTTCCTTTAACTCCAAAACATTTCACTCCTCACAAGGGCGATACTCACAGATATGCTCTATCTCCAATTTCGTAAGTTACCTCCTTGCGTTTTGAGTCTGCATAACTCTTCTGCCTGGACTGAGGAATCTTCAGTCTATCGCGAATCAATTTAACCTTTTCCTCAGACTCCCTAATCAAGTCTGGTCCAAACAATTGTCGGTCTCCTACCTCATCCCACATCAACGGTGTTCTGCACCTTCGTCCATACAGGGCTTCAAACGGTGCCATCTTCAAACTGGCTTGGTAGCTATTGTTGTATGAGAACTCCGCATAAGGCAAATTGTCATCCCAACTAGATCCATAATCTAGCGCACAGGCTCTCAACATGTCCTCCAGAATTTGGTTGACTCTCTCGGTCTGCCCATCTGTCTGCGGGTGAAATGCTGTACTAAACTCCAATCTCGTTCCCAAAGTCTGGTGTAACTGATGCCAAAACTTTGAAGTAAATTGTGTTCCTCTATCTGATACGATGGTCCTAGGAACTCCATGCAAACATATGATCCACGACATTTATATCTTGGCCAACTTTGCACTGGTATAAGTGGTTTTCACTGGGATGAAGTGAGCCACTTTGGTCAAGCGGTTAACTACTACACATATGGAATCATATCCGGCTTTGGTCCTGGGTAATCCGGTGATAAAGTCCATGCCCAGTGTATCCCACTTCCATTCGGGTATCGCCATAGGTTGTAACAGTCCTGCTGGCTTCTAATGTTCTGCCTTCACTCTCTGGCATACATCACATACGGCTACGTACTCAGCAATATCCTTCTTCATACCAGTCCACCAGAAACGTTCCTTCAAATCCAGATACATCTTGGTGTTTCCGGGGTGTATCTGTCGGTGTTCTGGGAACGGGGGTCCCCAGACTTGCCTGCCTGCGGCCTGCGGCGTGGCTCAAAGGGGGCCCCAGCACGGCCCATCCTCATCAACACAGACCCAAGACCCTCGCGAGGGGCCAAGCCTCACGGGGCGGATGACACGGAGCTTCCTCAGGCACGGCCTCATCAGGCTGGCTCGCGAGGAGGCAGAGAGATCAAGGCGGGGTACCTCACGAGGTGCCCGTGACGCAAGCCATGATGACCAAAGGCGCCAGGCGGGCGCCAGCCGCGCAGTGTCCTCCTTTCCTCTTTGGTGCAAAGGGAGCAAGCGCAGGCGAGAGCATCAAGCAAAGGCACCCATTTCAGTGCAACGAGACCAAGACCAGTCCAACGGCAGGGAGGAAGTCATTGTGGAGCCCAAGCCAGCCTCACCACCAGAGCCTTTGGCAGGCGAGGACCAACTTTAGTCAGGATAAGTGTACCAGATGTTCCCCTTCAAAATGGCCAATTGTTGGCGCCCTTCCCGCTCAATATTTGGGAAGAGGCCTAGGGCCTTTGCCTATAAATAGGACTAGCCACCCCCAGGGTAGAGGGGCAATGAAGAAGGGAGAATCTAGAAGCCAAGAGAGAAACTAGCTAGGATCGGATCGAGTAGCATCACAGAGAGAGAGAGAGAGAGAGAGAGAGAGAGAGAGAGAGAGAGAGAAGGGCGACTGAACTCCTCCTAGCAGTTCATCCCCCCAGCCAAGAACAGACCCTCGCGAGGCTGTTCTTCCTTGTATTGCTCATCATCATCAGCCCAAGAGGCAATCCACCACACCACACACTGGAGTAGGGTATTACACCACAACGGTGGCCGGAACCAGTATAAACCCTGTGTCTCTTGTGCTGTTCTTTCCATAGCTTAGATCTTAGCGAGGCAGAGGGGTGCAGGTAGGTAGAAGGCGAAATCTCCGTGCGCACCCCATTGTTCGAACCTCAAGGGTCTGCCGGAACCCGAAATCTGACATTTGGCGCGCCAGGTAGGGGTGCGCCGGAATTCGTCTTCCACCACCCCGTTCTCCTCCGACCATCGCATCCATGTGTGACGCTCGTTGGGCCCGCGCCGAGCGCCGGGCCGCTCTTACTTCCCGCGTCGCCCAGACGGCTCCTGTCGGCGGGCGTCCTCGCCGCTCCCCGTCACCTGCCGTCAACGCCGCCACCGGCCCGACGGGGAACGAGCAGCAAGCGTCATCTCAGCATCCGTTCGTGCGGCAAGACGGCCGCACCGCTACTCCCTCGCTCACCCCAGCTGGTTCTTCGTCCCGCGCGCTCCGCGCACCCATGGAGGCTCGAGCTGCGCTCATCGCGGCAAACGAGCTCCTGCGCTACTGTCCCGTCGGTGATGTCTACGAAGAATGGCTCGACCGCGTCGCCGAGCTCGTCCGCGCCGCAGGGGGCTCTCCTGCGCCGTCCGTTCCGCTGCACCGCACCCCGCCCCGCGCGGGCGATGAAGCTCCGGGGGCGCCCCAGCCGCCTCCTCCTCAAGAAGGCGCCATGACTCCAAGGCGCGTGGCCCCTGGGCAGAACCCGCTCCGTCAGGTGCCAGTGCGGCAAGAGCAGAGCTGCCAAGAAGTCCCTCGCCCGCAAGAAGCTGCCCGGGCGCTCCCTGCTCCAGCACGTCGCGACCATGCTCCTGCTCTCGCACGTCAAGACCCCGCGCTGCTCCCAGCTGCAGCGCATGGGGACATGCAAGACCAAGCTCTCTGCCACCCAAGGCTTCCCGTGGCCACAGCAAGCTGCCGTGCCTTCACCACCGAGCTACGCAGCGTCGCATGGCCCGACAAGTTCAAGCCAGACCTGCCTCCTCGTTACGACGGCACGGCCGACCCTGCGGAGTTCCTCCAGCTCTATGAGCTAGGCGTCGAAGCTGCCAATGGAGACGAGAAGGTCATGGCAAACTGGTTTCCCATGGCGCTCAAGGACGGGGCGCGCACCTGGCTGCTGAACCTGGCTCCAGGAACGATCTCCTCCTGGGACGAGATGCACACCTGCTTCATCGCCAACTTCCAAGGTACTCGCGACCGGCCACCCGCCGTGAGCGACATGCGCCGCTTCAAGCAACAACCCGGAGAGACCCTGCAGAAGTACATCCAGCGCTTCAACAACGCACGCCTCAAGATTCCCAAGGTGACCGAGGAGGCCATCATCTCAGCCTTCTCCGACGGGATGCGCGATGTCAAGATGAAGGAGGAGCTGCCGATGCATGAAGACCTGTGCACTTCCTTGGAGTAGTTCAACTTGTCAACCAAGTGCGCCAGGGCTAAGGAAGGGCGTCTCTCCCTCCTTGAGCTGCCTGCCACAGACCCAGAAGAGAAGAAGCCCAAGGCCAGGGATGTGAAGCGCAAGGGGGCTGCCGTGCTCGCGGCAGAACCAGACACCAAGCGGGGCAGAGATCAGCCCGAATCTTCCGAGGGCACTCGGTACTGTGTGTACCACAACCTCCACACCCACAACACCAACGAATGTCAAGAGCTCCGAGCTGTGCGAGAAGGAAGGATTGGCCGTCGCCCCGACCGCGGTGACCGGGGCTATGGCCGAGGAGGAGGAAGGAACGCAGGACACTGGGAAGACCGCTGCCTGCGCCAAGGGTGGCGCGATCAACCTCGCGAGGATCGCTGGCAAGACCCGCCTCGCGAGGGAGACTGGAGGGATCAGCCTCGCGAGGATCGCCCACAAGGCAACGCAGGCCTCCCTCCGCTGCCGCCGCAGCCAAGGAGAAACGAGGACCGCCATCAGGACGAGGGGGCTGGGGGCTTTCAGGAGCCGCGCGCGATCGCCTGCATCCTGGGCGGGGCTCAAGCCCCAGCCTCTCTACGCATCTTCAAGCAGTTCGCCCGCGAAGTGAATGCAGTCCTCCCCAAGCTCGAAGCCACGCGCCCTCTCAGGTGGTCGGCGTGCGCCATCACGTTCAGCTCAGCAGATCAGCTCAAGTGTGCGGCCACAGCCGGAGTCCTCCCAATGCTTTGTTCCCCAATCATTAGCAACATGGTGGTCACTAGGACCCTCATCGATGGCGGGGCAGGGCTCAACGTCCTGTCCGTGGAAACATTCAACAATCTCCAAGTGCCCTACAACCAGCTTCAGCCGACCAAGCCTTTCTCCGGAGTCACCGACAGCTCCACGGTCCTGATTGGGCAGGTCCGCCTCCCTGTCACCTTCGGGGCACGCAACAACTACCGCATCGAGCTCATCGACTTCAACGTCGCTCACATTCGCCTGCCGTACAACGCCATCCTTGGGTACCCAGCGCTGGCCAAGTTCATGGCCGTAACTGACCACGACTACAACGTCCTCAAGATGCCAGGAAGTGGCGGAGTCATCACGGTGCCCTATGAAGAGAAGGACGCGGTGTGTTCCCTGGAACGAGCCTTTCAGGCCGCATCACTAGAAGACCCGGATCGCGGAAGCAGGAGGCTTCCCGAGACCGCCCCCAAGAAGAAGAAGACATCGTCCGGCCCGGCCCCTCAGGAGGCAGGCCCCTCGGGGCCTGCGCCTGCCCAGGGGGAACCTCCTTCCATCGCATAGGAAAGCGCGCCCGGCGCCCTCCTCAGGCAGGGCTCGGGGGCTCTCCCCTGGAGGGCCACCGACCTGGCTAAGGTCACGAGGGAGTCGCTTGGGCACCACATGGAGGCGTGTTTCGAAGCACGTTTCCCTTAATAAGGAGTAAGGCAAGGAGGGCCAGACCCTCAGGAGTTCGTCAGCAAGGCCATTCAGGAGCTACAGGAGTCAAGAGCCATGAAAGGCGGCCGCCGTCTACCAGCTGTGGCTCCCCATTCAGGCGAGGATGGTGGGCTGCGCGTCTGCATCGACATACTAGGGCTCAATCGAGTCGCCTCTCTGGAGCGCCTCTGGCCCTCGTGAGTGGGGCGCTGTGAAGGTCCACCCCACAGCTACGTTTGCATGCCTTACGGCTTGCCGAACGCGGCTGCCACGTACCAGCGCCTCATGAGGGGCATCATGGAGGCTCAAGAGGCCAGGCGTTCCGCAGCCCTGGTGGAGATAGAGATGGTCCGCGAGGAGCCACCAGTGCCTCCGAAGCCTCCCGAGGCTCCTGGGCCTGGGGGCTCGTGAGGATCGGCTTCCGCTGCCCATCGAGTCTGCTACGCCAACACTCCTTCGTCCTCAACATCATCAGGTGACATCTTTCAAGTTTCATTTCCAGTTGGGAGCGCCCCCCAGGGCTGCATTATTCCCAGGTTGCGTGGGTCCGTCCGTGCGGCATGTATCCCTTTTATTTCATGTTGTTAGCTTACCTTGTTGGGGGCGCCCCTCAGGCTGCATCATCCCCCAAGTCGCTCGGGCCAGACCCAGCGGCATGTATCCCCTTTGCGTTTATTTCCGGCTATGCGTTCGACCCACCATGCTTGATTATTTGATGCCTGTCCACGGCACCTCTTCTTCTCCATGCCGACCACTTGCACGTTAAAGGGGGGGTACCTGAGCATCGCGACTCAGGGCTCTTACTGGCTCTCCAGCCCTCACCCTCTGGCCTTGTCCACGGCATCGCAACCTGGCATACCAGCGACGGCTGAGACCAGCTCGAGGGCCGGGACCCGAGGACGTAGAGTGCCGGCATCTAACCAAATTTGCAGGGACAAATCACAAGATAAGGCCCAGTGCCAGGCGCAACCCGCCTAGAGGTAGGGCCCCGTGAGTCTCGCGCTGGCTCACGGCTACCCAGATAGACCTCGCCAGGCCCTACCGTGCCAGCCACGTGTCACGGCGGGGCTGTACACGCCCTGGGGGCTCCTCCCGGAGGGGAGCCCCCTCCCACGTACTAGTGGAAGCACCATGCTCCGTGCTGGCTGACGACACTACCGAGGAGCGGCTATGCCCGTACACATACGGAAGCGCTATGCTCCGCGCTGGTGATAAACAACTGAGGGCGGCCCCCGGGCCCCATCAACCTCAGGGAGCCCAGAGCTCAGTGTCTAGCCTCATCGTAATGCCTCCCCTCGGGAGTGCCGCGTGAGGGGGCTGGGCACGGGGGCTGCGCGTGGGTCACGCCCAGACGCACGCCACCCAGCCAGGCCCCCTCGGGCCTGGTTCGTCGCGCGTCTCTCCCCGAGCGGAGCCAACGTACGAAGGCCGTTTGAGCGTCAAGGGGGACTCCTGAGCATCGCGACTCCGGAGCCTAACTGGTCACATAGCCCCTCACTCCTTAGTTCCGAAAGGCTAACGGCGGTTGAGGTATGCACGCGGCCGGGCTCTGCAGACGTAGAACGGTAGATCCACCCACATCACACCTCCCTACTTGCTATTCGTGCGCCAAGGGGGACTCCTGAGCATCGCGACTCAGGAGCCTAACTTATCACGTAGCCCCTCACTCCTTGGTCCCGTCCTGGTTTCCGGTCGGGGCTAACGACGGCTGAGGTATGCATGGGGCCGGGCTCTGTCGGCGTAGAACATAAGCAAGTAGGAAGGAAAAGCGTAAATTTCAAGGAATTCAAAAGCAAATATTACAGTCCACACTGTTATCTCAATGCCAAACGCAAGTTTAAACGCCTCCCCGAGGAATGATACATGTGCAGGAATTAAAGGCAGGACAGGAGCCACAACGGAGTCACTTGTCGGCGGTGGAGCAGCGCAGAGTGGGTTCGCCTCATGGAGCAGCAGGGTCGGCAGCGCCTTGCTTTGGCTTGGTGCTGAAGGCCTGGAACTTCCCCAGCAGAGCCTCCACGTGACCCTTCATGGCCTCGGCAGCGGCAGCAGCACGCTCGCCGCTTACTGGCTCCAGCAGGCTATCGAGGTCGACGCCGGGATCACGAAGGTAGATGTGGGTGAGGACCCGCGTTAGCGCTGCAGAAGACAGGACACGCGCCTCGGCCTCGGCCGTGGGGCCAAGGCCAAGGGCGACATCTTCAAGAGCGCGGACCAGGAAGGGAAGCAGCTTGGCGGGGCCGTCCTCGGCGCCAGCCAGCGGGCTCTCCAGGCCGCTGTCGTAAAGCATCCTCAGCGAGGAGCGAGCCTTCGCCTCCATCTCCGCGAAGGCCACGCGGTCCTCGGCAAGAACCTGGGCTTTGTCGTCCAGCTTGACCATCCTCGCCCCCAACTCCTGCTCCAGCGCGCCTAGGCGGTCACGACGCCTCCTGAGCTTGACCTCCCTCTCCTTGACGGCCGCCTCGCGAGCCTTCACGCCTTCTTCCTGCTCTTGGCGAAGGCGGGCCTCTTTCGCAAGCTGGTCCCGCAGGCCTTGCAGCTCATCCTCCAGCGCCTTGCAGCGACCACGGACATCGACCACCTCCCCCAGGGCTGCGTCACAAGCAGCCTTCGCCTCAAGGACGGCCTGCCTCTCCTCATCGCAAGCCGTCGAGGCCCAGACCAGCGCCGCCCGAATCAAAGCGTCGGAGCAAATCCATCCTGAAACCAGCTCCAAGCGCCCGGCCACCAAGCGAGGGTCGGCGCCAAGAAGATCTTGCCGCAGCCGGTCCAGCTCAGCAGCAGCATGATCCAGAACGGCAGGAGGAGTCGGAGAGACAACAGTCGGTGGAGTAGGAGGAGAAGGCGGCAGCGCGACCACAACATCCTGAGGCGGAGCCTGCTGCGCCCCAACAGCTGTAGTGGCGGCAGCAGGCAAAGGCACCTCGGGAGTCACTTGGGCCATGGGGGCTGAGCTTGCCCCAGCCGGCTCAGCCAGGCCTCGCGAGTACGACCGGGCAGGAGAAGCCCGTACGTCACGGTCACCTTCCTTCGCGGGCAGAGGCGCTGCCACAGATGGAACCTCAGGAGCTCCCTTCGGCTTCTTTGCTGCGGGCGCCAACCTGTCCAAGAGATGTGGATGTCAAGCCTTAGCAGCAGAACAAGAAGTAAAGACAAGAATCAAGCGCTTACGGGTCGTCGCCAGTGAGCTCAGGCAGCCTCCGGCCAAATTTGAAGCCTGAAAGCCGAAGGGTTAACCTTGGGAAGCTCGGGAGCGGAAGGCGTGTTTGTGGTCCGCCTCGGGGCCGGGGCAGACCCGCATTCGGGATCGGGGGAAAGCTCCCGCCGCCCTGCTCGTCATCATCCTCGTCGTCATCGCTCGGAGAGAGGCGGAGAGCGCGGGACCTACGCCGGGGGAGGGGAGCCCTCGACTCTCCGTCAGTCGCCTCGGAGTCAGGCCCTTTTTCCCGCTCCCCTCCTTCCTCCTCTTCGCTGGAGTCGTCGGAGGACACGTCCACCGATTCCCTGGGAGTTTCCATGGGCACGGGCCCGTCCCATTGAAGACGGGCATGGACTCCACTACATGCTCCCAGTCGTCGCGGAGGAACAAGGGCGTAGGAGCGCCCTCCAACCTCGCCACATCACCCCCGACCAGAGATTGGAGGACCACAGCCAAATCTTCGTCGGCCAAGGCCACGGGGCTCGGATGGGGCCTCCACATCCGAAGTGAGTACTGCCAAAGCGGAGCCAGCTGGTGCTCCAGGAATTCCCTCAGCAGCGACGCGCCGGTCAGCTTCGCCGCCGCCATGTTGGCCGGCCTCAGATCCGCGTCCATCTTCTCCAACACCAGCTTCGCGTGGGGGTCCGCGAGCTCCGCTCGACCCCAATCGCTGGAGCTCGTGGGTTGCTCCGTGGGCAAGATCAACCGAGGGTGGATGCGCCCAGCATCTGCCAAGACCCACTTGCTCCTGAAGCCCTCAATCCTTTTCCCGGGGTTCAAAATGGCAATGGCGCCACCGTACGCGATGAAGCTCGCGCACGCAAGCAGGACCGCGAGAGGTCCGGAGGTAGAAGTAGTGGCGCAGCAAGGCCACTGAGGGCTGCACCCCTACATGAGCCTCGCAGTAATAGGCGAAGATTGCCAGGAGAAGGACGGAGTTGGGGTGGAGATGCAGAGCCTGTAGCTTATAATGGCGGAGGACAGAGAAGAAGAACTCGGAGAAGGGAGGCACCAGGCCAGCAGCAATGGCGCTTACAAAGAATGGATAGAAGGTGCTCCCTTGGCCCTCAGGGGTGGCGGATCCGGCCTTGAACACCTTCGCCCCGTCGATGCCCTGCGCCGCTGCCATCCGGCGCAACCGGGCGAGGCTCACCTCCGACACGTTCGGCGAGTCCAGGGCAGACGAGTACCAAGCTCCGGCCGGGGACTGATGAGGCGCCATGGCTTCCTAGGTCACGCGGTCGGAGTAGATCTGGAAATTTTGGAGGAAGGAAGGAGAGGCGCAAGAAAGGGGATCTGAGCAGCAATCGGAGAAAGCAAAAAAAAGCAAAGCCTAGGCAGATGCCGCTCCCTTATCAACTCGCGCGGTTGCTGAGGCGCCCACGTCCAGTCAACCGCCACGCGGCACCCAAGGCCACAAGCTGTTAGGGCCCGCGGCGCTTCGCTCTTGCCCTTTCGCCTCCCTGCACGGCCAAGTTTGGGCGCGCCTTGGGTCCGGGGGCTACTGTCGGTGTTCTGGGAACGGGGGTCCCCAGACTTGCCTGCCTGCGGCCTGAGGCGTGGCTCAAAGGGGGGCCCAACACGGCCCATCTTCATCAACACAGACCCAAGACCCTCGCGAGGGGCCAAGCCTCGCGGGGCGGACGACACGGAGCTTCCTCAGGCACGGCCTCATCAGGATGGCTTGCGAGGAGGCAGAGAGATCAAGGCGGGGTACCTCACGAGGTGCCCGTGACGCAAGCCATGATGACCAAAGGCGCCAGGCGGGCGCCAGCCACGTAGTGTCCTCCTTTCCTCTTTGGTGCAAAGGGAGCAAGCGTAGGCGAGAGCATCAAGCAAAGGCACCCGTTTCGGTGCAACGAGACCAAGAACAGTCTAACGGCAGGGAGGAAGTCATTGTGGAGCCCAAGCCAGCGTCACCACCAGAGCCTTTGGCAGGCGAGGACCAACTTTAGTCAGGATAAGTGTACCAGATGTTCCCCTTCAAAATGGCCAATTGTTGGCGCCCTTCCCGCTCAATATTTGGGAAGAGGCCCAGGGCCTTTGCCTATAAATAGGACTAGCCACCCCTAGGGTAGAGGGGCAATGAAGAAGGGAGAATCTAGAAGCCAAGAGAGAAAATAGCTAGGATCGGATCGAGTAGCATCACACACACAGAGAGAGAGAAGGGCGACTGAACTCCTCCTAGCAGTTCATCCCCCCAGCCAAGAACAGACCCTCGCGAGGCTGTTCTTCCTTGTATTGCTCATCATCATCAGCCCAAGAGGCAATCCACCACACCACACACTGGAGTTGGGTATTACACCACAATGGTGGCCCGAACCAGTATAAACCCTGTGTCTCTTGTGCTGTTCTTTCCATAGCTTAGATCTTAGTGAGGCGGAGGGGTGCATGTAGGTAGAAGGCGAAATCTCCGCGCGCACCCCAGTGTTCGAACCTCAAGGGTCTGCCGGAACCCGAAATCCGATAGTATCGAGTAGGGTGAGTCATGAGCCTCTTGAAGTATTAACTTCCTGATATCTGGTTTATTGGGCACATAAACTCGGTCCTCAAACCATAAGGTATCGTGCTCATCCTCACGAAAACCTTTGGCCTTTCCTTTGCCCATCTTCTCTTTTATCTCGGCAATCTCCTTGTCATCCTTCAGAGCTTCCCGAATCTTGTCCAGCAACATCGGCTGGACCTCCATTGTTGCAACGAATCCTCTAGGAACTATCTCCAATCGTAGTTTGATGATGTCCTCTGCTAATTCCTTCGGCAATCCCTTACTTTCAAGGATATTAGCATAACTCTTTTGGCTCAAGGCGTCTGCTACGACATTGGCCTTTCCTGGTTGATAGTGTAGCTTCATGTCATAATCCTTTATAAGCTCCAACCATCTCCTCTGTCTAAGGTTTAGTTCCTTCTGGGTGAAAATGTACTTCAAACTCTTATGATCCGTGTACACATCACAACGGTTTCCTATGAGATAATGTCTCCAGGTCTTCAATGCATGCACTACGGCTGCTAACTCCAAATCATGCGTGGCATAATTCAACTCGTGAGGTTTTAGTTATCGTGAGGCATACGCAACAACTCTTCCGTCCTGCATAAGCACACATCCAAGTCCTAAGCGAGAGGCGTTGCAATACACTTGGAATTCCCTATGTATATCTTGCAGTGTTAGCACTGGTGCTGTAGTTAAACGTTTCTTCAACTCCTGGAAACTTGCCTCGCAATCGTCTGTCCATTTAAACTTAGTATCCTTCTTCAATAGTTCAGTCATTGGCTTCGCAATCTTGGAAAAGTTCTCAATGAATCTCTGATAGTACCCTGCGAGTCCACGGAAACTACGGATCTCGCTAACTGAAGTGGGTGCCAACCATTTAGTAACTGACTGAACCTTGCTGGGGTCTACTGCTATACCTTCTCCTGATATAACATGTCCAAGGAATCCAACTTCCTTCAACCAAAATTCGCATTTGCTGAACTTGGCATACAACTGGTGTTCCCTGAGTTTCTCGAGAACTAGGCGTAAATGCTCTTTGTGCTCCTCTTTATTCTTCAAGTACACCATAATATCATCAATAAACACCACAACAAACTTGTCCAAATATTCCATGAACACCTTATTCATCATGTTCATGAAATAGGCAGGGGCATTAGTCAGTCCAAATGACATGACCGTGTACTCGTATAATCCATACCGCGTTGTGAACGCTGTCTTGGGTATATCCTTCTCTAGAATCTTCAACTGATGGTATCCTAATCGCAGATCGATCTTCGAGAACACTTTAGCTCCTTGCAGCTGATTGAACAGATCATTGATCATCGGCAGTGGGTACTTGTTCTTAATCGTTACTTCATTCAAGGCTCGATAATCAACAACCATCCTTAGGGATTTATCCTTCTTCTCAACCAAAAGCACAGGGGCTCCCCAAGGTGATGAACTTCTTCGAATGTATACTTTCTCCAATAACTCCTTGATCTGTTTCTTAATTTCCTCCAGATCATTCACGGGCATCCGATAGGGTCTCTTGGATATTGGCCCGGTACCTGGCAATAGCTCTATCAAAAACTCTATGTCTCTGTCCGGTGGCATGCCTGGTAACTCCTCTGGAAAAACATCCGGGTAATCCTTTACTACAAGTACTTCCTCCTGAACAACTCCTGTAAGGGCATTCACTTGGCTCCTCCTAGGCACATGCCTATATACATACTTAATCCTTTTTCCCTCCGGGGTGGTGAGATAAATCGACTTACTAGCACAGTCAATTCTTCCTCCATACTTTGACATCCAGTCCATACCTAATATCACATCCAATCCTTGTGACTCCAAGATAATTAGGTCGGACGGAAAAACATGTGTGCCAATGGTTAGGGGTATCTGGTCGCACCATCGGCTAGCCATGTACTCTGCTCCGAGTGAACTCACTAGGAGAGGGGTCCTAAGGGTTTGGGTTGGTAGTTTAAACTTATCCACGAATCCCCTTGATATGTATGAATGCGATGCACCAATATCGAAAAGAACAAGAGCGGTAAATGACTTAACCAAAAACTTACCTATTACCGCGTCCGGCTGCTCTTCAACCTCCTCCACGTTAACGTGGTTAACTTGTCCTTTGTTGAATGGATTAGGCTTCTTCCCAGCGCTCCCATTTCCGTTTCCATTCTTTCCCTCAGGGCACTCTATGGCGTAGTGTCCAGTCTTCCTGCACTTGAAGCAAGTAACGTGACTTAAGTCCCTTTTGGTGGGTGTGGATGGATTGGGGTGATTATGATTGTTTTTAGCTCTGTTCCCATTCCCATTCTTAGAACCATTGTGGTTATGCAATCCTCCTCCAGTGTGGTTGTGACCTCCATGGTTATGAACAAGTCCTCCCGAGTTTGGGGTTAGGCGAGGCTTCTGCTGAGCTCCTGAGTTATACTTCCCTTGTCCATACTTTCTCTTGCGGCTTTCAATCTGCTGTTGCTTCCCTTCAATCATAAGAGCCTTATCTACCAACTCCTGGTAGTTGTTGAAGGTTTCTACCATCAACTGCATGCTCATCTCATCATTCAGCCCTTCCATGAACTTCTCCTGTTTCGCGACATCTGTGGCTATATCATCAGGGGCATAGCGAGATAACTTGCTAAACTCATCCACGTACTGAGCTATAGTACGGTTCCCCTGACGTAGGTTCCGGAACTCCCGCTTCTTCATCTGCATAGCTCCAGTTGAGACATGGGCTGTGCGGAAAGCTTGCTGAAACTGGTCCCAAGTGACATTGGCTATAGGAAAGGTGGCTGTGTAATTCTCCCACCATGAGGCTGCATGTCCATCCAATTGGTGTGCGGCAAAGTGCACTCTTTCAGCATCTGTGCAACCTGCGGTGGTCAACTCCCTTCCAATACGGCGTAGCCAATCGTCCGCAACTATAGGCTCGGTGCTACTGGAGAACACCGGCGGCTGTAACCTTAGAAAACGGGCTAGGTTGTCCACTGGCGGCGGGTTGTTGTTGTTATTGTTGTTGTTGTTGTTGTTGTTGTTGCCCTGGTTCTGAACTAGCAATTGCATCAAAGTATTCTGCTGCTGGATCAACTGGGTGAGCTCCGATGGGAAAACAATACCGGGGTCACGTCTCGGAGGCATCTTATGGGTTTAGATGGAAGAGATCGGAATAGAAAAGGGGTCTAATGAGAAAACACTACCCATATGCACATGAGATAAACACAAACATTTCACTCAATCAATCAAGCAAGGGCATACAAGCGGTCTAGAACTATCGCAAAAGTGCTCAACTACTACTGATTACATGGGGGAATACTAATAACATATGGTGGTCATCTAGAAATTTTGATCGGTGGAAGACTCCATGATGTCTACTCCAGCTTCGTCTTCAAAGTCTTCCTCACTAGGATCTGAATCGGTGTCATCGATGATGATGCAGTTGTCCGGGCAAGTGGGGTCGTCGTCTTCTTCTACTGGTGTAGGGCCTCCCATGAATACTCCGATCTTCTTGATCAGGTCGTCATTCTTCTCCAATAGTGTCTTGATTTCCTCCTCATATCCATCGCGTGTAAACTTGAGTTCTTCCTCCAGTTCGATGATCCTAGTCTTTGCCTCCTTCAAGTCCATCATGTCCGTGAACATATGGTTCTCCTGGCGTCGAATGTGCTGGTTTAACTCCTGGATGAAAGCTGCAATGGATCTATCCTTCTTGGTGCTGATTACTTCCCATTGCTCGTCTTGGCGTCCACATGTTTGGTAGATAGTGTCCTTAAGTTCCCTGTTGTAGACTTCTCCAATGCGTCCCATGGTAATGTGGGCTTCCATGCTCTTGCCTAGGCTCCAGGTGGGTGCTTCGAAAGAAAATTCTATGGGTTTAGAAGTTGGCAAGAACGTCCTTCCTGGAACTTGTACTTGAATCATCCAGTGCTCCTCTTTAGGTAAAATGGCGCTGCACGTCCCGGTGAAGCTTGGTATTCCAATGTTCAAGTACCTAGTGGCTTCCTTCAGGTGGTGTCCAAATGGCGTGTCTTCATCCGGTTGTGCAAACTTTTGCTTCATCTCCGCCATCCTAAAGAGTAGAAAATGGAGAGGAGTCAGAAATGAGTAGAGAAGTGTGGCCTATGGTTTAGCTTAGTGGTCGTGTCCTACACTCAGCGTGTGCTCTGATACCATCTTGTAGCGACCCGACCTCAGATGGCCAAGTCTCTGTGCTTCAGTGTCATCCCTGGATCAGTAATGCTGACACACACAGTACTCGAAGGATTTATAACAGAGTGGCAATCACACACTTATTACATCGAATGTCTCAAGAGAGAACTTATTACAATAATATGGCTTAAGGCCATCTAATGCGATAACAGCGGAAGGCTTGGAAGATAAAGTGAGTCCATCAACTCCAACGGCATAGCTGATCTGCACGACAACGACCTAACGAACCTTACTCCTCATCTAAAAAGTCTGCAACATAATACGTTGCAGCCCGAACACGGGTCAGCACATGGAATATGCTGGCAAAGTAACACAGTAGAGCAAGAACAGAATAATGCTATCACTACATGCATATTTGGCTGGTGGAAAGCTCTATGGTTATAGTTTTTGCGAAAAGCCAATTTTTCCCTACAGCAAAGGAATATACTTTATTTAACTACAAAGTTGGTTGAAAATATTGAGAAGGTTCCTCCAACTCAATCCCAATTAAAGTGGTTAACAACCCAACAGTATTAATTAAGAGTGATGAGATACATGTGATAACCCAAGTACTAGATACTCAAGATTTGTCCATAACCAGGGACAGGGCTAATCATGATTAGTTTATACACTCTGCAGAGGTTTGCACACTTTTCCCCACAAGACTCGATCTCCTCCGTTGGATTTCTCGCACTACATGGTGTTTGAGAAACGGATGACCGAGACACAGTCTTTCAGAAACATTAACTCTCTACTCCGGACAGACCATACCAAACCTACATCCCACTACCTACTGATCTGCCTCTTCAAGAGCTTCACGTAACTTACTCAACTATGCTAGAGCCCATAATAGCTTGTGGGTGCACACGGAAGTTTCTAGCATGAATAATCTCAGTTCCCTTTGAGCCTGGGTGGCAGTCCATAGGAAGATCACACTGTTACTCCGGGATTTCCAAAAATACAGGCAACACTACGTACTCCAGGTGCCTCAATCCACCCAGATGTGTATTTAAGTTGCCACCTTAAGTTGAACCATTAATTATCAATCTCACATCTGTCATGGATTTCACTCACCCAAACCACGTCTATGAGCATAGCATAGCAATATAAGCAACGCGTAGAAGTAACTCCCAAGGGTTTGAATGTAACAGGGTAATAGGTTCTACCTCAACAACTACTTCCCAACCCACAAGTTAATGACATCCTAGTCATGCAATGTTTGAGGATTGTTACTAATGCATAAAAAAACTGGGTGATAAAGGGATATGATTAAAGTGTTACTTGCCTTGCTGACGATCTGCAAAACCTAGGGACTCGTAGTAGCACGCTTTGCACTCCGGGTGTTCTACCGCAAACAAACAATAACATACATAAGAAACATGCAAAGAATGCACAAGCAAAACTCAAGTAAAAGAGGTTGACCAGAAAGTTCAACTTAAGAACTCCGGTTAGCAAAAAGAATCAAATCAAACGGAGCAACGAAACTCAAACGGCGAAAGAAACAAGATCCGTTTACTAATCTGGACCTAGGTCAAATTTTACAGTAGCAAAAACTTGTTCAAGTTGATTAAACATAAAGAGGGTCTCGAGACGAAGATCTAGGCACTTGAATTGCCTGATTCCGACTAACGGGCGAAAAGATAAACATAAACTAAGATCGGATCAGAAATCGCGATCGAGAATAATCGTAGATAAATCCGATAAAAGAAAATTGACAAACAGACTAACGAACGAGCGTTCGTTAGCTGTAACTAACGGGCGAAGAACCGTTCATTAAAACGAACGTACGGACGAACGTCCGCTAATTAGAAGAACCGAAAAAACCGGTGATCCGAAAAAAATGAATCTAGGGTTTCTAAAAAAACCGAACGGTTTTTTAAAACAAAACAGGCGGCTCGGAACCGGCTCGGTACCTCCGGCGAGGCTGGGGCGGCGGCGGCGGCGGGCGGC
>NC_041380.1:344791366-344857366 GCF_002162155.2 Triticum dicoccoides
TTGGGGCGGCGGGGTGGCGGTATATAAAGGGGCGGGGGCGGCGTCTTGGAGGAGGGGGCAAGGCGCGGCGGCAGAGAGGAGTCCGGCTCGGACTCCAAGTCTGAGTCGGCGGCGGCGGCGGCGGGCGGCGACCTGGCTTGGCTGGGCCTTAGGCCCAGTCGGGCGCGGGAACTTTTTTTTAAATAATTCCGCCGACGGAAATAAAATCCTAGAAAAATAAATAAAAATCTAAAAATGCCAAAATAAATTTTCACCGCCTAAATAAAATATTTAGAACGAGATGAACATTTTCTTGGCCCTAAAATGCAATTTTGAAAAGCGTGCAATTTTTCTAATGCACAAAATTGCAATAAAATCCAAATAAAACAAATATTTGATTTTAATATTTTTCCTCCAATATTTCAATTATCTTGGAGAAGTCATATTATCTCCTCTCATATATTTTAGTATGGAATATTTTCGGAGAGAAAAATAATTAAAACCAAAATTCTCGTTTCAAAATTTGATAAAAATCAAATTTGAAAACCGGGAAAATCCCCAACTCTCTCCGAGGGTCCTTGAGTTGCTTAGGATTTCGAGGATCACGAGACGAAATGCAAATAAAATATGAGATGCAAGAATGATCTATGTATAACATTCCAAATTGAAAATTTGGGATGTTACACACATGATGTTCAAATGCCCCTTAAATCTGGTCAGTCAAGTGATGGTCTTCAAGCTCCTTCTTTGCTTCTATTCTTGATATGTAAGATTTTCTCACACATCTGTTCAATTGCTTGTTTGTATCAGCCAGCCATACTAGGACTGTTTGCTTTGATTACTTGTTGTTCTTGACCTAACACTCTAACAGAGCTTGTCAACAATTTAAACACTAAGGGCTATTGTAGTGGGGGCTTGTCTAACTCATAGGTGACATAAAGGTTTGGTTGTACACTAAAGTAGGCTCTCCAAGAGTACCTGGAGATCTAGTTCGAAGGTATGCCTAGTTTTTACATAGTGCACACATAGTAAATGCTCATTTCATTGTGTGCAAGTGCAAGAGATGTGGCATGTTTCATTATGTGGTGTTGTTTTGTTATAATCTCATCCTTTTGTGTTGTTCACAGAATGGAAAGTATGCATATTTATCTTCCAAGGAGATGAGTAACTAGTTTGTGTCACCTTGCAGAGGGGGTGCAATGAAGATAAGATTGAGGATTTCCAAGTACAAGATGTTAGGAAGGAGCCTTGCAAGAGAAGGAGGAGCAGCATTGAGCTTGTTCAACCAGTTAAGGTAAGTCACTGTATCCAACTCAACAATTCAATTGCTTGTTTGTTTCAGGCATAGTTAATTTGGTCTTTTCAATTGCTTTATTTGTCCTCAGTTAATGAGATGTCCAAATGTAGGATCAAAAGTATGTCTAGAGGGGGGGGGGTGATTAGACTACTTGACCAAATAAAAATCTAGCCTTTTTCCAATTTTAAGTCTTGGTAGAATTTAACAACTTATCAAAAGTCAAGCAATCAACCTAGACATGCAATTCTAAGAGTATAGGAGCGGAATGTAAATCATTGCATATGAACGTAAAGGGGAGGAGTTTAGAGGGAGCAAACACAATGTAGACACGGAGATTTTTGGCGTGGTTCCGATAGGTGGTGTGATGTCGCTTAAAGCTACGTCAGTATTTACCCAAAGAGGAATGGATGATGCAGCACAGCGGCGGTAGGTATTTCCCTCAGATATGAAATCAAGGTTATCGAACCAGTAGGAGAACCAAGCAACACAACATAAACAACACCTACACATAAATAACAAATACTCTCAACCCGACATGTTAAAGGGGCTCTCAATCCCTTTCGGGTAACGGTGCCAGAAATTGGTGCGTGGACGGGAGAAAGTTATAAATATTGATACATCGAACGCCAAATAAAATAAATTGTAGCAAGGTATTTTTGTATTTTGGTTTAATAGATCTAAAAATAAAAGGCAAATAAAATAGATCGCGAAGGAAAATAATACGAGAAAAAGACTCGGGGACTATAGGTTTCACTAGAGGCTTCTCTGGAGAAAAATAGCAAACGGTGGGTAAACAAATTACTGTTGGGCAATTGATAGAACTTCAAATACTCATGAGATATCCAAGCAATGATCATTATATAGGCATCGCGTCCAAGATTAGTAGTGAAGGAAATATGCCCTAGAGGCAATAATAAAGTTGTTATTTATATTGCCTTATATCATGATAAATATTTATTATTCATGCTAGAATTGTATTAACCGTAAGCTTGATACATATGTGGATACATAGACAAAACACAGTGTCCCTAGTAAGCCTCTACTAGACTAGCTCGTTAATCAAAGATGGTTAAGTTTCCTGACCATAGACATGTGTTGTCATTTGATGAACGAGATCACATCATTAGGAGAATGATGTGATGGACAAGACCCATCCGTTAGCTTAGCATAATGATCGTTAAGTTTTATTGCTATTGCTTTCTTCATGACTTATACTTATTCCTTTGACTATGAGATTATGCAACTCCCGAATACCGGAGGAACACCTTGTGTGCTATCAAACGTCACAACGTAAGTGGGTGATTATAAATATGCTCTATAGGTGTCTCCGAAGGTGTTTGTTGGGTTGGCATAGATTGAGATTAGGATTTGTCACTCTAAGTATCGGAGGGGTATCTCTGGGCCCTCTCGGTAATGCACATCATAATAAGCCTTGCAAGTAATGTGACTATTGAGTTAGTTGCGGGATGATGCATTATGGAACGAGTAAAGATACTTGCCGGTAATGTGATTGAACTAGGTATGGAGATACCGACGATCGAATCTCGGGCAAGTAACTTACCGATGACAAAGGGGATGACGTATGTTGTTATGCGGTTTGACCAATAAAGATATTGGTAGAATATGTAGGATCCAATATGAGCATGCAATTTCCGCTATTGGTTATTTACCGGAGATGTGTCTCAGTCATGTCTACATAGTTCTCGAACCCGTAGGGTCCGCATGCTTAACGTTCGATGACGATTTGTATTATGAGTTATGTGATTTGATGACCGAAGTTTGTTCGGAGTCCCGGATGAGATCACGGGCATGACGAGGAGTCTCTAAATGGTCGAGAGGTAAAGATTCATATATTGAAGGTTGCATTTGGACATCGGAATGGTCCGAGTGGTTCGGGCATTTTTCCAGGAACCTCCCGGGAGAAGTATTGGGCCTATTGGGCCTTATTGGAGGAGAGGAGAAAGGCCATGTGAGAGGGGCGCCCCCCCTTGACCAAACCGAATTGGACAAGGGGAGGGGGCCAGCCCCCCTCTTTCCTTCTCCCCCCTCTCTCTCTCCCTTCCCCTTTTTCCTCTCCGGTGAAAGGAAGGAGGGGGGCGAATCCTACTTGGACTCCCCCCTTATGGTGCGCCCCCTTAGTCCGGCCACCTCCTCCTCCCCCTTTATATACAGAGGCGAGGGGCACCCCAAAGGCACAATAGTTTACCACCTCGGTCATATCGTCGTAGTGCTTAGGCGAAGCCCTGCGCCGGTAACTTCATCATCACCGTCGCCACGCTGTCATGCTGACGGAACTATCCCTCTTCCTCAACTGGATCAAAATCTCGAGGGACGTCATCGTGCTGAACGTGTTCAGAACACGGAGGTGCCGTATGTTCGGTACTTGGATCGGTTGGATCGTGAAGACGTTCGACTACATCAACCGTGTTACTAAATGCTTCCGCTTTTAGTCTACGAGGGTACGTGGACACACTCTCCCGTCTTCTTTCTATGCATCTCCTAGATAGATCTTGCGTGATCATAGGAATTCTTTTGAAATACTGCGTTCCCCAACAAGTAGACCGACTCTTGCATGCATCTACTACTATTACTCCACACATCGACCGCTATCCAGCACGCATTTAGTGTATTAAGTTCATGGAGAAATGGAGTAATGCAATAAGAACGATGACATGATGTAGACAAGATCTATCTATGTAGAGATAGACCCCATCGTTTTATCCTTAGTAGCAACGATACATACATGTTGGTTCCCCTTCTGTCACTAGGATCAAGCACCGTAAGATCGAACCCACTACAAAGCACCTCTTCCCATTGCAACATAAATAGATAAAGTAGGCCAAACAAAACCCAAATATCGGAGAAGAAATACGAGGCTATAAGAAATCATGCATATAAGAGATCATAAGGTTCAAATAACTTTCATGGATAAAAAGATAGATCTGATCATAAACTCAAAGTTCATTCGATCCCAACAAACACACCGCAAAAAGAGTTACATCATATGGATCTCCAAGAGACCATTGTATTGAGAATCAAACGAGAGAGAGGAAACCATCTAGCTACTAACTACGAACCCGAAGGTCTACAAAGAACTACTCACGCATCATCAGAGAGGCATCAATGGAAGTGGTGAACCCCTCCGTGATGGCGTCTAGATTGGATCTGGTGGATCTGGCCTCTGCGGCGGCTGGAATTGATTTTCGTCGACTCCCCTAGGGTTTCTGGAATATTGGGGTATTCATAGAGCAAAGAGGCGGTCCGGTGGGCACCCGAGGTGGGCACAACCCACCAGGGCGTGCCTGGGCCTCCTGGCGCACCCTGGTGGTTTGTGCTCTACTCGAAGCACCCCCAGGCACAACCTTGGCCCATTAGGTCTCTTCTGGTCCATAAAAAATATCCATAAGGTTTCATTGCATTTGGACTCCGTTTGGTATTAATTTTCTGCGATGTAAAAAACATGCAAAAAATAGCAACTGGCACTTGGCATTATGTTAATAGGTTAGTACCAAAAAATGACTATAAAATGATTATAAAACATCCAAGATTGATAATATAACAGCATGGAACAATCAAAAATTATAGATACATTGGAGACGTATCAACATCCCCAAGCTTAACTCCTACTCGTCCTCGAGTAGGTAAGTGATAAAAATAGAACTTTTGATGTGGAATGCTACCTATCATGTCATATCATATTTCTTTTCTTTATAGCATGGACATTTGGACCTTTCTATTGCTAAAAGCAATAGTATAGTTTTGACATGATAACTTAAATACTCAAGCATATCAACAAGCAACCATATCTTTCAAAATGTCAATGCTAAAATAAGCTATCCCTAGCCATTCGTCCTCAATCATTGATCCATTCATGAAACACACTCGCATATTAACTACACCCCATGCTCAAGTACGATCATAGTGCCTCCTAGCTGGTGCTTTTGTAAGAGAAGATCGAGACTCAAATTCAAAATAAAAATTGCATAAAGTAAAAGAAAGGCCCTTCTCAGAGGGAAGTAGGGATTTGTAGAGGTGCCAGAGCTCAATGCGAAAAACTTAGAGATAAAAACATTTTGGGAGGTGTGTCCTTCCCACCAACAAAAACGACTTAGAGTTCCCAACACTTTCCATGCTAGATATATCATAGGTGGTTCCCAAACAGAAAATAAAGTTTATTCCTTTTTCCACCATACTTTCACTTCCCATGGCTAACAGTATCCACGGGTGCCTTCCATACCAACACTTTCCAAGGAATTTATTATTTGACAACATAAAGTAAATTCATTTTTCATTTCGGGACTAGGCATCCCTAATACCTTTGCCCTACTCTCGTGTAATGACAAGTGAATAAACACTCATCATGAGAATAACACATCTAGCATGGAAAATATTAGCCACCCCTCACCGCTCCGCGAGCGGAACGAACACACAAAAGAGAAGTTTATTTTGAAAATTAGAGATGGCACATACAAATTTTCTTAGAACGGCAAAAGAATACCGCATATAGGTAGATATAGTGGACTCATGTGGCAAAACTGGTTTAAAGATTTTTGGATGCACAAGTAGTGATCATACTTGGTGCAAAATGAAGGGTAGCAAAAGATAGAGAAGCGACCAACCAAGAAACGAATAATCTCATAAGTGAGCATTAAGCATAATTAACATCGAATAATGCACCACAAGTAGGATATAATTTCATTGCATAATTATCGACTTTCGTGCTTGCATAGGGAATCACAAACCTTAACACCAATATTCTTACTAAAGCATAATTACTCATCAACATAACTCACATATCACATCATCATATCTCAAAACGATTACTAATAATCAAGTTTATTTTGTCCAATGATCTTCATGAAAGTTTTTATTATATCCTTCTTGGATATCTATCACTTTGGGACTAATTTTCATGTGTTTCTTTTGACAAGATCAAAAAAATATAAGTAAAGATCATGAGCATAATAGTTCTTTCTCTCAAATTAATTTAAGTGAAGCAAGAGAGAATTTCCTAAAAAATTACTAACTCTCAAATAAATATAAGTGAATCAAGAGAGCATTTCTTCAAAAATACTGAAGCACACCGTGCTCAAGAAGATATAAGTGAAGCACTAGAGCAAGTCCATAGCTCATAAAAATTTAAGTGAAGCATAGAGAGCAATTCTAACAAGTCATGGCATATTTTTGAATTTCTCAAATAGGTGTGTCCAGGAAGGAATCAAGCCTTAAAACACGAAATAAAATGAGAAAAGACTCATATCATACAAGACGCTCCAAGCAAAACACATATTATGTGACGAATAAAAATATAGCTTCGAGTAAAATACCGATGGTCGTTATAAGAAAGAGGGGATGCCACTCGGGGGCATCCCCACACTTAGTTGCTTGCTCTCTTTTGCAGAATAGCTTGGGATGCCGGGGCATCTCCAAGCTTAGGCTCTTCTTACTCCTTATTCCTTCATCCATCGTAAGACAACCTAAAACTTGAAAACTTTAATCACACAAAACTCAACAAAAGCCTTCGTGAGATCCGTTAGTATAAGAAAACAAATCACTACTATAGGTGTTGTATATTGCATTATATCTACTGTATTCCAACTTTTCTATGGAAAAAACTCATCAAAGAAAACCATAGAGCCATCAAAACAAGCACACAACGCAAAGAAAGCAGAATCTGTCAAAAATAGAACAGTCTGTAGCAATCTGGATATTTCGAGTACTTCTGTAACTCCAAAAACTCTGAAAAATACGACTCCCCGAGAAATTTGTATATTGATCTACTGCAAAAGGAATGAGTATGTTATCGCTCTTTGGTTAAAAATGAGAATTATTTTCATGAGCGCAAATGTTTCTGTTTTTTCAGCAAGATCAAACAACTATCACGCAAGAATATCCTAAAGGCTTTACTTGGCGCAAACACTAATTAAAACATAAAAAAACACAATCATAATAGTATCATATTTTTTGTAACACTCAAAAACAGGAAGCAAAAAGCAAAAATAAATTTTATTCATTTGGTTGCGTGCAACAAGCACTATAGTTTACGCCCTTAGCTAGGCATAAAGAAAGGATCTACGTTTTGTCATCCTTATTCTTAATTCCCTTAGGGGTCTTTTCAATATGGGGCTTTGTAAAAACAACATAAAACATATTGTCCATAGAAACCTTAGCATTATTAAATTTCCAATTGTCATAACCACGTTGATTTTCGGCAACAATCCAAGAATAATGTTGATTAACATTATTAAAAACTTGTTAAATTACATCTAGGATTGGGACTTCCTTTTTAAGATTCTCATCAAAGATCTTATTGTCCCCAAGCAAATGTCTTAATGCATAATCACTATTGTAAAGAATTTCATCTATTACAGGATTTTCACAATTCATACCATAAAAATCAAAGATTTCCCTAGCTTCACGTATTATGTAGTAGAATTCATTCATAAGAACGAGAGTGGCCAACTTTTTAGCTTTTGGATTCTTTATAACGGGAAGCTCAAAAACAATCTTTGCAAAGTAGGATGAGTACGGATAAATTTACTTTCGAGTTTTGAGTTTCAGAACTAGTGCTGAAATAGCATCCCCATAAGGTCTAGTAATTCTAAGTATAGGAGCATCATCAAGACTTAGATTTCCAACACAATTGAAAAATTCTTGGATATGTTCTTTTCCCATAACATTCTCTTGCACCAAGATAAAAGTTTTAGATCAAGATTGCCTGTATGTCCAATCTTAGGAGTTAGGCCATCATCTGTTGGTGCCATATCAAAATCACTCATGGTTGCAAGCAAAGGATAGATCTGACAAGAAAACAACGAACGAAAAAGAGGGGCAAATAAAATGGCAAATTTTTGTGAAGCGGGGGAGAGGAAAAAAGAGGCAAATGACAAATAATGTAAATTGCGAGGAGATGATATTTGTGATCAGGAACCTGGTATATGTTGAAGATCCTCCCCGGCAACGGCGTCGGAAATTCCTTTTGTTGTCGCTCGAAGCTATGTCAGTATTTCCCCAAAGAGGAAGGGATGATGCAGCACAACGGCGGTAGGTATTTCCCTCAGATATGAAACCAAGGTTATCGAACCAGTACGAGAACCAAGCAACAAAACGTAAACAACACCTGCACACAAATAACAAATACTCACAACCCGACGTGTTAAAGGGGTTGTCAATCCCTTTCGGGTAACGGCGCCAGAAATTGGTGCGTGGACAGGAGAAAGTTGTAAATATTCATAGATCGAATGCCTAATAAAATAAATTGCAGCAAGGTATTTTTGTATTTTTGGTTTAATAGATCTGAAAATAAAAGGCAAATAAAATAGATCGCGAAGGCAAATAATATGAGAAAGAGACCCGAGGCCGTAGGTTTCACTAGTGGCTTCTCTCGAGAAAAATAGCAAACGATGGATAAACAAATTACTGTTGGGCAATTGATAGAACTACAAATACTCATGACGATATCCAGGCAATGATCATTATATAGGCATCACATCCAAGATTAGTAGACCGACTCCTGCCTGCATCTACTACTATTACTCCACACATCGACCGCTATCCAACATGCATCTAGTGTATTAAGTTCATGGAGAAACAGAGTAATGCAATAAGAATGATGACATTATGTAGACAAGATCTATCTATGTAGAGATAGACCCCATCATTTTATGCTTAGTAGCAACGATACATACGTGTTGGTTCCCTTCTGTCACTGGATCAAGCATCATAAGATCGAACCCACTACAAAGCACCTCTTTCCATTGCAAATAAATAGATCAAGTTGGCCAAACAAAACCCAAATATCAGAGAAAAAATACGAGGCTATAAGCAATCATGCATATAAGAGATCAAAGAAGATTCAAATAACTTTCATGGATAAAAAGATAGATCTGATCATAAACTCAAAGTTCATCTGATCCCAACAAACACACCACAAAAAGAGTTACATCATATGGATCTCCAAGAGACCATTGTATTGAGAATCAAACGAGAGAGAGGAAGCCACCTAGTTACTAACTACAGACCCGAAGGTCTACAAAGAACTACTCACGCATCATCAGAGAGGCACCAATGGAAGTGGTGAACCCCTGTGTGATGGTGTCTAGATTTGATTTGGTGGTTCTATAGTTTGTGGCGGCTGGAATTGATTTTCGTCGACTCCCCTAGGGATTCTATAATATTGGGGTATTTATATAGCAAAGAGGCTGTCCGGGGGGCACCTGAGGTGGGCATAACCCACCAGGGCGCGCCTGGGCCTCCTGGCCCGCCATGGTGGGTTTTGCACTCCTCGGAGCACCCCCAGGCGCAGCCTTGGCCCATTAGGTGTCTTCTGGTCCATAAAAAATCTTCGTCAAGTTTCGTTGCATTTGGACTCCGTTTGGTATTGATTTTCTGTGATGTAAAAACATGCAATAAACAACACTTGCACTTGGCACTATGTCAATAGGTTAGTACCAAAAAATGATATAAAATGACTATAAATGATTATAAAACATCCAAGATTGATAATATAACAGCATGGAACAATAAAAAATTATAGATACGTCGGAGAATTATCATGGTGCTATCGTACATCCACGTTGATGGAGACTTCAACCCACGAAGGGTAACGGTTGCGCGATTCCACGGTAGGCTCCACCCATGAAGGGTCCACGAAGAAGCAACCTTGTCTATCCCACCATGGCCATCGCCCACGAAGGACTTGCCTCACTTGGGTAGATCTTCATGAAGTAGGCGATCTCCTTGCCCTTACAAACTCCTTGGTTTAACTCCACAATCTTGACGGGGGCTCCCAAGTGATACCTATCCAATCTAGGAGACACAACTCTCCAAAAGGTAATAGATGGTGTGTTGATGATGAACTCCTTGCTCTTGTGCATCAAATGATGGTCTCCCCAGCACTCAACTCTCTCACACAGATTTGGATATGGTGGAAAGATGATTTGAGTGGAAAGCAACTTGGGGAAGGCTAGAGATCAAGATTCTTGTGGTTGGATTGGAATGTCTTGGTCTCTACACATGAGTAGGTGGTTCTCTCTCAGAAAATGGGTGGTGGAAGTGTAGGCACATTCTGATTGCTCTCTCCACGAATGGAGAAAGGGTGGAGGGGTATATATAGCCTCCACACAAAATCTAACCGTTACACACAATTTACCAAACTCAGTGGGACCGAATAGTGAAACTCGGTCAGACCGATTCAGTTCAAAATGTGAACGTTAGGCTTTTTGGTGGGACCGACATGATCAACTCGGTGGGACCGATTGTGTTAGGGTTAGGGCATAACATAATCTCGGTGAGGTGTTAGGGTTAGGGCATAACATAATTTTGGTGAGACCGATCACATGAACTCGGTGAGACCGATTTCAGTAATAGGCAAACAGAGAGTTGTTCAGGCAAACTCGGTGGGACTGATCACTCATTTCGGTGAGACCGAAACGTTATGAAAAGGAAACAGAGAGTTTGCATTGTGAACTTGGTGGGACCGATCGCTCATCTCAATTAGACCGAAACGTTATGAAGGGAAACAAAGAGTTTGCAATCCCATCTTGGTGCAAACTGATTAGGGTTTCTGGCTATGGCTATGTCAAGTGAACTCGGTGGCGCCGGATAGATCAAATCGGTGGGGCCGAGTTTGACTTTTGGTTCGGGACATATGTGGATATGAGAAAGTGGTTGATGGCTTTTGGAGCATATCACTAAGCATTTTGAGCAAGCAAGCCATTAAGCAACACCTCATCCCCTTTTAATAGTATTGGCTTTTCCTATGGACTCAATGTGATTTTGGATCATTAAAATGAAAATGTAGAGTCTTGAGCTTGTGCCAGTATGTGTCCTTAGAATTTTGAGGGGTCCACATCTCTAGTCCATGCCATGCCAATCACTGAACTTACTGAAAAGATTATCTTGAATGGATATTAGTTCAATGAGCTATATGTTGTTAATAATTACCAAAACCACCCAGGGACTAGTTGCACTTTCAATCTCTCCCTTTTTGGTAATTGATGACAACATATAGATCAAAGCTTTGACAAATGATAATAAGAATGAAATACATCGTCGCTTTGAGAAGTATGTGATAAGCAAGAGCTCCCCCTAAATTTGTGCATTATTTAAAATTTGCTTTTGAATGCAAATGCACAATCGGTTAGGATCATGGGTTACTCTTCCATGTCACATACATCTTGGTGGAGCGCTCAAAATGATAGAGTATGAAATATACACTCATCACCAAGAGAAAGTGAATGATCATACATGAGAGATAGATAATATCATCATCCAAGCACAAACATTAAAGTATGATATGATCAAACACATGACCCTACAAGTATCTCACACACACAACCATAAAGTATCATCCAAGCAAGCAAATAAATAAGTAGGAAACAAGTAGCAAAAGAGATAGCAAAAATAAGCAAAGCTCTCTCTCTCTCTCTCTCTCTCTCGAAGCCTATGTTCTATACACTTTCTCCCCCTTTGGCAACAAGTTACCAAAAAGCTTGAAAATGCATAGTGCTATGTGGCTATCTAAGCTTGATCTTCGGGAGGTGGCGTGGAGAGGAGTCCCGCAACAAATGCATCTGTAGAGGTAGTCGGAGCTGGTGGAGTTGCCACTGGAGGGGCAACTGAAGCAGTGGCTGTAGGTGCTGAAGTTGTAGCTCTAGTGTCTGTCACAGGCACTGCTGCAGACCTCTGCCTTCTGGGCACCCATTGATATGCATAAATAGTGGTCTTGTCACTCCTATCCTCAAGCTCTTCTTGGATCTTATCCATAGAAGTCTGAATCTCAGTCACCTTGACATCCAAGTAAGGAAGTTTGGTCTCAAAGATTCTCTCAAGACTCTCTTGATTCTGAGTCAGGTTGGCCAGACCTTTCTCAATCCTCAAAGTGGCTTGAATAAGATAGCCAAGTTGGTCTTGTTTTGACTTGAGAAAAACTTGGGAAGCCTCTTTAGCACTTGGCATCTTGGCTGCCTTCTCTTCTTTTCCTTTTCTCTCTCCTCTCTTGAGCCTCTACTGAAGTGGGATTTGCAGCATCCATGACAACCGTGTTGTCGTCAAAGTCAAGCCTCAAAGGAAGATGCTCTTTGTCCAACAGGTATGTGCCTTTTCCCATCTTGGAGTTGATGAGCATTTGAATGTGTGGAGCATACCCACGTGATCTCTTCTGATCAGCAACTATCCTCTTGATTGTCTCTACAATCAGTGTCATCACATTGAAATTTTCTAGCACATCAAACATATGAAGCAAATTTAAGGAATTTCCTCTTATCATTCTGTGATCACCAAACTTGGGCAACAATGTGTGCCTAAGGATGGTATTGATTGCTGGCAATCCCGACAGAAGAAAATAGACAGAGCCATACTTGTGATGTTCCAAAGCTGCATCTGGAATCTCCTTGTACATATGTGCCATGGAGTCATGTCCCTTCCTTGGCTTGGCATACACATCAGTTTCATCCTCATGCTCTTTAGGGGCATTCATCAGCTTGGCCCACTCAGCAACTGTTGACTGGTACCTTGTACCTGCAGACATCCAAACAATCCTTCCATCTGGGTAAAAGTGAGTTGTTGAATAAAACTGCATAATGAGCTCATCATTCCACTTGGTCAATTTTTGACCAACAAAGGCATCAACTCCATTCATCATGAAGCTCTCATGAACTCCAGGGAAGTGGTCTTCATTATTGTCGATGTACTTCCAGTCAACCCACTTCATGTCACATACAATGGGCTTCTTGTCCAGGAGCACGGTCTCATAGAAGTCCTACTGTTCCTTAGTGTGGAATCTGTAATATACAACAGTTCTTCTTCTTGAGGCACAAGGATTTGACTATCTCCACAGTCTGAGACCTGCATCCTTCCTTATCTTCATGTTTTCAGCCACTCGATGTGTATCATCGTGATCAGGGATCTTTGGCTTCAACTTTCTAAGCACTTGGGCTTCATCATCATCATCGTCATCTTCTTCTTCTTCAATTTCAGGCATTGGGGCCTTATTCTTCTCAGCAGCTAGTATATTTCTTGTGCTTCTCTTTGGTGCAGTCTTGGTGGCTGGAGCAGTAGCTTTGGGGGCAGTCTTGGGCTTTAATGAAGCAGCCCCAGACTTGATGGCATCCCCCATCAGCTTTCGAGTGTTTGATGCTAGTGCAGCATGCTCTTCTTCCTCTTCCTCATCTGATTGGATCATCATTGAGGGCTTGCCAATGACTCTTGCCATAGTCTTCTTGGCCCTTTCCTTCCTCTTCTTGCCCTCACACGCAGCCTCTTCTTCAGTTGATTGGAGGCTTCAAGAGTTGAGGCTCTGGCCTTTGACATAGGCACTCTCTTGACAGGAGGCTTCTTGTGCATACCAGGTTTGGTTGAAGCCGCTGTCCCAAATTCCTTCTTGACCACATTCTTCCTGGAGTTGACCTCCTCTTTGTCGGTGTTCTGGGAACGGGGGTCCCCAGACTTGCCTGCCTGCGGCCTGCGGTGTGGCTCAAGCGGGGGCCCAGCGCGGCCCATCTTCATCAGCTCAAGCTCAAAGACCCTCACGAGGGGCCAAGCCTCGCGGGGCGGACGACAGGAAGCTTCCTCAGAGGCAGCCTCATCAGGTAGGCTTGCGAGGAGGCGGAGAGATCAAGGTAGGGGTACCTCGCGAGGAACCCGTGACGCAAGCCATGACGATCGTGACCAGGCGGGTGCCAGGCGGGCGCCGGCCTGCGCAGTGTCCTTGTTTCCCCTTTGCTGCAAAGGGGGCAAGCACAGGCCAAGGCATCGGGCAAAGGTTACCATTCCGGTGCAACGAGACCAAGACCAGCCGGACGGCAGGACGGAGGTCATCGTGGAGCCCAAGACGGCATCATCGCGAGTGCTTTTGGCAGCCGAAGACCACCTTTGGCAGGATAACTTGTACTAGATGTTCCCCTTCAAAAAGGCTAATTGTTGGCGCCCTTCCTGCTCATTATTTGGGGAGAGGCCCAGGGCCCCTATAAATAGAGCTAGCCACCACAGAGTAGAGACATCTAGACACCCCAAGAACATCGAGAGATCTGGTAGAACCCTAGCAGAGAGAGAGAGAGAGAGAGAGAGAGAGAGAGGCGATGAACTCACCCTAGCAGTTCATCGCACCAGCTCAAGAACACCTCTCGCGAGGCTGTTCTTCCCTTGTACTGTCCATCATCAGCCCTAGAGGCAATCCACCACACCACACACTGGAGTAGGGTATTACACCACAACAGTGGCCCGAACCAGTATAAACATCGTGTCTCTTGTGTTGTTCATCATTTTCATCTTATTTCGCACGAGAGGATCGGACGTAGATCTATAGGGGAGAGATCTCCGCACGCACCCTAGTGTTCGAACCTCAAGGGTCTGCCGGAACCCGAAACTCGACATTTGGCGCACCAGGTAGGGGTGCGCCCAAATCTTCCATCCGCTCTTCGCGTGTGATCTTCCATCATGTCCATGGCTGACGCTCGCCGGGCTCGCGCCGAGCGCCGGGCTGCTCACGCCGCTCACATCACCCAGACAGCGCCCGTCGGCGGCTCCCCTCGTCGTTCCCCGTCGCCCGCCGCCAACGCCACCACCGGCACGGCGGGGAACAAGTAGCAGGCCTCGTCCCAGCAGCCCTCGGTGCGTCGGGATGGCCGCACCGCCACCACATCGCTGACTCTAGCTGGCTCGTCGTCGCACGCCCATCGCGCACCCATGGACGCGCACGCCTCACTGCTCTTGGCGCGGGAGCTCCTGCACTATCGCCCCGTCAACGACCTCTACGAGGACTGGTTTGCCCGCATCACCGAGCTCGTCAATGTCGCAGGGGCTCCCCCTTTGCGGTCCCTCTCGCTGCCTCGCCCTCCATCCCGTGCAGGGGGCGAGGATCAGGAGGCGCCTCTGCTGCCTCCTCCCCAAGAAGGTGCCTTGGCTCCAAGGTGCGCAGCCCTAGGGCGAGACCCGCCATGTCCGGCGCCAGCACAGCTAGAAGGGAGCTGCCAGGAGATCCCACGTCCCTGGGAAGGTGCTCGCGCGCTCCCAGCGCCGGCGTGCCAAGATCGCGCCCCAGCACCTCCACGACAAAACCTCGCGCTGCTCCCAGTTGCGGCGCGTGGTGACCCGCAAGAACGAGTCCAGCACCAACAAAGGGCGTCGGTGGCCACGGCGGGCTGCCTCGCCTTCACCCCCGAGCTGCGCGACGTCACATGGCCGGGCAAGTTCAAGCCTGACCTCCCTCCCAGCTACGATGGCACAGTGGACCCCGCGGAGTTCGTACAGCTCTACGAGCTGGGCATCGTAGCCGCCAACGGAGACGAGAAGGTCATGGCGAATTGGTTCCCCATGGCGCTCAAGGACGGCACCCGCACCTGGCTCCTGAACCTGGCTCCCAGCACGATCTCCTCCTGGAGCGAGATGCGCACCCGCTTCATCGCCAACTTCCAGGGCACTCGCGATCGGCCCCCGGCCGTGAGCGACCTGCGCCGCATCAAGCAACGGCCAGGAGAAACCCTGCAGAAGTACATCCAGCGCTTCAACTATGCTCGCCTCAAGATCCCCAAGGTGACTGAAGAAGCCATCATCTCAGCCTTCTCCGACGGCGTGCGCGACATCAAGATGAAGGAAGAGCTAGCAATCCATGAAGACCTGTGCACATCCCTGGAGCTGTTCAACTTGGCGACCAAGTGCGCCAGGGCTGAGGAAGGGCGTCTCTCCCTTCTCGAGCTCCCGACAGCCGACCCGGAAGAAAAGAAGCTCAAGGCCAAGGATGTGAAGCGCAAGGGGGCTGCCGTGCTAGCAGCGGAACCGGAGACCAAGTGAGGCAGGGATCAGCCTGACTCATCTAAGGGCGGATGGTACTGCATGTACCACGACCTCCACACCCACAACACCAATGAATGTCAAGAGCTCAGAGCTTTGCGAGATGGGCGAATCATCCGACACCCAGAGCGCAACGACAGGGGCTATGGCCGAGGAGGAGGAAGAGACGGTGGACGATGGGAAGACCGTGGCCTTCTCCAGGGATGGCGTGACCGCCCTCGCGAGGACCACTGGCAGGACCAACCTCACGAGGGGGGCTGGAGGGATCAGCCTCGTGAGGACCGTCCGCATGGCAACGCAGGACTCCCTCCTCCGCCGCCTCCACCGTGGAGGAACGAAGACCAACACCAAGACGATGGGGATGGGGGCTTCCAAGAGCCGCGTGCAATTGCTTGCATCCTGGGCGGCGCCAAGGCCCCAGCCTCACAACGCGTCTTCAAGCAGTTTGCTTGCAAGGTGAATGCAGTCCTTCCCAAGCTTGAGGCCACGCGCCCTCTCAGGTGGTCTTCATGTGCGATCACATTCAGTTTCACAGACCAGCTCAAGTGTGCGGCCACGGCCAGAGTCCTCCCGATGCTTTGCTCCCCAGTCATCAGCAACGTGCAGGTCACCAGGACCCTCATCGATGGCGGGGCAGGACTCAACGTCCTGTCCGTCGAGACGTTCGACAATCTCCAAGTGCCATACGACCAGCTTCAGCCGACCAAGCCTTTCTTAGGAGTCACCGATGGTTCCACTGTTCCAATTGGGCAGGTTCGCCTTCCGGTCACCTTCAGGCAACACAACAACTACCGCACCGAGCTCATCGACTTCGACGTCGCTCACATCCGCCTGCCGTACAACGCCATCCTCGGGTACCCAGCCCTAGCCAAGTTTATGGCAGTGACTCACCATGGTTACAATGTCCTCAAGATGCCAGGAAGCGGTGGAGTCATCACCATACCCTATGAAGAAAGGGATGCAGTGTGCTCGCTCGAGCGTGCGTTCCAAGCCGTAGCAATCGATGACCCAGATCGCAGGTGCGGGAGGCCTCCCAAGGCGACCCTCAAGAAGAAGAAGACCTCACCTGGCCAGAGCCACAAGGAAGCAGGCACCTCCGAAGGTATTGCGTCAGGATTCACGCCCGATCAGGGAGCGCCGCCCTCTCGCGCATAGGAAGGCACGCCTGGCGCCCTCCTCATGCAGGGCTCGGGGGCTCTCTCTTGGAGAGCCACCGACCTTGCCAAGGTCGCGGGGGAGGCGCTCGGGCACCACTTGGAGGGGTGCTTTCAGGCACGCTTCCCTCAGAAAGGTACAAGTCAAAGGAGACAAAACCCCCAGGAGTTCATCGCAAGGAACACCCAAGAGCTACAAGAGTCTAGAGTCATGCGCGGCAGCCGCCGCTTGCCTGCCGTGGCCCCACATCCAGGCGAGGATGGAGGACTGCGCGTCTGCGTCGACATACCGGGGCTCAACCGAGCTGCATCCCAAGAGCGCCTATGTCCTTCAGCCGTAGGACGCTGCGTGGGACCACCCCACAGCTACGTTCGCATGCCCTTCGGCCTACCGAGCGCGGTCGCCGCAC
Organism: Triticum dicoccoides; assembly: GCF_002162155.2. Taxonomy (NCBI): domain Eukaryota; kingdom Viridiplantae; phylum Streptophyta; class Magnoliopsida; order Poales; family Poaceae; genus Triticum; species Triticum dicoccoides. The sequence continues at coordinate 344,808,997 of NC_041380.1, forward strand.
ATCAGCACCCGTTGAGGAGCATTCTGGACGCTCAGGAGGTCATGCATCGTGCGGTCCTGGCAGAGGTGGCGACGGTCCCCGAAGACCTACACGTACCACCAGAGCCTCCTGAGGCCCCTGGGCCTGGGGGCTCATGAGGGCCGACGTCTTCACCGCGCATCGCTCACTTCCTCAGCATCGCTTCGTCTTCAACAGTGTCGGCATTCTGGGAACGGGGGTCCCCAGACTTGCCTGCCTGCGGCCCGTGGCGTGGCTCAAAGGGGGCCCCAGCACGGCCCGGCTTCATCGACGCAGACCCAAGACCCTCGCGAGGGGCCAAGCCTCGCGGGGCGGACGACACGGAGCTTCCTCAGGCACGACCACATCAGGCTGGCTTGCGAGGAGGCGGAGAGATCAAGGCGGGCTACCTCACGAGGTGCCCATGACGCAAGCCATGACGACCAAGGGCGCCAGCCCGCGCAGTGTCCTCCTTTCCTCTTTGGTGAAAAGGGAGCAAGCGCAGGCGAGAGCATCAAGCAAAGGCACCCGTTTTGGTGCAATAAGACCAAGACTAGTCCAACGGCAGGGAGGAAGTCATTGTGGAGCCCAAACCAGCATCACCACCAGAGTCTTTGGCAGGCAAGGACTAACTTTAGTCACGATAAGTGTACCAGATGTTCCCCTTCAAAATGGCCAATTGTTGGCGCCCTTCCCGCTCAATATTTGGGAAGAGGCCCAGGGCCTTTGCCTATAAATAGGACTATGTCGGATTTCGGGTTCTGGCAGACCCTTGAGGTTCGAACACTGGGGTGCGCGCGGAGATTTCGCCTCCTACCTACCTGCACCCCTCCGCCTCGCTAAGATCTAAGCTATGGAAAGAACAACACGAGAGACGCAAGGTTTATACTGGTTCGGGCCACCGTTGTGGTGTAATACCCTACTCCAATGTGTGGCGTGGTGGATTGCCTCTTGGGCTGATGATGATGAACAATACAAGGAAGAACAGCCTCGTGAGGGTCTGTTCTTTGCTGGGGCGATGAACTGCTGGGAGGAGTTCAGTCACCATTCTCTGTCTCTCTCTCTGATTATCGATGCCCTAATTCTTGATTCTCCCTCTCCCTGATTCTCGATGCCCCTCTCCCCTGGGGTGGCTAGTCCTATTTATAGAGGCCCTGGTCCTCTTCCCAAATATCGAGCGGGAAGGGAGCCAACAATGGCGGGCTAATTTGAAGGGGGACAGCTAGTACCAGCTATCCTGACAAAAGTAGTCTTCGCCTGCACAAAGCTCTGGTGGTGACGCCGTCTTGGGCTCCACAATGATCTACGTCTTGCAATCCTCCTGGTCTTGGTCTTGTTGCACCAAAATGTCAATCTTTGCCTGATGCCTCGATATTCCACGGCCGCGCTTGCCCCCTTTGCACCAAAGAGGAAAGGAGGACACTGCGCGGGCTGGCACCCGCCTAGCACCCTTGGTCGTCATGGCTTGCATCACAGGCACCTTGTGAGGTACCCCGCCTTGATCTCTCCACCTCCTCGCGAGCCAGCCTGATGAGGCCGTGCCTGAGGAAGCTCCCGTTGTCCGCCCCGCGAGGCTTGGCCCCTCGCAAGGGTCTTGGGTCTGTGTTGGTGAAGATGGGTCGTGCTGGGCCCCCCTTTGAGCCACGCCGCAGGCCGCAGGCAGGCAAGTCTGGGGACCCCCGTTCCCAGAACGCCGACAGTAGCCCCTGGGCCCAAGGCGCGCCCGGACTTGGCCGTGCAGGGAGGCGGAAGGGTGAGGGCGAAGCGCCGCGGGCCCTAACAGCCTGCGGCCTTGGGCACCGCGTGGCGGTTGATTGGACGTGAGCGCCTCAACAACCGCGTGAGTTGATAAAGGAGCGACATCTGCCTAGGCTTTGCTTTTTGCTTTCTCCGGTTGCTGCTCAGATCCCCTTTCTTGCGCCTCTCCTTCCTTCCTCCAAAACTTCCAGATCTACTCCGACCGCGTGACCTAGGAAGCCATGGCGCCTCGTCAGCCCCCGGCCGTAGCTTGGTACTCGTCCGCCCTGGACTCGCCGAACGTGTCGGAGGCGAGTCTCGCCCGGTTGCGGCGGATGGCGGCGGCGCGGGACATCGACGGGGCGAAGGTGTTCAAGGCCGGCTCCGCCACCCCTGAGGGTCAAGGGAGCACCTTCTATCCGTTCTTCGTAAGTGCCATTGCTGCTGGCCTGGTGCCTCCCTTCTTCGAGTTCTTCTTCTCTGTCCTCCGCCATTACAAGCTACAGGCTCTGCATCTCCACCCCAACCCCGTCCTTCTCCTGGCAATCTTCGCCTGTTACTGCGAGGCTCACGTAGGGGTGCAGCCCTCAGTGGCCTTGCTGCGCCACTACTTCTACCTCCGGACCTCTCGCGGTCCTGCTTCTGCGTGCGCGAGCTTCATCGCGTATGGTGGCGCCATTGCCATCTCAAACCCCGGGAAAAGGATTGAGGGCTTCAGGAGCAAGTGGGTCTTGGCGGATGCTGGGCGCATCCACCCTCGGTTGATCTTGCCCACGGAGCAGCCCACGAGCTCCAGCGATTGGGGTAGAGCAGAGCTCGCGGACCCCCGCGCGAAGCTGATGTTGGAGAAGATGGACGCGGATCTGAGGCCGGCCAACATGGCGGCGATGAAGCTGACCGGCACGTCGCTGCTGAGGGAATTCCTGGAGCACCAGCTGGCTCCGCTTCGGCAGTACTCACTTCCGATGTGGAGGCCCCATCCGAGCCCCGCGGCCTTGGCCGACGGAGATCTGGCTGCGGTCCTCCAATCTCTGGTCGGGGGCGATGTGGCGAGGTTGGAGGGCGCTCCTACTCCCTTGTTCCTCCGCGACGATTGGGAGCAGGTAGTGGAGTCCATGCCCGTCTTCAACGGGGATGGGCCCGTGCCCATGGAAACTCCCGAGGAACCGGTGGACGTGCCCTCTGACGACTCCAACGAAGAGGAGGAAGGAGGGGAGCAGGAAAGAGGGCCTGACTCCGAGGCAACTGACGGAGAGTCGAGGGCTCCCCTCTCCCGGCACGGGTCCCGTGTTCTCCGCCTCTCTCTGAGCGATGACAACAAGGATGACGACGAGGATGACGATGAGCAGGACGGCGGGAGCTTGCCCCGATCCTGAAGAAGGACAGGACCAGGCTGATCTCCCGCGGGTCTGCCCCGGCCCCGAGGCAGACCGCAGACGCACCTCCCACTTCCAAGCTTCCCGAGGTTGACCCTTCCAGCCGGCTTTCAGGCTTCAAATTTGGCCGGAGGCTACTCGGGATCACTGGCGACGACCCGTAAGAGTTTGATTCTTGTCTTTATTTCTTGTGTTGCTTCTGAGGCTTGACGTCCGCATCTTTTGGATAGGCTGGCGCCCGCAGCAAAGAAGCCGAAGGGAGCTCCTGAGGTTCCATCCGTGGCAGCGCCTCAGCCCGCGAAGGAGGGTGACCGCGACGCACGGGCTTCTCCTGCCCGGTCGTCCTCGCGAGGCCTGGCTGAGCCGGCTGGGGCGAGCTCGGCCCCCATGGCCCAAGTGACTCCCAAGGTGTCCTTGCCTGCGGCCGCCACTACAGCCGTTGGGGCACAGCAGACTCTGCCTCAGGATGCTGTGGCCGTGCAGCCGCCTTCTCCTCCTACTCCACCGGCTGCTGTCTCTCCGACTCCTTTTGCCATTCTGGATCGTGCTGTTGCTGAGCTGAACCGACTGCGGCAGGATCTTCTTGGCGCCGACCCTCGCTTGGTGGCCGGGCGCTTGGAGCTGGCTTCAGGATGGGTTCGCTCCGACGCTTCGATTCGGGTTGCGCTGGTCCAGGCCTCGACGGCTTGCGATGAGGAGAAGCAGGCCGTCCTTGAGGCGAAGGCCGCTCGTTACGCAGCCCTGGGGGAGATGGTCGACGTCCGTGGTCGCTGCAAGGCGCTGGAGGACGAGCTGCAGGGCCTGCGGGACCAGCTCATGAAAGAGGTCCGCCTTCGCCAAGAGCAGGAAGAATGCGTGAAGGCTCGCGAGGCGGCCGTCAAGGAGAGGGAGGTCAGGCTTAGGAAGCGCCGCGACCGCCTAGGCGCACTGGAGCAGGAGTTGGGGGCGAGGAAGGCCGAGCTGGACGACAAGGCCTTGGTTCTTGCCGAGGACCGCGTGGCCTTCACGGAGACGGAGGCGAAGGCTCGCTCCTCGCTGAGGACGCTTTACGACAGCGGCCTGGAGAGCCCGCTGGCTGGCGCCGAGGACGGCCCCGCCAAGCTGCTTCCCTTCCTGGTTCGCGCTCTTGAAGATGTCGCCCTTGGCCTTGGGCCCACGGCTGAGGCTGAGGCGCGTGTCCTGTCTTCTGCAGCACTGACGCGGGTGCTCACCCACATCTACCTTCACGATCCCGACGTCGACCTCGACAGCCTGCTGGAGCCAGTAAGCGGAGAGCGTGCTGCTGCCGCTGCCGAGGCTGTGAGGGGTCGCGCGGAGGCTCTGCTGGGGAAGTTCCGGGCCTTCAGCACCAAGCCGAAGCGAGGTGCTGCCGACCCCACTGCTCCATAAGGCGAACCCACTCCGCCCTGCTCCACCGTTGACAAGTGGCTCCGGTGTGGCTCCTGTCCCGCCTTTAATTCCTGCACATGTATCATGCCTCGGGGAGGCGTTTAAACTTGCATCTGGCATTGAGACAACAGTGTGGACTGTGATATTTGCTTTTGAATTCCTTGAAATTTGCGCTTTTCCTTCCTACTTGCTTATGTTCTACGCCGGCAGAGCCCGGCCCCATGCATACCTCACCCAGCGTTAGTCCCGACCGGAAACCAGGACGGGGCCAAGGAGTGAGGGGCTACGTGACAAGTTAGGCTCCTGAGTCGCGATGCTCAGGAGTCCCCCTTGGCGCACGAACAATAAGTAGGGAGGTGTGATGTGGATGGATATACCGTTCTACGTCTGCAGAGCCCGGCCCTGCGCATACCTCACCTAGCGTTAGCCTTTCGGAACTAAGGAGTGAGGGGCTACATGACCAGTTAGGCTCCTGAGTCGCGATGCTCAGGAGTCCCCCTTGACGCTCAAACGGCCTTTGTACCTTGGCTCCGCTCAGGGAGAGACGCGTGACGAACCAGGCCCAGGGGGGGCCTGGCTGGGCAGCGTGCGTCTGGGCGTGACCCAGGCGCAGCCCCTGTGCCCAGCCCCCTCGCGCGGCACTCCCGAGGGGAGGCGTTACGATGAGGCTAGACACTGAGCTCTGGGCTCCCTGAGGTTGATGCTGCCCGGGGGCCACCCTCAGTTGTTTATCACCAGTGCAGAGCATAGCGCTTCCGTATGTGTACGGGCATAGCCGCTCCTCGGCAGTGTCGTCAGCCAGCGCGGAGCATGGTGCTTCCACTGGTATGTGGGAGGGGGCCCCCCTCCGGGAGGAGCCCCCGGGGCGTGTACAGCCCCGCCCTGACACGTGGCTGGCACGGTAGGGCCTGGCGAGGTGTACCTGGGCACCCCTGGGCCAGCACGGGACTCACGGGGCCCTACCTCTAGTCGGGTTGCGCCTCGCACTGGGCCTTATCTTGTGATGTGTCCCTGCAAATTTGGTTAGATGCCGGCACTCTACGTCCTCGGGTCCCGGCCCTCGAGCTGGTCTCAGCCGTCGCTGGTATGCCAGGTCGCGATGCCGTGGACAAGGCTAGAGGGTGAGGGCTGGAGAGCCAGTAAGAGCCCTGAGTCGCCATGCTCAGGTACCCCCCCCTTTAACGTGCAAGTGGTCGACATGGAGAAGAAGAGGTGCCGTGGACCGGCATCAAATAATCAAGCATGGTGGGTATAACGCATAACCGGAAATAAATGCAAATGAGATACATGCCGTTGGGTCTGGCCTGAGCGACTTGGGGATGATGCAGCCCGAGGGGCGCCCCCAACAAGGTAAGCTAACAACATGAAATAAAAGGGGTACGTGCCGCAAGGACGGACCCACGCGGCCTGGGAATAATGCAGCCCTGGGGGGCGCTCCCAGCTGGAAGTGAAACTTGAAAGATGTCACCTGATGACGTTGAGGATGAAGTGGTGTTGGTGTAGCAGACTCGGTGGGCTGCGGAGGCCGATCCTCACGAGCCCCCAGGCCCGGGGGCCTCGGGAGGCTCCGGAGGTGCTGGCGGCTCCCCGCGGACCATCTCCATCTCCACCAGGGCTGCAGAATGCCTGGCCTCTTGTGCCTCCATGATGCCCCTCATGAGGCGCTGGTACGTGGCAGCCGCATGCGGCAAGCCGTAAGGCATGCGAACGTAGCTGTGGGGTGGACCTCTGCAGCGCCCCACTCGCGAGGGCCAGAGGCGCTCTAGAGAGGCGACTCGGTTGAGCCCTGGTATGTCGATGCAGATGCGCAACCCACCATCCTCGCCTGGATGGGGAGCCACTGCTGGTAGACGGCGGCCGCCTTTCATGACCCTTGACTCCTGTAGCTCCTGAATGGCCTTGCTAACAAACTCCTGAGGGTCTGGCTCTCCTTGCCTTACTCCTTCTTGAGGGAAACGTGCTTCGAAACACGCCCCCATGTGGTGCTCAAGCGCCTCCCTCGTGACCCTAGCCAGGTCGGCGGCCCTCCAAGGGAGAGCCCCCGAGCCCTGCCTGAGGAGGGCACCGGGCGCACTTTCCTATGCGATGGAAGGAGTTACCCCTTGGGCAGGAACGAGCCCAGAGGGGCCTGCCTCCTGAGGGGCCGGGCCGGACAGTGTCTTCTTCTTCTTGGGGGCGGTCTCGGGAAGCCTCCTGCTTCCGCGATCCGGGTCTTCCAGTGACACGGCCTGAAAGGCTCGTTCCAGGGAACACACCGTGTCCTTCTCTTCACAGGGCACCGTGATGACTCCGCCACTTCCTGGCATCTTGTGGACGTTGTAGCCGTGGTGAGTTACGGCCATGAACTTGGCCAGCGCTGGGTACCCAAGGATGGCGTTGTACGGCAGGCGAATGTGAGCGACATCGAAGTCGATGAGCTCGGTGCGGTAGTTGTCGCGTGCCCCGAAGGTGACAGGGAGGCGGACCTGCCCAATCAGGACCGCGGAGCCGTCGGTGATTCCGGAGAAAGGCTTGTTTCGCTGAAGCTGGCTGTAGGGCACTTGGAGATTGTTGAATGTTTCCACGGACAAGACGTTGAGCCCTGCCCCGCCATCGATGAGGGTCCTGGTGACCACCATGTTGCTGATGATTGGGGAACAAAGCATTGGGAGGACTCCGGCTGTAGCCGCACACTTGAGCTGATCTGCTGAGCTGAACGTGATGGCGCACGCCGACCACCCGAGAGGGTGCATGGCTTCAAGCCTGGGGAGGACTGCATTCACTTCGCGGGCGAATTGCTTGAAGATGCGTTGAGAGGCTAGGGCCTGAGCCCCGCCCAGGATGCAGGCGATCGCGCGCGGCTCCTGGAAGCCTCCAGCACCCTCGTCTTGGTGGCGGTCCTCGTTTCTCCTTGGCTGCGGCGGCAGTGGGGGGAGGCCTGCGTTGCCTTGCGGGCGATCCTCGCGAGGCTGATCCCTCCAGTCTCCCTCGCGAGGCAGGTCTTGCCAGTGATCCTTGCGAGGTTGATCGCGCCACCCTTGGCGCGGGCCACGGTCTTCCCAGCATCCTGCGTTCCTTCCTCCCCCTCGACCGTAGCCCCGGTCACCGCCGTCGGGGCGACGGCCGATCCTTCCTTCCCGCATTGCTTAGAGCTCTTGACATTCGTTGGTGTAGTGGGTGTGGAGGTCGTGGTACACACAGTACCGGCTGCCCTTGGAAGGTTCGGGCTGATCTCTGCCCCGTTTGGTGTCTGGTTCTGCCGCAAGCACGGCAGCCCCCTTGCGCTTCACATCCTTGGCCTTGGGCTTCTTCTCTTCTGGGTCTGCGGCAGGCAGCTCGAGGAGGGAGAGACGCCCTTCCTCAGACCTGGCACACTTGGTTGCCAAGTTGAACAGCTCCAAGGAAGTTCACAGGTCTTCATGCATCGCCAGCTCCTCCTTCATCTTGACATCGCGCACGCCGTCGGAGAAGGCTGAGATGATGGCCTCCTCAGTCACCTTGGGAATCTTGAGCCGTGCGTTGTTGAAGCGCTGGATGTACTTCTGGAGGGTCTCCCCGGGTTGTTGCTTGATGCGGCGCATGTCGCTCACGACGGGGTGGCCGGTCGCGAGTACCTTGGAAGTTGGCGATGAAGCGGGTGCGCATCTTGTCCCAGGAGGAGATCATGACTGGAGCCAGGTTCAGGAGCCAGGTGCGGGCCCCGTCCTTGAGTGCCATGGGAAACCAGTTCGCCATGACCTTCTCGTCTCCGTTGGCAGCATCGATGCCCAGCTCGTAGAGCTGGAGGAACTCTGCAGGGTCAGCCGTGCCATCGTAACGAGGAGGCAGATCTGGCTTGAACTTGCCGGGCCACGCGACTGTCGGTGTTCTAGGAACGGGGGTCCCCAGACTTGCCTGCCTGCGGCCTGCGGCATGGCTCAAAGGGGGGGCCCAGCGCGGCCCATCTTCACCAACACAAACCCAAGACCCTCGCGAGGGGCCAAGCCTCGCGGGGCGGACGACGCGGAGCTTCCTCGGGAACGACCTCATCAGGATGGCTCATGAGGAGGCGGAGAGATCAAGGCGGGGTACCTCAGGAGGTGCCCGTGACGCAAGCCATGACGACCAAGGGTGCCAGGCGGGTGCCAGCCCGCGCAGTGTCCTCCTTTCCTCTTTGGTGCAAAGGGGGCAAGCGCAGCTGCGGAGTACCAAGGCATCAGGCAAAGGTTGCCATTTCGGTGCAACGATACCAAGACCATGAGGACTGCAAGACAGAGGTCATCGTGGAGCCTGAGACGGCATCATCACCATAGCTTTGTGCAGGCGAAGACTACTTTTGTCAGGGTAGCTAGTACTAGCTACCCCCTTCAAATTAGCCCGCCATTGTTGGCTCCCTTCCCGCTTGATATTTGGGAAGAGGACCAGGGCCTCTATAAATAGGACCAGCCACCCACAGAGCGAAAGGAGGTTCGGAGGTTCAGGGGTTCAGAGGTTCGAAGAAGAAGAGAAAGAGAGAGAGAGAAAGGTGACTGAACTCCTCCCAGCAGTTCATCGCCCCAGCCAAGAATAGACCCTCGCGAGGCTGTTCTTCCTTGTATTGTTCATCATCACCAGCCCAAGAGGCAATCCACCACACCTCACACTGGAGTAGGGTATTACACCACAACGGTGGCCCGAGCCAGTATAAACCTTGTGTCTCTTGTGTTGTTCTTTCCTTAGTTTAGATCCTAGCAAGGTGGAGGAGTGCAGGTAGGTAGGAGGCGAAATCTCCGCGCGCACCCGAGTGTTCGAACCTCAAGGGTCTGCCGGAGCCCGAAATCCGACATTTGGCGCGCTAGGTAGGGGTGCGCCGGGATTCGTCTTCCACCACCCCGTTCTCCTCCAACCATCACGCCCATGTCTGACGCTTGTCGGGCCCGCGCCGAGCGCCGGGCCGCACCCACTTCCCGCGTCGCCCAAACGGCCCCTGTCGACGGGCGTCCTCGCCGTTCCCCGTCACCTGCCGTCAACGCCGCCACCGGCCCGGCGGGGGACAAGCAGCAAGCATCGTCCCAACATCCGTCCGTGCGGCTAGACGGCCGCACCGCAACTCCCTCGCTCGCCCCAGCTGGTTCTTCGTCCCGCGCGCTCCGCGCACCCATGGAGGCTCGGGCTGCACTCATCGCGGCGAATGAGCTCCTGCGCTACCGTCCCGTCGATGACGTCTACGAAGAATGGCTCGGCCGCGTCGCCGAGCTCGTCCGCGCCGCAGGGGGCTCTCCTGCACCGTCCGTTCCGCTGCACCGCACCCCGCCCCGCGCGGGCGATGAAGCTCCGGCGGCGCCCCGGCCGCCTCCTCCTCAGGACGGCACCATGGCTCCAAGGCGCGTGGCCCCTGGGCGGAACCCGCTCTGTCAGGCGCCAGCGCGGCAAGAGCAGAGCTGTCAAGAAGTCCCTCGCCCGCAAGAAGCTGCCCGGGCGCTCCCTGCTCCAGCACGTCGCGACCATGCTCCTGCTCCCGCACGTCAAGACCCTGCGCTGCTCCCAGCTGCAACGCGTGGGGACATGAAAGACTAAGCTCCCCATTATCCAAGGCCTCCCGTGGCCACAGCAGGCTGCCGCGCCTTCACCGCCGAGCTACGCAGCGTCGCGTGGCCCGGCAAGTTCAAGCCAGACTTGCCTCCTCGCTACGACGACACGGCTGACCCTGCGGAGTTCCTCCAGCTCTACGAGCTGGGCATCGAAGCTGCCAACGGAGACGAGAAGGTCATGGCGAACTGGTTCCCCATGGCGCTCAAGGACGGGGCCCGCACCTGGCTCCTGAACCTGGCTCCAGGCACAATCTCCTCCTGGGACGAGATGCGCACCCGCTTCATCGCCAACTTCCAGGGCACTCGCGACCGGCCACCCGCCGTGAGCGACATGCGCCGCATCAAGCAACAGCCCGGGGAGACCCTGTAGAAGTACATCCAACGCTTCAACAACGCGCGCCTCAACATTCCCAAGGTGACTGAGGAGGCCATCATCTCGGCCTTCTCCGATGGCGTGCGCGACGTCAAGATGAAGGAGGAGCTGGCGATGCATGAAGACCTGTGCACTTCCTTGGAGCTGTTCAACCTGGCAACCAAGTGTGCCAGGGCCGAGGAAGGGCGTCTCTCCCTCCTCGAGCTGCCTGCCGCAGACCCAGAAGAGAAGAATCCCAAGGCCAAGGATGTGAAGCGCAAGGGGGCTGCCGTGCTCGCGGCAGAACTAGACACCAAGCGAGGCAGAGATCAGCCCGAACCCTCCAAGGGCAGCCAGTACTGTGTGTACCACGACCTCCACACCCACAACACCAACGAATGTCAAGAGCTCTGAGCCGTGCGAGAAGGAAGGATCGGCCGTCGCCCTGACTGCAGTGACCGGGGCTACGGTCGAGGAGGAGGAAGGAACGCAGGACGCTGGGAAGACCGTGGCCCGCGCCAAGGGTGGCGCGATCAACCTCGCGAGGATCGCTGGCAAGACCCGCCTCGCGAGGGAGGCTAGAGAGATCAGCCTCGCGAGGATCGCCCGCAAGGCAACGCAAGCCTCCCACCGTTGCCACCGCAGCCAAGGAGAAACGAGGACCGCCACCAGGACGAGGGGGCTAGGGGCTTCTAGGAGCCGCGCACGATCGCCTGCATACTGGGCGGGGCACAAGCCCCAGCCTCTCAGTGCATCTTCAAGCAGTTCGCCCGTGAAGTGAACGCAGTCCTCCCCAGGCTCGAAGCCATGCGCCCTCTCAGGTGGTCGGCATGCGCCATCACGTTCAGCTCAGCAGATCAGCTCAAGTGTGCGGCTACAACCGGAGTTCTCCCGATGCTTTGCTCCCCGATCGTCGGCAATGTGGTGGTCACCAAGACCCTCATCGATGGCGGGGCAGGGCTCAACGTCCTGTCCGTGGAGACATTCAACAACCTCCAAGTGCCCTACAGCCAGCTTCAGCCAACCAAGCCTTTCTCCGGTATCACCGACGGCTCCACGGTCCCGATTGGGCAAGTCTGCCTCCCTGTCACCTTCGGGGCATGCGACAACTACCGCACCGAGCTCATCGACTTCGACGTCGCTCACATTCGCCTGCCGTACAACGCCATCCTTGGGTACCCAGCGCTGGCCAAGTTCATGGCCGTAACTCACCACGGCTACAACATCCTCAAGATGCCAGGAAGCGGCAGAGTCATCACGGTGCCCTGTGAAGAGAAGGACGCGGTGTGTTCCCTGGAACAAGCCTTTCAGGCCGCGTCATTGGAAGACCCGGATCGTGGAAGTAGGAGGCCTCCCGAGATCGCCCCTAAGAAGAAGAAGACATCGTCTAACCCGATCACTCAGGAGGCAGGCCCCTCTGGGCCTGCGCCTGCCCAGGGGGAACCTCCTTCCATCGCATAGGAAAGCGCGCCCGGTGCCCTCCTCAGTCAGGGCTCGGGGGCTCTCCCCTGGAGGGCCACCGACCTAGCTAGGGTCATGAGGGACACAAGGTTTATACTGGTTCGGGCCATCGTTCGGGCCACCGTTCGGGCCTCCCTCGTGACCCTAGCCAGGTCCGCGGCCCTCTAAGGGAGAGCCCTCGATCCCTGCCTGAGGAGGGCGCCGGGTGCGCTTTCTATGCGATGGAAGGAGGTTCCCCCTGGGCAGGCACGGGCCCAGAGGGGCCTGCCTCCTGAGGGGCCGGGCCGGACAATGTCTTCTTCTTCTTGGGGGCGGTCTCGGGAAGCCTCCTGCTTCCGTGATCTGGGTCTTCAAGTGACGCGGCCTGAAAGGCTCGTTCCAGGGAACACACCGCGTCCTTCTCTTCACAGGGCACCGTGATGACTCCGCCACTTCTTGGCATCTTGAGGACGTTGTAGCCGTGGTGAGTTACGGCCATGAACTTGGACAGCGCTGGGTACCCAAGGATGGTGTTGTACGGCAGGCGAATGTGAGCGACGTCGAAGTCGATGAGCTTGGTGCGGTAGTTGTCGCGTGCCCCAAAGGTGACAGGGAGGCGAACCTGCCCAATCGGGACCGTGGAGCCGTTGGTGATTCCGGAGAAAGGCTTGGTTGGCTAAAGCTGGCTGTAGGGCACTTGGAGATTGTTGAATGTTTCCACGGATAGGACGTTGAGCCCTGCCCCGCCATCGATGAGGGTCCTGGTGACCACCATGTTGCTGATGATTGGGGAACAAAGCATTGGGAGGACTCCAGCTGTAGCCGCACACTTGAGCTGATCTGCTGAGCTGAACGTGATGGCGCATGCCGACCACCTGAGAGGGCGTGTGGCTTCAAGCCTGGGGAGGACTGCATTCACTTCGCGGGCGAACTGCTTGAAGATGCGTTGAGAGGCTGGGGCCTGAGCCCCACCTAGGATGCAGGCGATCGCGCGCGGCTCCTGGAAGCCCCCAGCCCCCTCGTCTTGGTGGCGGTCCTCGTTTCTCCTTGGCTGCGGCGGCAGCGGGGGGAGGCCTGCGTTGCCTTGCGATTGATCCTCGCGAGGTTGATCCCTCCAGTCTCCCTCGCGAGGCGGGTCTTGCCAGCGATCCTCGCGAGGTTGATCGCGCCACCCTTGGCGCGGGCCATGGTCTTCCCAGTGTCCTGCGTTCCTTCCTCCTCCTCGATCGTAGCCCTGGTCACCGCGGTCGAGGCGACGGCTGATCCTTCCTTCCCGCACGGCTCGGAGCTCTTGACATTCGTTGGTGTAGTGGGTGTGGAGGTCGTGGTACACACAGTACCGGCTGCCCTTGGAAGGTTCGGGCTGATCTCTGCCCCGCTTGGTGTTTGGTTATGCCGCAAGCACGGCAGCCCCCTTGCGCCAATGCCGCCAACGCCGCCACCGGCCCAGCGGGGAACGAGCAGCGGGCCTCGTCCCAGCACCCCTCGGTGCGTCGGGATGGCCCCACCGCCACCACGTCACTGACTCCAGTTGGCTCGTCGTCCCACGCCCGTCGCGCACCCATGGACGCGCACGCCTCACTTCTCTTGGCGCGGGAGCTCCTGCACTATCGCCCCGTCGACGACCTCTACGAGGACTAGTTTGCCCGCATCACCGAGATCGTCAGTGCCGCAGGGGGCTCCCCCTTTGCGGTCCCTCTTGCTGCCTCACCCTCCATCCTGTGCAGGGGGCGAGCATCAGGAGGCGCCTCTGCCCCCTCCTCCCCAAGAATGTGCCTTGGCTCCAAGGCGCACAGCCCCAGGGAGAGACCCTCCATGTCCGGCACCATCGCAGCAAGAAGGGAGCTGCCAGGAGATCCCACGTCCCTGGGAAGGTGCTCGCGTGCTCCCAGTGCAGGCGCGCCAAGATCGCGCCCCAGCGCCTCGACGACAAAACCCCGCGCTGCTCCCAGTTGCGGCGCGTGGTGACCCGCAAGAACGAGTCCAGCACCAACAAAGGGCGCCGGTGGCCATGGCGGGCTGCCTCGCCTTCACCCCCGAGCTGCGCGACGTCACATGGCCGGGCAAGTTCAAGCCTGACCTCCCTCCCCGCTACGATGGCACAGCGGACCCCGCAGAGTTCCTGCAGCTCTACGAGCTGGGCATCGTAGCCACCAACGGAGACGAGAAGGTCATGGCGAATTTGGTTCCCCATGGCGCTCAAGGACGGCGCCCGCACCTGGCTCCTGAACCTGGCTCCCAGCACGATCTCCTCCTGGAGCGAGATGCGCACCCGCTTCATCGCCAACTTCCAGGGCACTCGCGACCGGCCCCCGGCCGTGAGCGACCTGTGCCATATCAAGCAACGGCCAAGAGAAACCCTGCAGAAGTACATCCAGCGCTTCAACTACGCTCGCCTCAAGATCCCCAAGGTGACTGAAGAAGCTATCATCTCAGCCTTCTCCGACGGCGTGCGCGACATCAAGATGAAGGAAGAGCTAGCAATCCATGAAGACCTGTGCACATCCCTGGAGCTGTTCAACTTGGCGACCAAGTGCGCCAGGGCTGAGGAAGGGCGTCTCTCCCTTCTCGAGCTCCCGGCAGCCGACCCGGAAGAAAAGAAGCTCAAGGCCAAGGACGTGAAGCGCAAGGGGGCTGCCGTGCTAGCAGCGGAACCGGAGACCAAGTGAGGAAGGGATCAGCCTAGTCATCTAAGGGCGGATGGTACTACGTGTACCACGACCTCCACACCCACAACACCAATGAATGTCAAGAGCTCAGATCTGTGCGAGATGGGCGAATCGGCCGACGCCCAGAGCGCAACGACAGGGGCTATGGCCGAGGAGGAGGAAGAGGCGGTGGACGATGGGAAGACCGTGGCCTTCGCCAGGGATGGCGTGACCGCCCTCGCGAGGACCACTGGCAGGACCAGCCTCACGAGGGAGGCTGGAGGGACCAGCCTCGTGAGGACCGTCCCCACGGCAACGCAGGCCTCCCTCCTCTGCCGCCTCCACCGAGGAGGAATGAAGACCAACACCAAGACGATGGGGATGGGGGCTTCCAAGAGCCGCGTGCAATTGCTTGCATCCTGGGTGGTGTCCAGGCCCCAGCCTCACAGCGCGTCTTCAAGCAGTTTGCTCGCAAGGTGAATGCAGTCCTTCCCAAGCTTGAGGCCACGCGCCCTCTCAGGTGGTCTTCGTGCGCGATCACATTCAGTTTCACAGACCAGCTCAAGTGTGCGGCAACGGCCGGAGTCCTCCCGATGCTTTGCTCCCCAGTCATCAGCAACGTGCAGGTCACCAGGACCCTCATCGATGGCGGGGCAGGACTCAGCGTCCTGTCCGTCGAGACATTCAACAATCTCCAAGTGCCATACGACCAGCTTCAGCCGACTAAGCCTTTCTTAGGAGTCACCGATGGTTCCACTGTTCCAATTGGGCAGGTTCGCCTTCCGGTCACCTTCGGGCAACGCAACAACTATCGCACCGAGCTCATCGACTTTGACGTCGCTCACATCTGCTTGCCGTACAACGCCATCCTCGGGTACCCAGCCCTAGCCAAGTTTATGGTAGTGACTCACCATGGTTACAATGTCCTCAAGATGCCAGGAAGTGGTGGAGTCATCACCGTACCCTGTGAAGAAAGGGACGCAGTGTGCTCGCTCGAGCATGTGTTCCAAGCCGCAGCAATCAAAGACCCAGATCGCAGGTCCGGGAGGCCTCCAGAGGCGACCCTCAAGAAGAAGAAGACCTCACCTGGCCAGAGCCACAAGGAAGCAGGCACCTCCGAAGGTATTGCATCAGGATTCACGCCCGATCAGGGAGCTCCGCCCTCTCGCGCATAGGAAGGCGCGCCTGGTGCCCTCCTCAGGCAGGGCTCGGGGGCTCTCTCTTGGAGAGCCACCGACCTTGCCAAGGTCGTGGGGGAGGCGCTCGGGCACCACTTGGAGGGGTGCTTTCAGGCATGCTTCCCTCAGAAAGGTACAAGTCAAAGGAGACAAAACCCCCAAGAGTTCATCGCAAGGAACACCCAAGAGCTACAAGAGTCTAGAGTCATGCGCGGCAGCCGCCGCTTGCCTGCCGTGGCCCCACATCCAGGCGAGGATGGAGGACTGCACGTCTGCGTCGACGTACCAGGGCTCAACCGAGCTGTGTCCCAGGAGCGCCTATGGCCTTTGGCCGTAGGGCGCTGCATGGGACCACCCCACAGCTACGTTCGCATGCCCTTCAGCCTACCGAGCGTGGTCGCCGCACATCAGCACCTGCTGAGGAGAATTCTAGACGCTCAGGAGGTCAGGCATTGCGCGGTCCTGGCAGAGGTGGCGGCGTTCCCTGAAGACCTGCACGTACCACCAGAGCCTCCCAAGGCCCCTGGGCCTGGGGGCTCATGAGGGCCGACGTCTTCACCGTGCATTGCTCACTTCCTCAGCATCGCTTCATCTTCAATAGTGTCAGCATTCTGGGAACGGGGGTCCCCAGACTTGCCTGCCTGCGGCCTGCGGCGTGGCTCAAAGGGGACCCAGCACAGCCTGGCTTCATCGACGCAGACCCAAGACCCTCGCGAGGGGCCAAGCCTCGCGGGGCGGACGACACGGAGCTTCCTCAGGCACGGCCACATCAGGCTGGCTCGCGAGGAGGCGGATAGATCAAGGCGGGGTACCTCACGAGGTGCCCGTGACGCAAGCCATGACGACCAAGGGCGCCAGGCGGGCGCTAGCCCGCGCAGTGTCCTCCTTTCCTCTTTGGTGCAAAGGGAGCAAGCGCAGGCGAGAGCATCAAGCAAAGGCACCTGTTTCGGTGCAACGAGACCAAGACCAGTCCAACGGCAGGGAGGAAGTCATTGTGGAGCCCAAGCCAGCGTCACCACCAGAGTCTTTGGCAGGTGAGGACTAACTTTAGTCAGGATAAGTGTACCAGATGTTCCCCTTCAAAATGGCCAATTGTTGGCGCCCTTCCCGCTCAATATTTGGGAAGAGGCCTAGGGCCTTTGCCTATAAATAGGACTAGCCATCCACAGGGTAAAAGGAGAGGGAAAATCGGATCGAGTAGCATCACACACACAGAGAGAGAGAGAGAGAAGGGTGACTGAACTCTTCCTAGCAGCTCATCCCCACAGCCAAGAGCAGACCTCGCGAGGCTGTTCTTCCTTGTATTGCTCATCATCATCATACCAAGAGGCAATCCACCACACCACACACTGGAGTAGGGTGTTACACCACAATGGTGGCCCGAACCAGTATAAACCCTGTGTCTCTTGTGCTGTTCTTTCCATAACTTAGATCTTAGCGAGGCGGAGGGGTGCAGGTAGGTAGAAGGTGAAATCTCCGCGCGCACCCCAGTGCTCGAACCTCAAGGGTCTGCCAGAACCCGAAATCCGACATTTGGCGCGCCAGGTAGGGGTGCGCCGGAATCCACCTTCTACCACTTCGTGCCCCGCCGCGTCGTCATCACCATGTCCGGCGACCAGGCGGGCAACCCAGATCCATGGGCGGCGTGGCCCGCCCGCGCAGAGCCGCTTGCCTCGGGCGACCCTGTGCCCCAGGCAGCTCGCGGTCCGCAGGGCACTGCGGGCCGCGGGCGACATGGACAGGCTTCGATTGCTCTCACACCGCGGCAAGCGCGGTTGGCAGCAAGGGCCTCCAATCACGCCGCGACCATGACACCGTACACCCGCCGGGAGCAGGCGAACTCGAGGGTCGCGCTCACGGTGGCCCGAGAGCTGCTGCAGTGCAGGCTGCTGGAGGGCGGCCGCGACGTGCTACTGGAGCGGGTGGCAGAGCTCCTGGGCTTCGCCGCCTCGGGGGCTCACCCCTTCTGCACCCAGCTCCCATCTCAAGCCCATGGCGGCCCGCACGGGGGCTCCGTGCGCGCCCGCAGGCTCCAAGGCTACTCCAACGCCAGCGAAGCTGTTGGCACCGGACCGGCAGTGGCGCTACCCCCGTTCCCGGTCCACGAAGAAGAAGGACTCGATGCAACCCACGGCCCCGGTGGACAGCCGCGCTACCACCCCACGGTGGGCGCGTCAGCAGAGCTGCGTGGCATGCGGAGCACTACGGCATGGCCTTCGGGATGACGGCGCCAGAAGAATATGTGCCCCTCATGATGGACCAAGGACACCCTCACCAGGGCGAACAAGGCTCGCTCCTCAGCCCAAGCTGGGGGGACGAGGCGCCAGAAGCTGAGCCCTTCCAGGAGCCCCGAGACGGTCCCACTGGCCACGCTGGAGGCAACGATTATCGGGTACCGCTAATTCCTCAGGAGCAAGCATACGCTAATCATGGATCGCAGGAGGTGCAGGTCGCCACAGCGAGCAGCAGCCCCGCTCCCACAGTCTCCTACCCCTCGGGAGGAGGGCGCAGGGGGCTGTAGGAGAGGGGCTGAGATCTGACATCACCACCGCGGTGTTCGGAGCAAGGTGTTCTCAGGAGGTAGGCCCTCTGCTGGGGAGGTGCCTCAGGGCCTGCCCCTGGCGGAGGACCCGTGGTCGTCGGGGGAACCGCTGGCGACCGCTCTACCCCATCGGCGGCGTCCTAGTTTCCGGTCGTCGTTGATGGCACTAGAGTGTGGCGCAAGGCGGGGCCCTCATCTAGCGATATGAAGCAAGTCCGGTTCCTGTGAAGAAGGCCCAGTGCCTGTGAAGCTCGCCGCCCCGTGACACTCTCACGTAATAATGAGTGGGGCTGTACATGCCCCGGAGTCTCAGGGGTGCTGGCCTCAGGCCCTGGGGCTCCCTCCCACGCCCAATGGCAGCACTTAGCTTTGCGCTGGTGAGAGGACGTCCAAGGCTAGATTAGGTGCCGGTCGCGGCCTTTTGTGTTCTTTCGTTGCTTTTCCCTTTGGTTGTCGCTTTCCCCTGCTGGATTTAAGTTGGATTCGAATTTGAGATTTGCGTGTGTTCAGGGAAGGGTGCTTAGTCTCGTTCGAGCAATTTCTCGCGTTTTGGTTACCACTTCGCCTCAGCTGCCTCCCCTCGTGAGCCCCTCGCGAGCCGGGTCAGGCCTAGCTTGCGCACAGCCCAGACTGCCGCCGCCGCGTCCTCTCAGGAATACTGCAGATCCTATGGATTCGATCAGGGAACACTCGGGACACCACAGCCTCCCACAGGCTACCTCAGGGCCCGCACGGGACAAAGGTAAACTAGCCGACCAGCGCGTCGCTTAAGCCAACCACTTGGCGCGGGCGCATGGGCAATGTAACATCTACTAATACGATGAACACAAGTTTTACATGAGGGGCTCCCCCTCCAAAATGCTCTCACAGCCATCAGGCCAAAACCTGAGTTCTATTCATGCAGGGTAGGGAAACAGGAACGATGCATGATCAGTTGGATAAATCCCCCAATGCATCCTCAGGAGCACCACCCGAACCGTTGCTGGCGTCGCTGAACTCGCCATCACTGTCTGCGTCGCCGCCAGCGGCGTCAGGACCATTCACCGCACCGCCCTCGTCAGCAGCCACGATCATGCCGTCGTTGTCTGGAGCGAAGGCCCTGACAAGAGCATCCACATTGTCTTCCACCCAGTGCGCTAGGTCGTCTCGGACGGCCTGGGGGACTGGGGCGATGGCGGCGTCGAAGTCGAAGTGGGGATCCATGTTCCGGAGATGGCTGAAGACGCGAGAAAAGGCGCGCCCGAGCAGGGCGTGGCTCCTCTCCTCCACCAACCTGTCGGCCCTGACCGACCGCGCCTCCAGCTGCGTCACCACGTCAGTGAAGAACTGAAGGTTGCCGGCATAGTTGACTGCGTGCGGCTCGCCAACAGCCGCCTCGCAGAGGTTGCCCAAGGCTGTGTTGGCTCTCTCCCGGAGCGTGGTGAGCATGGGGCCATGCTCATGCTCCAGGATCCGCCGCTGACGTATCTCGTCCGCATTCTGGCGCGCGACGACCTCGGCCTCCTCCACCCGCTAGCGAAGAAGGAGCACCTCGGCCTGGGAGGTGGTTGACTCCCCTTGCGCTACCTCAAGGGCGGCCCGAAAAGCATTGGCCCGCCGCGTCGCTTCCTCCAGCTTGGCTCTCAAGGCAGCAGTCCTACCTTCAGCCTCGGCCCGGATCAACTCCAGCCTCTCCTCGAACTCGTGCTCGAGGCTCAAGCGCGCCATCGCCACCCGACGTCCGACCTCCTCCAGGACGCAGGCTTCCCGTGCAGCGACATCATCCTCCGCCTGCGTCACCAAGCGCTCCCTCATCTCCAGGCGCTCGTACTCGCGGGTACGTTCGGCGGCTTCCAGCGTCAGCGCCTCCTCGCGCTTCTGGAGCTCTACTGGGTCGCCAGAGGCCACCTTCATCGACGCGAGGGCTGCCTCACGCAGCTCCACTTGCTCCTCCAGTGAGTGGCACTAGGCCAGGAGCTCCCGAGCCCGCTCCTCCGCCACCTCCCGCCACCAGTCAGCTTCCCGGGCCTCCTCAGCGGCCCGAGATCCGGCCTCCCGAGAGGCCACCAGTGACGCCTTGGCCTCTGCGTCATCAAGATCGCGCTGACGGCGCGCAAGGGCGATGGCGCCCTCCAGCTCGCGCCTCTCTGCAGCCAGGCGCAGGCCCTCGGCCTCAAGGCGCGCGTCTTCATCAGCAAGCTACTCACCAAGCAGGCTCACCGTGTCAGCCGCCCTTCGAAGGAATCCTTGGCGAAGAGCGCGATGCTCCCGGGCGCGCTCGAGCACGTCTTCCACACCATCATCTGCCCCAAGCAAGCGCCGGGGGCCACGAATCAGCACTCCCCCTCCGGGCAGGGGGCTGGGGACTGGCACCCTCGCGACGGCCGGGCACGTCACGCCAGAAGCCCGTCCTGGAGCCAGCCCGTCCCCAGATGAAGAGTGCAGGGAGCGCCTCAGCCAATCGCAGCCCACGATCAGGCTAGAAGCCCACGGCAGGCTGGCTATGCCACGAGAAGGCCCGCGAAGGAGGATCGCGAGGTGCGTAGGGCCCCGATGCGCCTCAGGACGGTTCACCTCTCCGATCGCCCTCACCACAAGGGCTCTGCTGCTCGGAGTGCTTGAGGACGATGGAGGGGGCGGAGCCAAGGGGGACGACACCTCAGCCGTCTCCGCGAGCTCAGGTGGAAGGGGCCTGCGGAGCAAGGATCAGTAAAAGCAACAGAAGGATCAGGAGCTAGGAAAGGAGAAGGCTTACTCATCAGTGGCGAAGTACTTTCTATGCTTCAGCAGGCGACAAGGGTAATTGTCGCCTAGGGCCTCCCTTCTCTTCTGGAGGGCCTCAAAGTCCACGCGGAAGTGGCCCAAGAGTTGAGCGCAGGGATCAACCTGCGACGAAGACGGAGCGTCAAGGCGATCCGCGTCAGGGGGGCCTGCCTGATGTGCGCAGCC
The DNA here is from genome assembly GCF_002162155.2 of Triticum dicoccoides. Classification (NCBI taxonomy): domain Eukaryota; kingdom Viridiplantae; phylum Streptophyta; class Magnoliopsida; order Poales; family Poaceae; genus Triticum; species Triticum dicoccoides. The sequence goes on from NC_041380.1 coordinate 344,830,112, forward strand.
GATCGCCTCGCCAAGAGAAGCGGCTGGAGCCTCAGGGGCCTCAGTCGCAGGCACTGAGGGTAGCTGCTTGCCACCCTCAGCCTCAGTGGCACGGGCCCCAAGAGCTGCTCCCTCATGAGCATCGCGCGACGCTGTCACCCCGCCGGGAGCCCCCTCGGCCTCTGGCGCCCCATGCCTCCCTGCTCCGCCACTTGAGGAAGAGCCGCCTTGGCCGACTGGAAGGGCAGTCACCATCACTGGGTTCTCGCGAGGCCCCTGGAGGCCGGCGGGGCGTGGCCCCCACTCATCAAAGATAGGCATCTGGTTCACAAAATCGCCCTGTTCTGGCAGAGGTACAGCAAGGCCCCTCCCTGCTGGATGCTGCCGGGGTTGGGGTCTCCAGTCAGGATCAAGAGCACTGTCCTCAGCACTTCAGGCGTCAGGTACCCTTCCTGGAGCCTCATACGATCATCACGCCCGCTGAAGGCCCACATCCGGCGGGAGTGGCGTTGGAGAGGAGCAATGCGGCGAGGCAGGAACTCCTTCACCACCTTGGGCGCTGTCACGCCAAGCGACCTCAAGAACGCGAACCGGTGCCTGACGAAGACGAGCCGGGGGCTCTCGAGCGTCTCCTGGCCCCAGCCCGAATTGGGGACAACAGCCGAAGTTGGCTCCGATAGCAGGGGGCTGGGTACCCCTGCATTCACATACAGCCACCGCTCGCGGAACCCAGCCGCGGACAGAGGGAGCCTGAAGTCAATCCCTGAGGCCGCTGTCTCAGACGCAGCAACGAAGCTCACGCACGCCCAGCATTGGGTAGGGTCGACAAGGCGCAGAGAGAAGAAGTGGCGCAGCAAGGCAACCGAAGGCAGGATTCCCATCATTGCCTCGCAAACAAAGGCGAAGACCGAAAGGAGGGTGATGGATTCAGGACCCAGATGCATCATGTGGATCTGATAGTGGGAAAGCGCAGAATTGAAGAAATCAGAAAAGGGGGGAACCAGACCCGCCCACAGGGCGTCGGCAAAATACGGGACCTCGGTGGCTATCCCGTCGATGGAGAAGTGGGACGCGGGCCAGGCCGTCGTCCTCCCGCATTCATTGAAGATAGTAGCCAGAGCCAAGCTTACCTTCCCCAAGCCCTCGGCGGGGGCCGCCAGTGGCGGTGAGCAAGGCGGAGGCATGGGTTTCTTCCCTCTTCCCTTCTTCGTCGGAGCCATGGTGATAGGAGGGGGGGAAAGGTTCGAGATTGGGTTGAAGACGGAAGCTGGAGTTCGAGCAGAGGAAGAACAGAGGGCGCTCGAGCAACAGAAAGGGGAGCGGCTGTGTACGACTACGAGTCCGCCTAGCAAGACGCAAAATAAGGGGGGCGTGGGGGAACAGTGCCGCCCACGCCCAATCAACCACCACGCGGCGCCCAAGGCCGCAGGCTGTTAGGGCCCGCAGCGCTTCGCCCTTGTCCTTTTGCCTCCCTGCACGGCCAAGTCCGGGCGCGCCTTGGGCCCAGGGGCTACTGTCAGCGTTCTGGGAACGGGGGTCCCCAGACTTGCCTGCCTGCGGCCTGCGGCGTGGCTCAAAGGGGGCCCAGCACGGCCCGGCTTCATCGACGCAGACCCAAGACCCTCGCGAGGGGCCAAGCCTCGCGGGGCGGATGACACGGAGCTTCCTCAGGCACGGCCACATCAGGCTGGCTCGCGAGGAGGCGGAGAGATCAAGGCGGGGTACCTCACGAGGTGCCCGTGACGCAAGCCATCACGACCAAGGGCGCCAGGCGGGCGCCAGCCCGCGCAGTGTCCTCCTTTCTTCTTTGGTGCAAAGGGAGCAAGTGCAGGCGAGAGCATCAAGCAAAGGCACCCGTTTCGGTGCAACGAGACCAAGACCAGTCCAACGGTAGGGAGGAAGTCATTGTGGAGCCCAAGCCAGCGTCACCACCAGAGTCTTTGGCAGGCGAGGACTAACTTTAGTCAGGATAAGTGTACCAGATGTTCCCCTTCAAAATGGCCAATCGTTGGCACCCTTCCCGCTTAGTATTTGGGAAGAGGCCCAGGGCCTTTGCCTATAAATAGGACTAGCCACCCACAGGGTAAAAGGAGAGGGAAAATCGGATCGAGTAGCATCACACACACAGAGAGAGAGAAGGGTGACTGAACTCCTCCTAGCAGTTCATCCCCATAGCCAAGAGCAGACCCTCGCGAGGCTGTTCTTCCTTGTATTGCTCATCATCATTAGCCCAAGAGGCAATCCACCACACCACACACTGGAGTAGGGTGTTACACCACAACGGTGGCCCGAACCAGTATAAACCCTGTGTCTCTTGTGCTGTTCTTTCCATAGCTTAGATCTCAGCGAGGTGGAGGGGTGCAGGTAGGTAGAAGGCAAAATCTTCGCGCGCACCCCAGTGTTCGGACCTCAAGGGTCTGCCGGAACCCGAAATCCAACAAACATCATCAGGTGACATCTTTCAGAGTTCTACTTTCAGCTGGGAGCGCCCACAGGGCTGCACCATTCCCAGGTCGCGTGGGTCCGTCCCCACGGCATGTATCCATTTTGTTTATGCTCTTTACTTACCCTATTGGGGGCACCCCTCGGGCTGCATCATCCCCACACCGCTCGGGCCCGACCCAACGGTAGTTGCTTTTCTAGCGTTTACCCTAGGATGAAGTTGTTCTTTCACGCTTAATCTGATTCCCATAATTATCACCTACTGCTTGTCGTCGTGCAAAGCGCTTGCACGTTAAAAGGGGGCGCCTGAGCATCGCGACTCATGGGCTCTTACTGGCTCTCCAGCCCTCACCCCCTGGCCTTGACCCACGGCATCGAGACCTGTCATACCAGTGGCGGCTGAGCTCGCTTGGGGGCCGGGACGTGAGGATGTAGAGCATCTGCATTCTAACAACCCAGCAGGAACACACCAATTGATAAAGGCCCAGAGCCAGGCGCAACCCGCCTCGAGGTAGGGCCTCGTGAGTCCCGCGCTGGCTCACGGGTGCCCAGATACACCTCTCCTAGCCCTACCATGCCGGCCACGTGTCAGGGCGGGCCTGTACACGCCCCGGGGGCTCCTCCTGGAGGGGAGCCCCCTCCCATGCACCAGTGGAAGCACCATGCTCCGCGCTAGCTGACGACACTGCCGAGGAGCGGCTATGCCCGTACACATACGGAAGCGCTATGCTCCGCGCTGGTGATAAACAACTGAGGGCGGCCCATGTCCGTACCAACCTCAGGGAGCCCAAAGCTTAGTGTCCGACACCATCGCAACGCCTCCCCTCGGGAGTGCCGCGCGAGGGGGCTGGACACGGGGGCTACGCCCGGGCCTCGCCCGAGCGCACGCCACCCAGCCAGGTCCCTTGGACCTGGTCGTCGTGCGCCACTCCCCAAGCGGAGCCAAGGTAAGAAACCCATTTGAGCGTCTAGGGGGACTCCTGAGCATCGCGATTCAGGAGCCTAACTTGCCACGTAGCCCCTCACTCCTTAGTCCCGTCCTTGGTTTCTGGTCAGGGCTAGCGCTGGGTGAGGTACGTGCGGGGCCGGGCCCTGCCGACGTAGAACGATCAATCCACTCCTCACTCCCCCCTTCCCTACTTGTTGCTCGTGCGTCAAGGGGGACTCCTGAGCATCGCGACTCAGGAGCCTAACTTGCCACGTAGCCCCTCACTCCTTAGTCCCGTCCTTGGTTTCCGGTCGGGGTTAACGCTGGGTGAGGTACGCGCGGGGTCGGGCCCTGCTGATATAGAGCGTAAACAAGTAGGAGAGGAAAATGCAAATTCCGGGAAATTCAAAGCAAATATTACAAGTCATAAGATTGTTCCACAACGCCAAACACAAGTTTTAACGCCTCCGCGAGGCATGGTGCATGTGCAGGAATAAAACAGGATGGAAGTCACGAAGGAATCACTCCCCAGTAACGCCGTCACCAATGGTGGAGTCACGCTGGACGGCTTCGCCTCCCGAGGTCGCAAGGCCGGTGGCATCGCGCCCGGGAAGGACGCTGGGGGAGCGGAACTTCCCCAGCAAAACCTCGACTCGGCCCCTCACGGCCTCAGTGGCGGCAGCGGCACGGTCGCCGCTCACGGGCTCCAGCAGGCTGTCAAAGTCGACGTTGGGGTCGTGCAGGTAGACACAGATGAGGACACGCGTCAGCGCCGCAGAAGACAGGGCACGCGCCTCGGCCTCGACCGTGGGGCCAAGGCCGTCTGCGACATCCTCAAGCGCATCAACCAGGAAGGGGAGCAGCTTGGCGGGGCCGTCCTCCGCACCAGCCAACGGCTCCTCCAGGCCGCTCTCATACATCGTCTTCAGTATGCCTCGAGCCTTCTTCTCCAGCTCCGCGAAGGCCGCTCGGTCCTCCGTCAGGACCTTTGCCTTGGCGTCCAGCTCGGTCCTCTCCTCCTTCAGCGACCGCTCCAGCGTCTCCGGTCGGTTGTGGCGGACATCAAGCTTGGCGTCCCGGTCCTTGGCGGCGGCCTCCCTAGCCTTCATCTCCTTCTCCTTCTCCTGGCAGCTGCGCACCTCCTTGGCGAGCTCGTCGCGCAGGCCCTGCAGCTCGGCCTCAAGCATCTTGCAGCGGCCCTGGGCATTTGCGATGTCGCCCATGGCAGCATCGCGAGCGGCTTTGGCTTGGTTGGCGGCCCGCCTCTCCTCGTCGGAGGATGACACGGCCTGGCTCAACACCGCTCGGACGGAGGCAGCAGAACTAGCCCAGCCAGAAGCCAACTCCAGGCGCCCGGCCACTAGACAGGGGTCCGCGCTCAGGAGATCCTCCTGCAGTTGGCTCAGCTCGTTGGCAACACCTAGGACAGCGGCGGAGGGAGCAGAAGAGACAAGAACCTATGGAGCAGGCGGAGAAGATGGCAGCGTGGCCACGACTTGGCAGGAAGGGACCTCCTGAGCCTTGGCCGCCACGGCCGCAGCATCGAGCGCAGTCGACTCCAGGTCCAGCGGGGCCATGGGGGCTGACTCCTCGCCGGGGTGCCCCAGTTGGCCTCACGAGGGCAGTTGGATCGGAGAGGCGCGGGCCTCGCCGTCCTCTCCCCCAACAGCCGAAGGCGTCTCCCCGGTAGACGGATTCGCCCCAAGCAGGGCCGCAGAAGCCTCCTTCAACCTCTTGGCCGTAGGTGCCGGCCTGGTAAAAGAGCGCAAACGTCAAGCCTTAGTGGCAGAAACCAAGCAGAGCACGAATCGACCACTTACTGGACGTCGTCCATGGAATCAAGCAACTTCCAGCCATACTTGAAGCCCGAGAGCCTGCAACGGGGGTCAGCCTTGGAGGTCCCGGAAGTAGAAGGCGCGTCAGGAGAGATGGAGCTAGCCTTGGACCCCCCAGGGACCAGAGCAGACCCTGGGGGAACCAGGCTCGACCTGTCCTTCCTCGTGACCGAGGAAGAGCCCTCCTTTCCTCGCCTGGCGTCGGCCTCGTCGTCGTCCGACATGGAGCGGAGGGCCTGGGACCTGCGCTGAGGGAAGGACTCCCCCCAATCCTCGCCAGTCTCCTCCGGGTCGGACGCTTCCTCCTTCGCCTCTTCTTCATCCTCTTCCCCGCTGGAGCTGCCGGAGTACAAGTTCACCGTCGCCAAGACCGCCAGATCTTCGGGCGCTGCCGCGGGTACCAGCCCCTCACCGTTGAAGGTGGGCATGGTGTTCACCACCAGCTCCCAGTCGTCACGAAGGAACAGGGGGACGGGGGCTCTCATCGGGCTCGCCATGTCTCCCCCAACCAAGGAATGGAGGGCCGCAGCCAGATCCTCGTCGGTCAGGGCCTCGGGGCTCAGGCGCAGGGCGGCGTCTGCTCCTCCAAGCCCCCATAGTGGGAGCGGGTGCTCCTGGAGCGGAGCCACCCGGTGCTCCAAGAACTCCCTCAGGAGCGTGGCCTCGGTCAGCTTCGCCGCCTCCGAGTTGCCTGGTCTCAGGTCCGCGTTCATCCTCCTCAACACCGCCTTCGCGCGAGGGTCGATGAGCTCCGTGTGGGACCATGCGTCAACGGACTTAGGTTGCCCCATGGGCAATACCAGATGAGGGTGGAGGCGCCCAACATCCATCATGACCCACTTGCTTCGGTAGCCTTCAATCCTCTTCCCAGGCTTCAAGATGGCGTTGGAGCTGGAATAGGCAATGAAGCTCGCGCATGCAGAGACCTGAGCACCAGAAACCCGAAGGGAGAAAAAGTGGCGTAGCAAGGCCACCGAGGGCTTCACACCAACATGAGCCTCGCAATAGTAGGCGAAAATCGCCAGGAGAAGGACGGAGTTGGGGTGGAGATGCAGAGCCTGCAGGTTGTATTGGCGGAGAACGGCATGGAAGAACTCAGAGAAAGGAGGCACCAGACCAGCGACAATGGCACTCACGAAGAACGGGTAGAAGGTGCTCCCCTTGCCCTCAGGCTGATCGGAGCCTACCTTGAGCACAGTCGCTCCCTCGCTGCCCTGCGCCATCGTCATCAGGTGCGTGAGGGCGAGGTTCTTCTCCGACAAATTTGGGGAATCCAGGGCCGGCGAGTACCAAGCATCAGCCAGGGACTTGCGAGGCGCCATGGCATGCCGGATGCGAAGGATTGAGACGTATCTGGAGGATTTCGGGAGCAAGAGGAAGGAGAACGAGAAAGGGGATCTAGGGCAAGACGGACGAGAGCGGGGCAAGTAAGCCTGGCCAGGCCCCCCCTCTTTCTGTCAGTCATGCAGTTGCCGAGGCGTCGTGGGAAGTGTAGACGCCCACGCCCACCCCCAATCAACCACCACGCGGCGCCCAAGGCCGCGCTTGCCCCTTCGCTTCTCTGCTAAGCCAAGCCCGCGCGCGCCTTGGGCCCGGGGGCTACTGTCGGTGTTCTGGGAACGTTGGTCCCCAGACTTGCCTGCCTGCGGACTGCGGCATGGCTCAAGCGGGGGCCCAGCGCGGCCCATCTTCATCAGCTCAAGCTCAAAGACCCTCGCGAGGGGCCAAGCCTCGCGGGGCGGACGACAGGAAGCTTCCTCAGAGGCAGCCTCATTAGGCAGGCTTGCGAGGAGGCGGAGAGATCAAGGTAGGGGTACCTCGCGAGGAACCCATGACGCAAGCCATGACGAATGTGACCAGGCGGGTACCAGGCGGGCGCCGGCCTGCGTAGTGTCCTTGTTTCCCCTTTGGTGCAAAGGGGGCAAGCACAGGCCAAGGCATTAGGCAAAGGTTACCATTCCGGTGCAACGAGACCAAGACCAGCCGGACGGTAGGACGGAGGTCACCGTGGAGCCCAAGACGGCGTCATCGCCAGTGCTTTTGGCAGCCGAAGACCACCTTTGGTTAGGATAACTTGTACTAGATGTTCCCCTTCGAAATGGCCAATTGTTGGCGCCCTTCCCGCTCATTATTTGGGGAGAGGCATAGGGCCCCTATAAATAGAGCTAGCCACCAGAGAGTAGAGACATCTAGACACCCCAAGAACATCGAGAGATCTAGTAGAACCCTAGCAGAGAGAGAGAGGCGATGAACTCACCCTAGCAGTTCATCGCACCAGCTCAAGAACACCTCTCGCGAGGCTGTTCTTCCCTTGTACTATCCATCATCAGCCCCAGAGGCAATCCACCACAGCACACACTGGAGTAGGGTATTACACCACAACGGTGGCCCGAACCAGTATAGACATCATGTCTCTTGTGTTGTTCATCATTTTCATCTTAGTTCGCACGAGAGGATCGGACGTAGATCGGTAGGGGAGAGATCTCCGCGCGCACCCCAGTGTTTGAACCTCAAGGGTCTGCCGGAACCCGAAACCCGACACTCTTCAGCAGCAACATAGTCTTCATCTTCAGAGTTTGAGTTTCTATTCTTCCTCTGATAAGTGGCAGCCTTAGGCAGGTTGCTAGGAGTACTTCCGCTCCCATCATCATAGTTGTCTGAGGGACTAGTGCCCTCACTCATGTTAAATTGCTCCTTAGACTTGTTCTAGCTGTCACTCTGATTAGATATTTCTGACACTGCAATCTAAAAGTTGACCCTGTGAATAGATGTAGTTGAGATAGAGTTGATGAGCATCACAAAGTACGGATATTTTGCAAAACAATTGAGTCAAAAACTTAGTTTTAGTTTTCCATAGAAAACATTTTGAAGCTACCGATTTGTTAAAGTCGGTGCCACCGAAGCAATATTGGAGTATGAACTAGTGAATTCGGTCAGACCGAGACACAGTTTGGTGAATCCGAGATTGCTAGGGTTTCACTGAGAGTTGAACTCGGCCACACCGATTTGCAAGTTTCGGTCAAACCGAAAGCTACAAATGCAATGGCCTAAGCCAAATCGGCGAGGCTCATTTCTACAACTCGGTCGGTCCGAGATGAGTTCGGCGGAAACCTAACCCTAAATTTTTGAATCAAAACTAATCTAAAGGAAGTTTTTGTTGGATAGAATGATCTCATACGTGGTAAGAATCACGACATTGACTTTGTGCTAAGAATTGGAGGTAAAGATTGCACAAAGAATCGAACTCATACCCTAACTTGGCGATGAGCTCGCTACGGCGGCAACGGCGGTGAAGATCCCGTTCACGGCAGCGGAGACCAGTGGCGGGAGGTCGCTGGCGATGAGGAGATGATCCAGAGACCCGAGTCAGCAGAGCAAGACACGCGCGGGCGAAAAGGTTTCGGAGGAATTTCCAAAATTTGGCATGTGGGCATATATATCCTAACCCTGTCGGTATGACCGAGTGGAACGACATGGTGGCACCGAGATGCAAAATCGCAAGCGGTTACTGCAACTCGGTGTGACCGAATTGTTCAAATCAGTTGCACCAAGGTTGAAAACCTAGATCAACTCAATGAAGTTGGTATGACCGAAAGGGATGAATCGCAGACCAAAATACACAGAGAGGTTTTGGAAGTTTAAGTCTATGACAAATCGGTGGCTCCGAGTGCTCCTCACCCAGAGGGTTCGAATCTGACTTGATCAAACTTTGTGATGTAGCATGAAAAGAGTTTGAGATGAGAAAATCATAGATAGCTAGAGGAAGTTCTTAGGCATTCTTGTCCATCCATTTGGCAAAAGAAAAATACCAAACAATCAAAGCAACAAAATGGATGTCCTCGAATGAGAAAAGTATGCAATCAACATGCTCACACAAGAAGATGGCAAATGAAATATGTGGCAAAGCATGCACAAACACTCTAGCATCTATCAAGCAATTGGTGATGACTAGGTCATCTATATATATGAGTATATTGACTGAGGAGTGAAATGTGAACATTTGATCGTAGGTCATACTCATCATTTAAACACAAGTAGGGTTACCACTTTTACATAAAGCATTGTTGTGTTCTCACCATTAGAGTTGCTTTAGCTCAATTCTTAGAGTAAAGCTCCCCCTAGATGTGATATCCGCCCTAAGAGGGATGAGGTAACCTTGGGTTTTGTCGATGATGACTTCATGTAGATGTTGAAGATGTGGATGCTAAATGTTGATGTAGATCATTTGGAGCAATCCGTTGGAGTGAGTTGCACTTTCAATACCTACATGGGTTAGTCCCACAAGGAACAAACAAGGATATCCACAGACATAGAGTGAAGTACACACGAGATGATGTCCCTGAAAGCATTAGGCTACCTTGTCCCTTGTCTTACCAACAAGAGGGTTTGTGACTCCTTGAACTAGTGGAAGATGTGGAAGTTATTTGCACTTGTTCTTGCCAAAATTATATGAGTGCAATATGTTGGCGGAGTCACCCCCAAGAACTCTCTAGTTCTTCTTCTTCGGGATCCACGTCATCTTGATGGGAATCCTTGGTGTTGTAGTTGTACTTGATGATGTAGAACTTGATGTAGTCTTGGGAACCCACTTGACTAAGGCCTTGGGAGCTTCTTCAAATGCATCAATCTCCTCTTGAAGCTTGTCCTTGCCTTTTTTCTTGTGGTATTGTGGTGGAAGATCATCTTGAGTTTGTGTCCCCTTGAAGGAAGTAGGATCATACTTCCCTTGTTGAGGAACAAACTTCGTCTCGGGGTATTGATGTTCTTCCCACTCAACTCCATTGGCATTAAACTTTCATTCAAAACCAACACCTTGATTCCAGTGCCTTCCTTGCTTGCGTACAATTTCCTCAAATTGTTTACTTCCGGTAAGGCTCTTGTAAACACCTTTCTCTATAATTCCCTTCAATAAGCTATTTTCTTGCTCAAGTGTTACTTGGCTAAGAGAATCATTAGTGGAATCAAGAGAACTACTAGAAGCAACAATATTGGATTTAGCATGATTATTGTTACTATTATAAGAAGAATATTTCTTACTATTGTTGCTAGATTTTATTTGTGGCATGTAAGTAGACAAGAGTAAACGCTTGGCAATGTAAGAAGAACTTTTCTTACGAAGATCATCATTGATTGCTTTTAAGAACCCATGCTCTTGCTCTAGGTTGAGCTTTTCAAAGCATAGCTTCTCATGAGTCTTTAAAAGTTCTTGATGATCTTCTAAGGTAGTTTCATGAGCTAACTTACGAGTGTTTAGTTCTTTAGTTAGACGCTCAATCACCTTCTTATCATCGTCATTCCTTTTATCTTGATTAGCATGATTAATATCAAGTTCATCATAGTTTTCATCACTAGAGTTGTCAACAAGTAAATCATCATCACCTAGCAAATCATCTTCATCACTATTGAAATCAACATACTCAGGGTGTGATACCTTTGTGCCTTTAGCAATGAAGCATCTTCCAATTCCTTCATTTAGTGAGTCAAATATGTCATAGGAGTTGGTCGACACAAGTGCTAGACTGGCAAAACCTTCATCTTGAGTATATTCAGAGTCAAAGTGATAACTTCTCTTGGAGTGGTGGTGGGAGTCGAAGCCGGATACCCATTCACCAACATGAGCTTGATGTGTTCTTTTTGTGAAGCTCCTTGATGACTTGTCCTTCCTTTCAGAATCCTTGCTTCTGCGAGAGGTTCTTCGTTCATAACGTTCATCTCTACTCCTTCTCTCTCTTGGAGGTGATTCTTCTCTTCTACTTATCATTTTAGGTGAGTCTTCTCTTCTTTTGTAGGGAGTCGTAAACTCATTGGAGTAGTGTCCGGGTCTTCCACAATTGTAGCAATTGCGCTCACGACTAGAAGATCTTTTGTCATTGTAGGACCTTGACTTGGAACTTCTTTCTTTGCTTCTACTCTTGTAGAACTTGTTGAAGTTCTTCACCATTAGGCTCAATTCCTCATTGAAGACTTATTTCTCACTTGATGATGTAGGAGCATCACACGAGGCTTTGTAAGCACTACTAGACTTGTTGTGAAGCTCTTCTTTATTCTTGAGTGACATCTCATAAGCAACAATTCTACCAATGACTTTTGTTGGCTTGAGATCTTTTAATTAGGCATCATTTGGATTAATGTGCACACTGTGTCCTATTTTCCATCCAAGGCTCTTAGGATCTTCTTGATGATGAATTTGTCGGTCATCTCTTCACTTCCTAGGCCGGCAATCTCATTTGTGATGAGAGCATGCCTAGATTACATTTCAGCGACACCTTCACCATCCTTCATTTTGAACTTGTCAAGTTGTCTTTGAATCACATCCAATTTGGATTCCTTGATGGAGTCGGTACCTTCATGCATATCAATCAAAGTATCCCAAATTTCCTTTGCATTCTCAAGATGGCTCATTTTGTTGAATTCTTCGGGGCAAAATCCATTGAAGAGGATATCGCAAGCTTGAGCATTATATTGCAACATCTTCAATTCTTCCACGGTAGCTTCATGATTTGGTTCTCTCCCATCGAAGAATTCACCTTGCAAGACAATACACACAATACCCCAAACGGCGGGGTTATGTCCAAGAATATGCATTTTCATCTTATGCTTCCAACTAGCAAAATTAGTACCATCAAAGTAAGGACCTCTACGGTGGTAATTTCCCTCGCTAGACGCCATACTCTCCTAGGTTGTGAAACCAAGGCTATGATCACCAAAGCTATGGAAATCAAGGCAAATGGAGACCAAAGCTCTGATACCACTTGTAGGATCGAAAGTATGTCTAGAGGGGGTGATTAGACTACTTGACCAAATACCAATCTAGCCTTTTCCAAATTTTAAGTCTTGACAGATTTTAGCAACTTATCACAAGTCAAGCAATCAACCTACACATGCAATTCTAAGAGTATAGCAGTGGAGTGTAAATCATTGCATATGAAGGTAAAGGGGAGGTGTTTAGAGGGAGCAAACGCAATGTAGACACGAAGATTTTTGGCATGGTTCTGATAGGTGGTTCTATCGTACATCCACATTGATGGAGACTTCAACCCACGAATGGTAAAGCTTGTGCGAGTCCACAGAGGGCTCCACCCATGAAGGGTCCATGAAGAAGCAACCTTGTCTATCCCACCATGGCCATCACCCACGAAGGGCTTGCATCACTTGGGTAGATCTTCTCGAAGTAGGTGATCTCCTTGCCCTTACAAACTCCTTGGTTAAACTCCACAATCTTGACGGAGGCTCCCAAGTCACACCTAACCAATCTAGGAGACACCACTCTCCAAAAGGTAATAGATGGTGTGTTGATGATGAACTCCTTGCTCTTGTGCTTCAACTGATAGTCTCCCCAACACTCAACTCTCTCTCACACAGATTTGGATATGGTGGAAAGATGATTTGAGTGGAAAGCAACTTGGCGAAGGCTAGAGATTAAGATTCTTGTGGTTGGATTGGAATGTCTTGGTCTCAACACATGAGTAGGTGGTTCTCTCTCTTAGAAAATGAGTGGCGGAAGTGTAGGCACGTTCTGATTGCTCTCTCCATGAATGGAGGAAGGGTGGAGGGGTATATATAGCCTCCACACAAAATCTAACCATTACACACTATTTACCAAACTCGGTGGGACCAAATAGTGAAACTCGGTTAGACTGATTCAGTTCAAAATGTGAATGTTAGGCTTTTCGGTGGGACCGATATGATCAACTCGGTGGGACCGATTGTGTTAGGGTTAGGGCATAAAGTAATCTCGGTGAGACCGATCACATGAACTCGGTGAGACCGATTTCAGTAATAGGCAAACATAGAGTTGGTCAGGTAAACTCGATGAGACTGATCGCTCATTTCGGTGAGATCAAAACGTTACGAAAAGGAAACAAAGAGTGTGCATTGCGAACTCGGTGGGACCGATCGCTCATCTTAGTTAGACCGAAACATTACGAAGGGAAACAGAGAGTTTGCAATCCCATGTTGCTGAGACCGAACTGATTAGGGTCTCTGGCTATGGCTATGTCAAGTGAACCCGGTGGCGCCGGATAGATCAAATCGGTGGGGCCGAGTTTGACTTTTGGTTTGGGACGTATGTGGATATGAGAAAGTGGTTGAAGGCTTTCAGATCATATCACTAAGCATTTTGAGCAAGCAAGCCATTAAGCAACACCTCATCCCCTTTTAATAGTATTGGCTTTTCCTATGGACTCAATGTGATCTTGGATCACTAAAATGAAAATGTAGAGTCTTGATCTTGTGCCAATATGTGTCCTTAGCATTTTGAGGGGTACACATCTCTAGTCCATGCCATGCCAATCATTGAACTTACTGAAAAGATTATCTTGAATGGATATTAGTTCAATGAGCTATATGTTGTTAATAATTATCAAAACAACCCAGGGATTCGTTGCACTTTCACCAGACAATGATGCCTGATGTTGGGTACTTGTATAACTATTAGTTGACATAATTGAATGCCTTAACATTTAATTACTCCAGCGAAGTGTGCCTAAAGCTTTGAAGTCTACTAACCAACTATTACTGCATGAGGCTCACAATCTAGTTTATGCTAGGCTACTGATTTGCATAGTTTTGCTTGCTGTAGTAGGTCTGTATGAATCCCTCTGCTATTCGTTATGCTCCCTAAGACTTTAATTGAGCTACAGAATGGCCAACTTCTTGCTTACTTATAGCAATGTGCTGTCTAAATTTGTAACTTGTTTGTGTTTTGGATTTGGCCCCAACATCATGCTCCTTTGGTGAGCTAAGAGAGATTTCTATATGCGGGCTGCACAGACTATGATTTTTGTAATTTTTAAAATATCACCTGCTTATGCTTCATGACGTGTAACATTATTGTTAGTCTTGTTTTGCCATGTACAAAATAGTCTGTCTTGCTCGCTTCACAGTTGTAACTATATTTTTGCCCTAGTCAGGTGTACTTACAGAAACATTTCAGGATGAAGTGACATCAACACAAAGATCTGCGAGCAGTGTGGCATGGCCGTTACCAAGTGATTATGGATTGGAATTGGAATGTGCTGATGTTCTTGAGCATCAACTAGAGGTGGCAAGACAACATGTACATGATTCTCAACGTACAATCAACAAGTTGAGACTGGGCTTGCAGGTATTAGATGCAGGAGTCGAAAAAATGAAACGAGAAACTGAGGTAACCACGAAGGAATTGGAGATTTTGCAGACTGAAATTTGTGCTATCTAAATCCGGCCAATCCTATTTTCTGAAGAGATTATAGTTCAAATGGTAAGTTCTGTTGATGTGTGTCCATGATGCATGAGCTTTATTTGTCCAGTGTATGTAATTTATTCTTTGTGTACGCTTTATTATCACTGGTGCCAAACTATAATGCCCAATGGGCATATTTGGCTGTAATTTATTTATTGTATAGTGTAGGATTATTCTATGTTGCTATGCCTTAGTATTTTTATTGTATAGTGTATGTTTTTTAGAGTCTATAGTATAGAGTAGGATAATTCTTGAATATGCTATATCGTTGAAACGGGGGCCAACATGCCCAAACATTTCCTGGGCGCCATACAAATGAACAAACATGTGTAGTCAAAGCGGGCCTTAATTGGGTTGGTTAAAATAATGTTTAGTGGATCCCAAATGATGTGGCCCACCGTAACAACGGCTCTTAGTAGGCCGTTAGCAGGCCAAAAGCTAGATAGGGCCGTATAAATGGAAATGGCCCCAGGGGCCTCTAGCAGTCCGAAATGAATGTCAATTTGGTCTCGGCCCTTTTACTTTACGTGCCAGTAAGAGGCCGAAAGTGTTATGGGCCAAAGGAGGCCCAATTTGCAAACTAGGCTTTTAATAGGCCGAAATTCGCATTGGCCTGAAATTTTGCCCTGCGGAACGTGGGCCCCTAATGGACCCAAAGTCAAAGGCCCAACTGTTGTGAGGGCCGCTAATAGGCCAAAAGACAAAATGGTCTAGGAATTGGCCCATTTACCGAATGGGCCAAGGACAGGCCTAAAGTCACAATGGGCTAGAATTGGCCCAACTGTAGAATGGGCCGAGAAAAGGCTGAAAGACGTTCCGGGCCGTTAATGGGCTAGAACTAACGATGGGTTGCTAACAGGCCGAAAGAAGCTCGGGCCATAATTGGTCCCAAAGATGTAGTAGACCGTTAATGGGATGAAACTGACGATGGGCTGGAAATTGTCAAATCTAGAATGGGCATTTGATGGGTCGTGTCGGTGTACTAGAATAGTGGTACCCTAGTACCCCGAACTTGTGCACGTGCAGTTGCAGCACCCCGCGGCAAAGGCTTGCCGGGCGAACACCAAGATCCCCCAAGGTTCCCTTGGAGCCATCCAAGAACAAAGTATTTAAGCTAAGGAGACAAGACCCCGGCAAGAGGAGCTTGCCGGGAAGGCCAACCAAGGCGCTCCAAGGAACTTGCCGCGACGCGCCACGCGCTCCGTCAAGGCGACAAGGCCCCGGCAAGAGGAGCTTGCCGGGAAGACTAAACAAGGTACACCAAGGCCCGGTGAGCGACGAGCTTATGGACCCGGCGAGAAAACAACAGCGGCAAGGCGCTTGCCGCGGCAGGCGGCCACTCTGCGCCTACGCTCCAGCGCATCCACCAACGTGTCGCTCTGGGGGCCTCTCCGGGCGCGCGTGGCGGGAGGCTGTGCAGCCAGCGGTGCGCGGTGGCATGCGAAGCTGACAAGATCACCATCGTGGCGAACGGTGGCGCCCCTAATGGTCCTTTTCTGCACTGTTCGGGCGACTCAGACGGGCATTTAATGCCCTTGTCCCCTGCCATCAGGGTTAGGTAGGGTGCACTGTACAAGCAACTGTATCAACTACCTCGCTTTTTATGTTTTTACCCTCCTCTGCGTTGCCACCTGTCAGTGACCCCTTTAGCGTATAAAAGGAGGCCCATGCGCAACGTAGAGGAGGTTCGGACAGTTTGCTTCGATTCATTCGTAGCCCAGAAAACATCACACTCTCTCGCTCGAGAGCAAGAACACCAGATAATACAACCAGACAAGCAGCAGTAGGAGTGTTATCTCTCCGGAGAGCTCCGAAGCTGGGTAAACTGCTCGTGTGCCGCGCCTCGATCTGCTCTTCGTGCGACCTCCGCCCCCCGCCGAACCGAAAGGGGCCCGGTCCACCGGCCCCATAGGTGTTCGTGGATCAGTTTCCTCGCCATCTTTGGCGCGCCAGGTAGGGGGTGTTGAGATTGTGTGAACCAGATCCGGCGTTCACATGAGCTAGATCTTTATTCCCTTCATCCACATGCCACCGAAGAAGAAGACTTCGGCGACAGCCGCTCCATCCACGTCGCTTCCGCCACCGTTGGAGCAAACGAGTGGTGGGATGGACGCCGGCGGAAGAAAGGACGTCGACGAGGAAGCTCATGATGCCGCCAGGTCCAAGAACAAGGCTGCACAAACCTCGGCGACTGTACATGTTCCACGCCACTCTCAGGAGGTGCAAGATCAACAGCGTCATGGCACTAGCAGTGCCATACGCATGATAGCCCAAGACCAAGCTGGTGGATCTCGGGGCGCTCAAGACCAGCATGCACGCCAGCGTGCTGGCACGAGCGGGGCACGGTCGCCTGGACGGGATACTGCTCCTTCTAACATAGTTAGAAGTTCGAGCACGTCCCGCTCCTCGCGCCGTCCGCCACTGCTACCCACCACTCCAGAAGAAGCTTTGGCACGAGCTCAACTTCTCCTAGATTACCCTCCAACGTCGGACAAGATCGACGAATGGAGAGCCACCATTCAGAGTCTCATCGGCTACGCCAACGGCGACACTCCATGGCGGCCGAGCGCGTCGCCACCGCGGCAGGGCCGCCGGACGCGAGCCGGTGGCGATGAAATGGGCGGAGGTGCAACTACCATGCAATCACCGCCCCGAAGGCCAAGATCGCCGACTCGCCGGATCCACCTCGACAGCGACTCCACTGCATCGCCGGATCCACGAGCTCGTCGCGATCAGCGCCAAGTTCTTCATGATCGACAACAAGAAGACGCTCGAACCCGCATCGAGCGCCGAAGAGAAGCGCGACGTCAATCCGACAAGCGCGCTGGGCCCTCTGTTGACATGCATGCGCCAGGGGAACCAGGCGATCTACCGTACGCGGTAGGTTGTCCTGCGTTCACTCGTGAGCTGCGGCAAGTCTAGTGGCCCAACACAAAGAACTTCGAGCCAGACGTACCGGAGAAATACGACGGCAAGACGCATCCGTCAGAGTTCCTCAGCATCTACACCATTGCGGTACAAGCTGCCGGGGGACAAGATGACAAAATCCTTGCCAACTACTTCCCGCTGGTGCTCAAGCCCAACGTCAGATCCTGGCTCATGCACTTGCCGGACAACTCCATATCCTCTTGGGCTGATCTGTGCCATCAGTTTGTCGGCGCCTTTACCGGCGGACACAAGCCTCATGGCCAGGAGAGTGATCTTCATCTGCTCGCCCAGAAGGAAGGAGAGCCCCTGCGCAAGTACATTCAGAGATTCAGTAGTGTGCAGCACAACATCCCAGACGTCCACCCTGCTGCGGTGATCAGCGCGTTCCATCAGAACATGCGGAACCGCATGATGCGGGAGGAAATGGCGATGTGCAAGATCAGGGACGTCAGTGAGTTATATGCACTGGCCGACAAGTGTGCGCGTGCTGAGGAAGGGAGGAGACTCCCTGGAGAAAATATAGGAGCGGGGGGATCTGACAGTGAAGATGCTGCCCCGACAAGGAAAAACCGGCGGCGGAACAAGAGAAGGAGGAAAGGCAAAGAAGTGCTAGTTGTTGAGCAGTCCGGCAAAGGTGGCGGCGCCAAGGAAGCCAAAGCTGGTGACTCCGGTAAGGAGGTTGCCGCGAAGGCAGCAGTCGCTGACAAGCAGGACGGCCCCAACAAGCAATATTGCAAGATCCACCGCACCAAGGGCCATGATCTCCAGAACTGTAAGAAAGTCGAACAGCTTGTTGAGCAACAGAAAGCTGAATACGAGCGGCGCGACAAGGAGAAGGCCCAGGAAGGAGCTGGTGGATCCGGCAAGAAACGTCCCGGCCGAGGAGGACGCCGCGGCAAGGCCAAGCAGCGGCAAGGAGACAGACCTCCTCGCGGCCGCGACAAGGATGAAGATGACGGCGACGATGAAGATATGGATGATGAGGAGACTGATGAGCAGGAGTTCCAGAAAGCCACAGAGGTCCTGTGCGTTTACGGTGGTGCTTCTCTGCATGCCTCGCACCGCCAGCTCAAGCAGTGGGTGCGGGAAGTTAATGCAGCAGAACCACCCGTCGAGTCACGCAAGCCTCTGAAATGGTCCGGCACGCCTATCATCTTTGATATTGAGGACCACCCGGATCGCATAACTGCGGTCGGGTGCTTGCCGATGTTGGTTTTACCAACAATCCGCAACCTCAAGGTCACTAAGATGCTAGTTGACGGCGGGGCCGGCTTGAACCTGATCTCCTCCGCGGTGCTCCAGAAGCTCCAGATCCCTGACAGCGAGCTCGAAGAGACCAACACATTTCAAGGAATCAACCTGGGAAGGAGCAAGCCAAATGGAAAGATCACGTTGCCGGTAACATTTGGCAGTGAGCTGAACTTCAGGACTGAGAGGGTCACGTTTGACGTTGCCGACTTTCCATTACCTTACAATGGAATCCTTGGCCGTCCGGCACTCGCCAAGTTCATGGCAGCCTCTCACTATGCGTACAACGTACTGAAAATGCCAGGCCCAATAAGTGTCATTTCTGTCCCTGGCGACAAGAAGGATGCTCTTATCTGTGCCGACAAGATCTACCGGGAAGCAGCAGCCGCAGCAGAACGCAAGATACTTGCCGCTGAAGCTCCCGGGGGGAAGAAGAAGACCAAGTCCGACAAGAGCTCTGATGCCCACTCCGGCAAGCGCACCTCTTCGGAGTGCTGCGCTACCGTCGAGGACGCACCGTCGAGCTCCACCGGCAAGCGAAAGAAGGCAATGGCAGCTCCACCTGAGACCAAGAAGGTGTCCGCCAAGGAGGATGGCGCTGGTGGTACCTTCACCATCAGCGCCACTCTTGACCCCAAACAGGAAAGCGCGCTCGTTGCTTTCCTGCGGGCGAATGTCGACGTGTTTGCGTGGCAACCGTCTGATATCCCCGGTGTTCCCAGGAAAGTAATTGAGCACCACCTTGCCGTCTGTCCTCATGCGCGGCCCGTCAAGCAGAGAGTCAGGAAGCAGGCAGTAGAGCGCCAAGAATTCATCACAGAAGAAATTAAGAAGCTGGAAGCAGCAGGCCTTGTCAGAGGAGTACTCCATCCCACGTGGTTGGCCAATCCTGTTGTTGTGCGCAAGGCTAACGGGAAATGGAGACTTTGTATTGACTTCGCTGATGTTCATAAAGCTTGTCCCAAAGACCCATTTCCCTTGCCGCGTATTGACCAGATTGTTGACTCCACAGCCGGATGTGATTTGCTTTCATTTCTTGATGCATACTCAGGATACCATCAGATCTTCATGGCAGAAGAAGATGAAGAGAAAAGCGCATTTATCACCCCGTGTGGCACGTACTGCTTCTTACGGATGCCTTTCGGTTTGAAGAATGCTGGTTCAACATTCACAAGGGTAGTCCACCATGCTTTTGAGCCGCAAATGCACAGAAATGTGGAAGCTTACATGGATGACATAGTGGTCAAGAGCAAGAACAAGGCGACCCTGATTCAAGATTTAGACGAAACATTTGCAAACCTGCGCAAGATCAACCTCAAGCTTAACCCCGAGAAGTGCGTGTTTGGAGTCCCTTCCGGCAAGCTTCTCGGGTTCTTCGTGTCTCAGCGGGGAATTGAAGCCAATCCCGACAAGATCAAAGCCATTGAGCAGATCGATGCACCAAAGCGCGTCAAGGATGTACGAAGGCTTGCCGGTTGCGTGGCTGCTCTCAGCAGGTTTATCTCTAGATCTGCCGAGCGCGCCCTGCCATTTTTCAAAATTTTGAAAAAGGCAGGTCCAATGAAATGGACTCCGGAAGCGGAGGCTGCGTTGCAGGACTTGAAGAGATACTTGTCCTCCACTCCAATGCTTGTCGCACCTAAGCCGCAAGAGAAGTTGCTGCTGTATATAGCGGCAACTAATCAAGTGGTTAGTGCCGCGTTAGTGGCGGAGAGGGAGGCGGATGATGAGCCAGCAACCACGGCAGATCCATCCAGCGACAAGCAGGGGGCTTCGTCGACAAGCTCTGGTCCCGACAAACATGGGTTTGCGCAGGAACATGATAAGATGCCAAGGAGAATGGTGCAGCGCCCAGTTTACTTTGTCAGTTCTCTTCTGCAGGGGGCTAGATCAAGGTACCCTGGTGTGCAGAAGTTGCTTTTCGGCCTCCTCATGACCTCGAGAAAGCTGCGCCATTACTTCCAAGCACATGAGATCACAGTCGTCACTCGCTTTCCGCTGAAGAGGATACTGCAAAATCCAGAAGCAACGGGCAGGATTGTCGAGTGGGCGCTGGAACTGTCAAGCTTTGGCCTCAAGTTTGAGAGCACCTCAACTATCCAAAGCAGAGCATTGGCAGAGTTCATAGCAGAGTGGACGCCAACCCCAGATGAAGAAATTCCAGAAACGAGCATCCCCGTCAAAGAGGCAAGCAAAGAGTGGCTGATGTACTTTGATGGTGCCTTCTCGCTGCAAGGCGCCGGTGCAGGCGTGCTGCTTGTCGCACCCACCGGAGAGCACCTCAAGTACGTAGTCCAGATGCACTTTCCCAAAGAGCAAGCAACCAACAATACTGGAGAGTATGAAGGATTGCTTGCCGGTCTCAGAATCGCAGCAGACCTTGGGATCAAGAAGCTCATTGTCAGGGGTGACTCACAGCTTGTCGTCCGACAAGTGAACAAGAGCTACCAGAGTTCGTTGATGGAAGCGTATGTTGATGAAGTGAGGAAGCTAGAAGAGCACTTTGACGGCCTACAAATGGAGCATATCCCAAGAGCTCGGAATGATATTGCTGATGGCCTGTCAAAGTGCGCCGCACTAAAGTTACCTGTGGAACCAGGGATCTTTGTGCTTAAGTTGACTCAACCATCCGTAACACCATCAATTGGACAAAGCAAGAAGAGGAAGTTGGTTTCTGGTGACTACTTCCCGGCAGAGCTCTCCGAAGCCGCCGCCAAGAAAGTCCCCAAGATCAACACCAAGAAGGCTGAGGGGCAGTCTGCTCCGGCAAGCCTTATGGTTTGTTCCATTGAAGCAGACGCTCCCGACAAGTTTTGCTCCGGCAAGCTTGCCGGGGAACATCAAGCTCCGGCAGGACCACAAGTCCTTGCCATGGAAGCGGATGTTCCCGCAGCAGCAGATGCGCCTTTAGTCCTTGTTGTCGAGCCACAAGCTCTAGCATGGGCACATCAGATTGTCCACTTCCTTCAGACATGAGAACTTCCCGAAGAACAAGAAGAAGCGGAAAGAGTAGCCCAGCAGTCAAGTATGTACCAGTTTGTCGATAGCATACTGTACAGAAGAAGACTCAACGGTGTGAAATTGAAGTGTATTCGCCGGGAAGATGGACAAAAGCTGTTGGCGGAGATACATGGAGGCATATGTGGCCACCACATTGGCGCAAGAGCACTTGCCGGCAAAGCTTTCCGGCAAGGTTTCTTCTGGCCGACAGCCCTCCAGGATGCAACTGCACAAGTAACCGAGTGTGAAGCGTGCCAGTTCCACTCCAAACAGATACACCAGCCAGCTCAAGCTCTCCAGACGATCCCTTTATCCTGGCCATTTTCGGTCTGGGGGCTCGATATCCTCGGCCCCTTCCCCCGAGCTGTCGGGGGCTTTGAGTATTTGTACGTCGCAGTCGACAAGTTCACAAAGTGGCCGGAAGTGCAGCCAGTGAGGAAGGTGACAGCACAGTCAGCAGTCAAGTTCTTCAGGTCGATTGTTTGCTGTTTCGGGTTCCCTAACAGGATCATCACCGACAACGGCACGCAATTCACGAGCCGCACCTTCATGCAGTACGTCCAAGACCTTGGCGCCAAGGTCTGCTTCGCTTCTGTTGCTCATCCGAGAAGCAACAGTCAAGCAGAGAGGGCAAATGCTGAAGTGCTGCGCGGGCTGAAGACCAGAACTTTCGACAGGCTGCACAGGTGCGGAAGGAACTGGATCGAGGAGCTGCCGGTGGTTCTTTGGTCGATCAGAACAACACCAAATCGAGCCACTGGCCAGACACCTTTCGCTCTAGTCTATGGAGCAGAGGCAGTTCTCCCCACGGAACTCGTATACGGATCACCTCGAGTGCTCGCTTATGATGAGCTTGAGCAAGAACAGCTGCGGCAAGACGACGCGCTGCTCCTTGAGGAAGATCGTCTTCAGGCTGCTATACGAGCTGCTCGATACCAGCAAGCTTTGCGCCGCTATCATAGCCGCAAAGTTAAAGCCAGAAGCTTCAAGGAAGGCGACCTTGTTCTTCGGCGCGTTCAGTCCGCCAAGAATTCCAACAAGTTGACGCCAAAGTGGGAAGGCCCTTATCGGGTGAGACGAGTCACAAGGCCTGGCGCTGTCCGCCTTGAGACCGAAGATGGCATTCCGGTGAGCAACTCCTGGAACATAGAACATCTTCGTAAGTTTTTCCCATAAGGCGCGGTTGCCGGAACCCGTTCCGGCAACCACCTTTTGTACAAGTCTTGCCGCTGTTGCATGTAATCCTTTGTACAAAGCCGGGCACAGATCCCGTGCATAAGTAAAACCCCATGTGCTCCGCACAGCTTGTCCATTTCATGCGTTAGTTCCTTTCTTGCATGCGATTATCTGACACTTTGTGCAGCACCTACATCCGGTAAGCAGTAACGAGCCGAAGAGCTCCATATTATTATTTTCTCTTCTTTCTTTTTCTTTTAAAGGAAAAGAAGGTTCTCTCGCACACAAGTTTGCCGGGGGGGAAGGAGAAGATTGTGGTATGGGCCAGGCGTCGTTCAAGCAAAGACTTGCCTTACCGGGAAGCAAATGATAGAAAAGCTAAGTTGCCAAAGTTTGAGCAATCACTTTTTAAAATTTTTGAGTTATCTTCCTCGAAAGACCCTGCTTTGTACGGAAAACCTATGCGCGGAGGAACTAACTCGTGGCTAGTTGCGCCCTTACTTTGTTTCGAGTCCGCTCAACAGCTTAAGCGTGTTGCATCTAGTCACGACAAGGTTTCTTGTCGGAAGCAGCGCCACCAGCAGGCTGCTGAAGTTCCGCACTCAGCGCTCGCGGCTCGGGCGCCTGTGCCGACAAGTTCCCTAGAAGCGTAGGGTAATAACATACAAAGGAAGGAATCTAGTAGAGGAAATAACATTGCAATTGATAACAGAAATAAAGTTATATTACAAGATAACTTGTCGCAACTCTAACAGACTGTTTTCATAACATGATCAGCAGCGACAAGGGAAAAGAAGGAATGGGCGGCCTAATCTACGCGTCCGCCCTCGACTCTCTTGATCTCACTCACCTTGTCCACAATGGGTGCGACAAGGGCCTTGAGTGCATCCAGATCGGCGTCAGGCGGCAAGGACCTGAGGACGTTGGTGAAGCTGAGGCCTGGGTTGCGGAAGGCCACCTTCATCAGCACCTTCTGGAGAACCCCGGCGCAGATTTTGCGCGACTCGTCGGCCAGCTGCTTCGGGATCCTCTCCTAGAGCCGCTGGAGTGCCGTCGCCACGCCCTTGAAGAATAGGCTGAGCTTGGCGCTGGGTTGAAGACTCTCGTCGGAAGGATACCCAAAGTCCTCCATCCCCAGCTGCGCCAGCTCCTCGTTGATGACTGCGGCAGTGTTCACCAGACCCTCGGTCCAGTGCTCCACATTGTCTCTGAACGAGTTCTGGGTAACTGCAATGCTCTCCAGCAGCGCCGCGTCGGCCTTGACCTTCTCCGACAAGGTCTTCTCCCGCTCCTTGGCGGCCTCCAGCGTCTGCGTCAGCGTGGCCAGCTTCAGCTCCAGGTCTCCTTTGGAATCCTTGGCGGCGCTGAGCTCCTTGCCCCTCTCAGCGAGAAGACCTTGCAGCTCACCGTGGGCGGCAGCATCCTTCTCGCGCTCACGCTTGAGCGCGGCAAGCTCCTCGCCGCTCTTCCCAATATCGGCCTCCAGCTGCGCCACCTTCTCCTCTAGCTCTTTCTTGGCGGCCTCTACAGTTGCCGCGGCGTCCTTTGCCTCCTTGAGCGCCCCGCCAAGTGCTCGCTCACGCTCGGCGAGCTCTTCCTCGTAGCTGTCGAGGTTTGCCTTCCGCTGCACTAGTTCACCTTCCCGCGTGGACTGCTTCTCGGCAGCCAGCCTTTGTTCCTCCTCAGCCTCGGCCCTCTCGAGAAGAAAGGCCGTGCGCTCCTTGTTGACTCGCTCCCGCTCCTACGCCAGGGACCGGAGAGCTTCTTGATTTTGGCCCCGGAGCTCCTCCACGCGCTTTTCCATGTCAACTCCCACCTTCACAACAAGCGCTTCCCGGGAAGCCAGCTTGGCTTGCCGGGTGCGGTAGAGTGACAGCAGCTTCCGCAGCAGCTGCTCCTCCTCAGGCTCGCCGCTGCTGCTGCCGGGCGCGTCAACCAATGACACTCCAGCAGAGGCGAGCACCTCCCCGTCAAAAGTCTCCCCCTCGACCGGCGCCCTGGAGCTCGATGCCCAGGGTAGCTTGATGAAGATATTGTCACCGGCCTTCAAGTAGGCGCCGGGCTGGGGCTCCTCGGAGCCCGGCTCCGCAGAAGCGGTAGAGGGTTCGGCGGTCGGCGCAGCGCCCGGCGCTCCTGCGGCCTTAGGGTCGTCAGTGCAATCGCCCGACCCCTCGCCGGCTTCCGCAGCAGCAGCCCCGGCGGCCTCCTTGCCGGCGGTCTCATCAGCACCGGCACCTTCCACGCCGGCGCCCTCTGTCTCCATAGGCTCAGCCGAAGATGGGTCTGAAGAACGAAGAAGGGAGGAAAATCAATCAAAAATCCAAGAAAGGAAAAACGGAAGAAGCAGAACCCAAGGGAAAGTTTCTGGGCAAGTGGATTACCTGCGCCAAGATCTTCAGTTGCGGCCTCGGTCGCCGCAGGATCAACAGTGCCGTCCCTTGCCGGAGAGTCCCCCCTTGCCGGAGAGCGCTCCCTTGCCGGGGACTCCTCCCTTGGCGGCGCAGTCGAAGCAGGTGGCACTTCGGGACCGGCCTCCGGGCGCTCCTGATGAGGCTGCTCTGCTCCTGCAGAAGTCAACAAGCAAGATATCAACAAAGGAAAAAAGCACTCAAGCGCGCCCGGCAGTAGAAGGCTAAACTATGAACTTACGCTGGGGGCTGCGCTGGGGGCTGCTCTAAGGGGTGATTGCCGGATCCTCAAGGCGGTCTCGGGCCCACCTCCTGCCGACACGATGGGGTCATCCTCGATGACGATCACCGCGGCCTTGGCCCTCTTCGCCGCTCTCTGGGCCAGTGTTCTGAAAAGAAAGGAGTCCAGATTGGAGCAAGTCAGATACAAGATATAAACAGCAAGATTGAAGGATTATAAGAGCACCAAAGAAACTCACTCTTCTTCCTCCTTGTCGGAGCTGAGCGCGGAAAGATCGAAGTCCGGCCCTCCTCCGGTGCGGAGAGGTGGAGGAGTAGGATCCCTTGCCCGCTTGGCGGGGGCAGTGGCAGTGGCCCGGAAAGATCCCGCTCCAGTTGACCGCTATTGCGTGAAGCGCTCCCGTGGCAACATTGCTTGCCATGGTAGAGCGCGTCGCGCGGCTCGGTGGCTGTGGAGCGAGCTGCCGCCCCGCTGCATCCCCGGCCCTGCGAAGGCGCCTCCTTGGCGGGGCCGGGGGCTCCGCCTGCGGCAAGTTCTCTGAAGGCTCAGCCTCCTCCTCGCCGGCCTCGCTCGGCTCGGCTTCGGAACCGGCAGGCTCCTCCTCACCCATAAACTCCGCGCGTTCAGCAAGGTTTGCCGCCTCTGCAGCCTCCGCCTCCTCCACAGTAAACCCAAACACACCCGCAGCAGCTGCGGCCGCAGCCTCTTCCGCCCTAGTAGCGATGAGCTGCAGCTCCTCGTCGGTGGTGTCACGGGTGAGGCTCTTCTGCTCGTCAGCGCGGACCGGCACTTCCTCCAAGGTGTCGAAGAACGCTCGCACAACGTCATCCGCAGGCTCTTGCCAAGTTGGGACGATGCCATGTGAATCGCACAACGGCATCATGGTGCGGATCCGGTCAAGCGAAGAGTTATTGCACAAAGGAACTACGCCCCTCGGCAGTGTGAATGGATGCTGGGGGTCGTGTTTGAATAATTCCAAGACCATTGCGGCCAACTCCAAGACGGTGAAGTTATAGTCGAGGCCCGGCCGCAGCCTCATGATGTCAGCCGAATTCTTGAATTCCCAGGCGGGCCTCCCCCTCTCCTGCAGGGGGGCAATGCGGCGGCGGAGGAAATCTGCCCCGACAGCACCTACGGTGAGCCCGGCAAGCCTGAGGCGAAGAATCCTAGTGATGGCGATCTTCAGCCTCTCGTCTTCCGGGGCCACGTTGCTCCAGTCATTGCCGCGCACTATTGGAGTTTGGCGCACGGCGGTGAAGGGCTGCCGATTCTCCTCGACGATCCAGCACCACTCCGCTCTCCACTCCTCCCACTTGCTGCGGAGCTCACCCTCCAAGTACGCCTCCTTCTTGCCGACTCTTGAGATCCAAGCAATCCCTCCGGCAAGCGGCTCTCCTCTCTCTACCCGAGGTATGAAGTAGTGGCGGAAAAGGGCTACACTAGGGTGGACTCCAACAAAGTTTTCGCACAGGTGTGCGAAAACTGCCATGGTCAGGACAGCGTTGGGGGTGAAGTCAAGGAGGCGGAAGCCATATGTGTTCATAATATCACAGAAGAACTCCGAGAAGGGTGGGCAGAGCCCGCAATAGAAGAATAGCGGGAAGAACGGGTACCCATTTGGAGCCAACTCCGAGGCAGCGGCCGGGAGTACCCTCGTGCGTGGATGAGCACGCGTCTCCGTTGCCCAAAGGAGGTAGAAGTACTCCCTCAGCTCCTGCACGCCGAGCTGGGGGGTGAAGATTGCCCGCTCCTTCCCCAGCGCCGCGAGCCGCTGCGCCTCGGCCGACTTCACACCCTTTCCCTTGTCGGCTTTCGGGGCCATGGCGAAGGTGGTGGGGAAGGTCGAC
>NC_041380.1:344857775-344876701 GCF_002162155.2 Triticum dicoccoides
GGGGGGGGCGGAGCGCTGCTCTCTCGGCTTCGAGAAGAAGGGGGGAGCGGCGGAGTTTGTGAAGAAGGAGTAGCAGCAACCAGCGAGGGGGAACGAACTGCCTCTGTTTCCTCTGCTTATAAAGAGGGACGGGGCGGATGTTTCAGCCTTCCAAATAAACAACCACCCACGATCTCTCCCACGATGCCGCATTCAACGCGTGCCATTATGGGAGAGCGCGGTGGATACGGAACAAGATTTGGCGTGGCCCAACCCACGTGTGCCCGTGCCCTGTCTTGGGCCTGGCCCAACAGCGCTCGGCACCGTGTCTGGCCCAGGCCCGGGGGCTCCTGTCGGTGTACTAGAATAGGGGTACCCTAGTACCCTGAACTTGTGCACGGGCAGTTGCAGCACCCCGCGGCAAAGGCTTGCCGGGCGAACGCCAAGATCCCCCAAGGTTCCCTTGGAGCCATCCAAGAACAAAGTATTTAAGCTAAGGAGACAAGACCCCGGCAAGAGGAGCATGCCGGGAAGGCCAACCAAGGCGCTCCAAGGAACTTGCCGCGATGCGCCACGCGCTCTGGCAAGGCGACAAGGCCCCGGCAAGAGGAGCTTGCCGGGAAGACTAAACAAGGTACACCAAGGCCCGGTGAGCGACGAGCTTCTGGACCCGGCGAGATAACAACAGCGGCAAGGCGCTTGCCGCGGCAGGCGGCCACTCTGCACCCACGCTCCAGCGCATCCACCAACGTGTCGCTCTGGGGGCCTCTCCGGGCGCGCGTGGCGGGAGGCTGTGCAGCCAGCGGTGCGCGGTGGCATGCGAAGCTGACAAGATCGCCATCGTGGCGAACGGTGGCGCCCCTAACAGTCCTTTTCTGCACTACTCGGGCGACTTAGACGGGCATTTAATGCCCTTGTCCCCTGCCGTCAGGGTTAGGTAGGGTGCACTGTACAAGCAACTGTATCAACTACCTCGCTTTTCACGTTTTTACCCTCCTCTACGTTGCCACCTGTCGGTGACCCCTTTAGCGTATAAAAGGAGGCCCATGCGCAACGTAGAGGAGGTTCGGACAGTTTGCTTCGATTCATTCGTAGCCCAGAAAACATCACACTCTCTCTCTCGAGAGCAAGAACACCAGATAATACAACCAGACAAGCAGCAGTAGGAGTGTTATCTCTCCGGAGAGCTCCGAAGCTGGGTAAACTGCTCGTGTACCTCGCCTCGATCTGCTCTTCGTGCGACCTCCGCCCCCGGCCGAACAGAAAGGGGCCCGGTCCGCCGGCCCCATAGGTGTTCGTGGATCAGTTTCCTCGACAGGTCGATTCTGTGTAACTTGTATGGGCCGTGCTTGTGAATGGGCCTGACTCAAGTAGGCCGCTAATGGGTCGGCCCACTTATTTTGACAGGCCCCGCCTTTTAACCTGAATGGGCCACTGTTGGGCCGAGACACGTGTTGACGTATCATAGGCGGGTTCCTTCCATTCGCTGGATGGCAACTATCCGAACGCCGGGCTGACACGTGGATCTACCGGCGAATGAGAATTTTACACGTGGAAAATCCCCATTGGTCCGCGCTGTTAACGGGTAATTGGATCCAAACCGGAACCCGATAGCTTAACGACGACCCGTAATGGTGGATGCCACGTGTCGGTTACCCTTGACGAAAGCACTTCTATGACGCGTGATTTATCATCATGGAAGTGGACACTTCTATGATGATATTTTTCTAATGTCATGGAACACTTCTACGACAACACAGGTATGACTATCTTGATTCTGTCATAAAATCGTCATGGATGAACATGCATGACAGAAAACGTGACCTACTATGATAAACACGTATAATCACAGAAGTGTATTTTTTAGTGTGGGGTCGAAACTTGGAGTAAAACCTCCTCAAAGTCAGTTTTGCTCGAAAGGCAAGAGTCCTTCTCAGACTCCAGGGCTAGACGCCAGGGTTCCCGGCGTCTACCCCCAGACGCCAGGGTTCCTGGCGTCTGGCCCCTGGCCTCTGCAAAACTTCCTTTTGCACTTTCCAAAAGCCTTGTGGGCTTTCCCCTTTGGCCCAAATAAAGTGTTCTCATACCCAAACATTTCGGGAAACATTCAGAACCCCTTCCAGTGAATTCTAGAACCTTTCCGAAGACCAAACACTATGATCCCATATATCAATCTTTACCTCTGGACCATTCTGGAGCTCCACGTCATGTTTGTGATCTTATCCGGGACTCCGAACAACATTCGGTCACCAACATACATAACTCATATAATACTATATCATCAACAAACATTAAGTGTGCGGACCCTACAGGTTCGAGAACTATGTAGACATGACCGAGACACCTCTCTGGTCCATAACCAATAGTGGAACCTGGATGCCCATATTGGCTCCTACATATTCTATGAAGATCTTTATCGGTCGAACCTTATGACAACATACGTAATTCCCTTTGTCCATCAGTATGTTACTTGCCCGAGATTTGATCGCCGGTATCTTCATACATAGTTCAATGTCATTACCGGAAAGTATCTTTACTCGTTCCATAATACATCACCTTGTTACTAACTCCTTGGTCATTTGCTTGAAAGCTTATGATGTGTATTACCGAGAGGGCCTAGAGATACCTCTCCAATACTCAGAGTGACAAATCCTAATCTTGATCTATGCCAACTCAACAAACACCTTCGTAGATACCGGTAGAGCATCTTTATGATCACCCAGTTACGTTGTGACATTTGATAGCACACAAGGTATTCCTCCGGTATCCGAGAGTTGTGTAATCTCATAGTCGAAAGAATATGTAGTTGACATGAAGAAAGCAATAGCAATAAAATTGAACGATCATTATGCTAAGATAACGGATGGGTCTTGTCCATCACATCATTCTCCGAATGATGTGATCCCGTTATCAAATGACAACTCATCTCCATGGTTAGGAAACCTTAACCATCTTTGATCAACGAGCTAGTCTAGTAGAGGCTTACTAGGGACACTGTGTTTGTTTATGTATTCACACATGTATTAAGGTTTCCAATCAATACAATTCGAGCATGAGTAATAAACTTTTATCATGAATAAGGAAATATAAAATAACAACTTTATTATTACATCTAGGGCATATTTCCTTCAGTCTCCCACTTGCGCTAGAGTCAATAATCTAGATTACATTGTAATGATTCTAACACCCATGGAGTCTTGGTGTTGATCATGTTTTGCTCTTGGAAGAGTCTTAGTCAACGGTTCTGCTACATTCAGATCTGTATGTATCTTGCAAATTTCTATGTCTCTCTTCTTGACTTATTCATGAATGGAGTTGAAGCGTGTAACACCCTCGATGAGACTATAGCTCCCACGTGTCGAGGCACGACTTAGAGACATAATCGCATTGAAGGCATTTTTCGCAAGTTAGGCAATCTTCACAACATCCCATGTAATTATAATAAAAGGGGAGATAACATAGTTGGCTTACAGTCGCCACGTCAATCAAGTACATAAATAACATTACATCATGCATACACTCATGGCCCGACTACGGCGCCAAAATAAAAGAGAACCCAACATGCGACAACGGTCCCAATCACCCCCAACTGGGCACCACTACTGATCATCGGGAAAGGAAACATAGTATCATTGAGAGTCTTCGTCGAACTCCCACTTGAGCTCATACGCGTCTCCTGGAGCGGAATCATCAGGCCCTGCATCTGGTATAATAGTAATCTGTGAGCCACAGGGACTCAACAATCTCACACCCTCGCGATCAAGACTATTAAAGCTTATAGGTAAGGCAAGGTAAAATATGAGTGGAGCTGCAGCAAGCGACTAGCAAGTATGGTGGCTAACTTATTCGCAAAAGAGAGCGAGAAGAGGAGGCAAAGCACGAGCGAGAAGCTAGAGAACAACCTGCGCAAGCATTACTCCCACACCGTGTCCACTTCCCGGACTCCGCCGAGAAGAGGCCATCACGGCAACACACTCAGTTGATTCATTTTAATTAATTAAGGTTCAAGTTATCTACAACCGAACGTTAACAAATTCCCATCTGCCCATAACCGCGGGCATGGCTTTCAAAAGTTCAATCCCTGCAGGGGAGTCCCAACTTAGCCCATGACAAGCTCTCACGGTCAACAAAGGAATAGACCTCCTCCCAAGACGTTCCGATCAGACTCGGTATCTCGGTAACTCAAGACACTTTGACAGGTTAAAACAAGACCATCAACATCGCCCAAATGTGCCGACAAATCCCGATAGGAGCTGCACATATCTCTTTCTCAGGGCACACTCAGATGAGCGCTCCATACAACTAAAACCAAACCTCGAGTTTCCCCGAGGGGGCGCTGCACAGGACTCTAGTTTGGACCAACACTCAGAGGAGCACTGGCCCGGGGGGGTTTAAAATTAAGATGACCCGCGGGCTCCGGAAACCCGAGGGAAAAAGAGGCTAGGTGGCAAATGGTAAGACCAAGGTTGGGCATTGCTGGAAAAGCTTTAATCAAGGCGAAATGTCAAGGGGTTCCCATTATAACCCAACCACGTAAGGAACGCAAAATCCGGGAACATAACACCGATATGACGGAAACTAGGGCGGCAAGAGTGGAATAAAACACTAGGCGAGAGGCCGAGCCTTCCACCCTTTACCAAGTATATAGATGCATTAAGATAGCAAGATAATATAATGATATCCCAACAAGTAAATAAAAGATGTTCCAACAAGGAACGGCCTCCAATCTTCACCTGCAACTAGCAACGCTATAAGAAGGGGCTGAGCAAAGCGGTAACATAGCCAATCAACGGTTTGCTAGGACAATGGTGGGTTAGAGGTTTGACATGGAAATTTGGGAGGCTTACAAGCAAGTGGTAGGCATCGTAGCAATGGCATAGCAAAAGAGCGAGCAAGCTAGCATAGCAAAGATAGTAGTGATTTCGAGGGTATGATCATCTTGCCTGCACAGTTGTCAGAGTTGACTGGATCCTCAAAAGCAAACTCAACGGGCTCCTCGTTAGCGAACTCGTCTCCCGGCTCTACCCAAACAAGACAAACAAGCAACAAGGATACAATCAACCACGTGCAAGATCAAGCAACATGATGAAATGATGATATGCTATGTGAGATGCGATGCGGGATGCAAAATGCATGATATGACAGGAAATGCATGAACCTTGCCTCAACTTGGAATTCCAAGGGTGCCACTGGAAAGATGTGATTAAATCACTTGAAAACGATATAAAGAACGCCGGAATCGGAGTTACGGTTTGGAAATGGCAGGCGATTCAAAAATGACACCGGTCTGCGATTTACAGCAAGTAGGCATCTAAATGCAATGAAATGAACATGCCACAGCATCCAAACATGGCAAAAAAATACATGGCAGGGAAGCATTCAAGATGCTTAACAAAAGACTAGCACTGAGCCACGGCCAATTCATCCATTAACAGGTTCAAACAAGCATGGCAAAAACGCAAATGGTAAAACAGATCTCAGACTTAGTGAAATTAACACTTGTCTGGAATTTCAGATCATATAGCCCTCTTCGGAGCAACAAAACAACATGCTACAGGACCTGAACATGACAAAGAAAGACATGACATGGAGCTACTCAACAAGCTTAACAAAAGTCCCTTAGTGATCTTGAGCCAAAAGGGATCACAAAATATACTAACAAGCACACGAACATAGCAAAAACATAATCAGTTTTCAGACTTAGTGAAACTGGGACATGCTGAAACATAACTCACAAAGGCATGTTTACGAGATCGATGCACTCACCACGGTGCAAGTCATGGAAAGACAAGCATACAACCATAGAGAAGGCACAAAATGCAAGCTAGACATGGTAAGAACAATAGCATAGCATGCACGGATCAACTACAACATCACCTGCAAAGTTGCAAACAAGTTGACAATCTGCCCAGATTCACAAAGTAGGAAAAGTAGAGCTCGATTGACTCAAGCTAGGGTGCTCCATAATTGCAAACAAAGACATGGATGGATAGAGCACTACAAGGTTAACAAAACTCCCTTACTGATCATCCTCAAAAGAGGCATGGATCACTAGGAAACAACATGAACATATGGCATCATGAACTAAACAATCCCAGACTTTGTGAAAACTACTAAGTCGCTGAAAACAGATTTACCGGGTGCCTCACTTTGCAAGCTTGCACAAGTCACCACACACATCCTATAAATGCATGGGTTGCACCTCTGGAAAGATAACGAGACTCTTAACAAAACATATGAAGAACTCACGGGCATACCATGCACACATAAATCATGGCAAAGATGACAAAAGTCTAAGATGAACTAGCAGATCTGACAAATAACTCACAAAGCCTCCTAACAGAAATTCGGGCATCCAGATGAGCTCAAATGAAAATGATGCAATGGAATGAAATCATATACTCGTCGAGACGAACATTTTGATATACTATATGCCCAAATCGGAGCTATGGATGCAAAGTTACGGGGCCTCGAACAGGAGCATATGAAGTAAAAATCCTGAGGACTTAGACGAAAAAAAACCTAGGGTTAGGATTTCAAATCTGAGATCTGCACGGATTACGAGGCCCCGGAGCTGCACTGTTCACCGAAGCTCTCCGGCGAGGTTGCAGGGCTCCGGCGAGGAGGGAGTCGGCGCCGGCGAGGGGTTGCCGGACGGCGGGGTCGGCGGCGGCCGGAGGCGGCGAAGGGCGGCGTCAGGAGCCGGGCGGCGGCGGCCGGAGGCGGCGATGGCGGCGAAGGGCGGCGGCGGCGGCCTGCGGGCGAGGAGGCGGCGAGGAAGTGGGCCTCGGGGGCCGGGAACGGGCTCCCCGGGCCGCGCGGCGGCGAGCGGCGGGATGGACACGTGGCGTGGCGTGGTTGGCTGGGGCGCGGCGGCGGACGTGTCCGATCAGGCGGCGGACATGTCCGTCGGCGGCGGGGCGATTTAGGGTTTCGGGGAGGAAGAAGAGATCCGAAAAATGGGGGGTGTTTAAATAGGCATAGAGGGAGCTAGGAGAGTCCAAATGAGGTGCGGTTTTCGGCCACGCGATCGTGATCGAATGCTCTAGGTGATGGAGTAGAGTTTGGTGGGTTTTGGGCCAAATTGGAGGGGTGTTGGGCTGCAACACACACGAGGCCTTTTCGGTCCCTCGGTTAACCGTTGGAGTATCAAACGAAGTCCAAATGGTACGAAACTTGACAGGCGGTCTACCGGTAGTAAACCAAGGCCGCATGACAAGTCTCAGTCCAATCCGGAGATGTTTAATCCCCACACACGAAAGAAATCTAGAAATGACCACTGGAGGAGAACGAAGCGCCGGAATGCAAAACGGACAACGGGGAAAATGCTCGAATGCATGAGATGAACACGTATGCAAATGCAATGCACATGATGACATGATATGAGATGCATGACAACGAAAAACAACACACAGAGACAAAGACCCGAACCCGAGAAATAAATATAACTTAACACCGGAAATGGCAAGAGTTGGAGTACAAATAGGGAAAGTTACATCCGGGGTGTTACAAAGCGTCTCTTGATGTGTTTGGTTCTCTTGTGAAACTGGATTCCTTCTCCATGGCAATTGCTCCAGTATTGTCACAAAAGATTTTCATTGGACTAGATGCACTAGGTATTAAGATGCACTAGGTATTACACCTAGATCGGATATGAAGTCCTTCATGCAGACTCCTTCATTTGCTGCTTCCGAAGTAGCTCTGTATTCTGCTTCACACGTAGATTTCGCCACGACGCTCTGCTTGGAATTGCACCAACTGATAGCTCCACCATTCAATATAAATATGTATCCGGTTTGTTACTTAGAGTCATCCGGATCAGTGTCAAAGCTAGCATCGACGTAACCATTTACAACGAGCTCTTTGTCACATCCATAAATGAGAAACATATCCTTGGTCCTTTTCGGGTACTTCAGGATGTTCTTGACCGCTGTCCAGTGATTCACTCCTGGATTACTTTGGTACCTCCCTGCCAGACTTATGGCAAGGCACACATCGGGTCTGGTACACAACATAGCATACATGATAGAACCTATGGCTGAGGCATAGGGTATGACTTTCATTTTCTCTCTATCTTCTGCACTCGTCGGGCTTTGAGTGTGACTCAACTTCACACCTTGTAACACAGGAAAGAACCCTTTCTTTGACTGATCCATTTTGAACTTCTTCAAAACTTTGTCAAGGTATGTGCTTTGCAAAAGTCCTATTAAGCGTCTTGATCTATCTCTATAGATCTTGATGCCCAATATATAGGCAGCTTAACAGAGGTCTTTCATTGAAAACCTCTTATTCATGTATCCTTTTATGCTATCCAAAAATTCTATATCATTTCCAATCAACAATGTGTCATCTACATATAATATAAGAAATGCTACAGAGCTCCCACTCACTTTCCTGTAAATACAGGCTTTCACCGAAAGTCTGTATAAAACCATATGCATTGATCACCTCATCAAAAGCGTATATTCCAACTCCGAGATGCTTGCACCAGTCCATAGATGGATCATTGGAGCTTGCACACTTTGTTAGCACCTTTAGGATCGACAAAACCTTCTGGTTGCATCATATACAACTCTTCTTTAAGAAATCCATTAAGGAATACAATTTTGACGTCCATTTGCCAAATTTAATAATCATAAAATGCAGCAATTTCTAACATGATTCGGACTGACTTAAACATCGCTACGTGTGATAAGGTCTCATCGTAGTCAACCCCTTGAACTTGTCGAAAACCTTTCACGACAAGTCGAGCTTTGTATACGGTGACATTACCATCAACGCCAGTCTTCTTCT
Source organism: Triticum dicoccoides (assembly GCF_002162155.2). Taxonomy (NCBI): domain Eukaryota; kingdom Viridiplantae; phylum Streptophyta; class Magnoliopsida; order Poales; family Poaceae; genus Triticum; species Triticum dicoccoides. The sequence continues at coordinate 344,866,548 of NC_041380.1, forward strand.
TGAAAATCCATTTATTCTCAGTGGCTTGCTAATCATCAGGCAAGTCCATCAAAGTCCACACTTTGTTCTCATACATGGATCCTATCTCAGATTTCATGGCCTCAAGCCATTTATCAGAATATGGGCTCATTATAGCTTCTGCATAGTTCGTAGGTTCGCCATGGTCTAGTAACATGACTTCCAGGATAGGATTACCGTACCACTCTGGTGCGGAACATGCTCTACTCAACCTACAAGGTCCAATAGTAACTTGATCTAAAGTTTCATGATCATCATCATTAGTGTCCTCTCTAGTTGGTGTAGGCATCACGAGAACGGATTTATGTGATGTGCTACTTTCCAAATTGAGAGAAGGTACAATTACCTCATCAAGTTCTACTTTCCTCCTACTCACTTCTTTCAAGAGAAACTCCTTCTATAGAAATGTTCCATTCTGGGCAACAAAGATCTTGCCTTCGTATCTTTGGTAGAAGGTGTACCCAATTGTTTCCTTAGGGTATCCTATGAAGACGCACTTCTCTGATTTGGATTCGAGCTTATCAGGCTGAAGCCTTTTGACATAAGTGTCGCATCCCCAAACTTTAAGAAATGACAGCTTAGGTTTCTTGCCAAACCATAGTTCATACAGTGTCGTCTCAACGGATTTAGACGATGTCCTATTTAACGTGAATGCAGCTGTCTCTAATGCATAACCCCAAAATGATAGTGGTAAATCGGTAAGAGACATCATAGATCACACCATATCTAATAAAGTACGGCTACAACGTGCGGACACACCATTACGTTGTGGTGTTCTAGGTGGCATGAGTTGTGAAACTATTCCATATTGTTTTAAATGAAGGCCAAACTCATAACTCAAATATTCACCTCTGTGATCAGATTGTAGAAACTTTATTTTCTTATAACGATGATTCTCCACTTCACTCTGAAATTCTTTGAACTTCTCAAATGTTTCAGACTTGTGTTTCATTAAGTAGATATACCCATATCTGCTCATCGTTTGTGAAGGTCAGAAAATAATGATACCTGCCGCGTGCCTCAACACTCATCGGACCGCATACATCGGTATGTATTATTTCCAATAAGTCATTGGCTCGCTCCATTGTTCCGAAGAACGGAGTTTTAGTCATCTTGCCCATGAGGCATGGTTCGCAAGTATCAAATGATTCATAATAAAGTGGTTCCAAAATCCCATCTGTATGGAGTATCTTCATGTGATTTACACTTGGTTCATGCGTCTTTCCCTGACAATGCTTTGGTTCCACGCTCGGTTGCATTTCGAGAATTTGCTAATTGGGGAGGGGCAATCGTATCTTGGACGACGGGTTGCTATATTTTTGATGGTGACTTTGCAGAAGCTATGATCCTAGCAGATGAGGACCCCATGCCCCTTGATGGCAATCCGCACCCAATGCCAGGGGCAAATCCTCCTCCCCAGCCATTCTGGGCCATGCTGCCATACCCTGCTTTGGAATGGAATGTCGTGCCCCCTGGCCATGATCAAGGGCACAATGATGCAAAAGGCTGGGCACAGAATATAAACAATGATGCTGGATGGGGGCCATGGTTGGAACCAGCTCATTAGCCTGATCACGCTCCTATGTAGGACCCAATCGCAGAGGATCAAAACTCCACGATACTTAACCCATCTATGGACTATGATGATGATGCAAACATGGAGGACGTGCAGCAACCGATGCTCAACATCCATCCGGTAGGACCATTGGATCCTATCAACTTGGGAATTATTCGAGTTTTCTATGGACCAATGTTACCCTCTGCCATGATTTGGGAAAGATCTTTTAAGTCATTAATGCCATAATTTATGATCAAGAACATACCCACCTTTCTGCCCGGGCTTTCTTTGCCACCAATGCCCGTCAAGTTTGATTCACTCTTGGAGCAACAATGGTTGTTCATGGATCTTTCTAAGCAGTCACGCTCCTCTGTTGTGCTCCGGGAGCTACCTGATGACACACAGGGTTTTGACTCATAGTCACACGATCATATGCATGAGCTGCCCGATGACACCCAGAGTATTGACTTACAGTCGCATGATCAGAGGCGTGAAGAGTTTAAGTTTACCTATGTCACCCCCTCTCCCCTTGGAAAAAGGCCGAGGCAACCTCGTCGTCCCAAGCGTGTTCCACACTTGTGGAAGAGAACCTAGACTTTTCTCTTAGATGAATGACTCGTAGCTGCGCCAAAAGAACTGGCATGAAGCCCACCTCTGCAATTCCTATCAAACCTACTCCTCTCCAACGCCCCAAGGCCAAGAAGCTCAAGTTTGATTCTGCTCCAAGCCAGTATATCCCTTTGCCACCCCCGACGCCGATCGCCACCATGCAGGAAATTGGCTCTGCTCTTGGCATTGCCCCGGGGGATTTAACAGTGGAGAAGCTTACGGCTACTCCTCAACGTGCTCCGCAAGACGATGGTCCTAATGATGAGTGAACCACGCCGTGCATCACTGGGGCACTGGACATGTTTGGTCCTGTGTCATTTTTCTTCTGTGTTATTCTGTAGGACTGAATATCTGAACTTATCTGAACTTGATGTGTGCGTCTATGTTCGAAGTATTCCTGAGCTGTTAAGCAGCCCAGCTGGCTCTTATATTTTAATGTTAGTTATCTATGGAGACTATTATATTTCGTAACTGGAATGTTTTGTGTTGGAATGTGCGTGGTTTGAATTCGGAAGCTAGAAAGCGTGATGTTAGAGCCAAGATTGAGGAGAGTCACCACTCCATAATTTGTCTGCAGGAACCCAAATGTGAGCAATTTGACATTAGAATGATTAAGTCTTTTTGCCCTAGATGCTTTGATCAGTTTGCTTTTTCTGCTTCTGTGGGTGCATCTGGTGGAATTTTGGTCATTTGGAACTCCTCTTCTTTTGAGGCTTAGCTGGTGGAAATACAACATTTCAGTGTGGTTGTTTCTTTTAAGTCTGTTCATAATTCTAAGAAGTGGACTTTGGTTTCAGTCTATGGACCATGCGAGGGTCAACCTAGGGATGATTTTGTTAGCTGGTTGTACCACCTAACTATCCCTCCTAAGGAAATTGGCTACTCCTTGGTGATTTCAATTTTATTCGTTCTTTGGATAACAGAAATCTACCATGAGGAGATATAAATGACATCTTCCTTTTTAATGAGGTGATTGGGCACCTTGGTCTTTTGGAATTACCTATAAAGGGAAGAAGTTTCATGTGGTCTAATATGCAGCAAATACCACTCCTAGAACAGCTCGATTGGTTCTTCACAACCTAGGATTGGATAACACATTATCCTAACACTATGGTATTTCCTCTGGCTAAAACTGCCTTAGATCATGTGGCATGTGTGGTTTCTATCGACACAAAGATTCCTAAATCTAAGGTCTTCCGGTTTGAAAACTTCTGGGTGGATATGCCAGGTTTTATGGAATGTGTCCGCAAATCTTGGGAGGCTCCGGTGTTTGCTGACCTCTCTACATCGGTAGTGTTAACAAGGAAATTTAAAAGGCTCAGATATGACTTGAGGGCTTGGAGTAAGAAACTCTCTTACCTCAAGAAGCTAACACTTGATTGCAGCAAGGTTATTCTCCTTTTTGATCACTTGGAGGAGGTGAGAACGCTTGTGAGGACAGAGTTTAATTTTATGAGAATTGTCAAGTTGCATTATGAGTGCCTGTTGAAAATGCATTATATCTATTGGAAGCAGTGGTGCACGATCAGGTACATAAAGGTGGGAGAGGAGACTTCTAAATTCTTCCATGCCATGGCTTCTGAGTGCATGAGGAAGAATTCCATAGCCAGCCTGAAAACCCCGGGGATGACCGACCTAGTATCTGATCATGATCAAATGGCGGGAATACTTTGGGCCTCTTTTAAAAACATAATGGGCCAAGCCCAGGGCATCTCAGTGGGCTATGACTTTCCAAACCTCATCCAGCCCGTTCCTGGTCTGGAAGAATTGTCGCAGCCATTCTCTGATGTTGAGATTAAGAAGGTTCTGTAGGAGTTGCCACCTGATCGGGCACCAGGCCCTGATGGTTTCAATGGAATGTTCGTTGAACATTGTTGTCCCATTATTGAGAAGGATTTTCCGCGCTTGATTCAAGACTTTTATGAAGGGAAATTATCTTTGGAAAATATCAATGGCTCCCTCATCATTCTCATACCCAAAATGATCTCTCCTGAGGGACTAGATGATTTTCGACCTATCTCATTAACTAACACTTACTTGAAATTTCTCACCAAGCTGTTGGCCAACAGGTTGCAGGGAGTGATTTTGAAATGTATTCATAACAATCTGCATGGCTTTCTTAAGAGCAGATCAATTCAGGACTATTTAGCTTGGGCATTTGAATATATACATCAATGCAAATAGTCAAAGAGACCTATTACCATTCTGAAACTGGATTTTGCCAAGGCTTTTGATACTGTGGAACATGAGGTTATTTTGCAGATGCTCAAATACAAGGGTTTTGATGATAAATGGATTGGCTGGGTTAAAGAAATTCTTTCATCAGGGTCCTCTTGTAGGATCGAAAGTATGTCTAGAGGGGGGGGGTGATTAGGCTACTTGACCAAATAAAAATCTAGCCTTTTCCCAATTTCAGTTCTTGGCAGATTTTAGCAACTTTGGAAAAGTCAAGCAATCTTAACACAATTCAAGCAAGCATGCAAAGAGTATATGAGCAGCGGAAATTAAAGCATGCAACTTGCAAAAATGTAAAGGGAAGGGTTTGGAGGATTCAAACGCAATTGGAGACACGGATGTTGTCGTGGTTCCGATAGGTGGTGCTATCGTACATCCACGTTGATGGAGACTTCAACCCACGAAGGGTAACGGTTGCGCGAGTCCACGGAGGGCTCCACCCACGAAGGGTCCGCGAAGAAGCAACCTTGTCTATCCCACCATTTCCATCGCCCACGAAGGACTTGCCTCACTAGCGGTAGATCTTCACGAAGTAGGCGATCTCCTTGCCCTTAAAACTCCTTGGTTCAACTCCACAATCTTGTCGGAGGCTCCCAAGTGACACCTAGCCAATCTAGGAGACCACTCTCCAAGAAGTAACAAATGGTGTGTTGATGATGAACTCCTTGCTCTTGTGCTTCAAATGATAGTCTCCCCAACACTCAACTCTCTCTCACATGATATGGATTTGGTGGAAATAAGATTTGACTGGAAAGCAACTTGGGGAAGGCTAGAGATCAAGATTCATATGGTGAGAATGGAATATCTTGGCATCAACACATGAGTAGGTGGTTCTCTCCCAGAAAATGTGTATTGGAAGTGTAGGAATGTTCTGATGGCTGTCTCCACAAATGAAGAGTAGGTGGAGGGGTATATATAGCCTCCACACAAAAACTAACCATTACACATAATTTACCAATCTCGATGATACTGAATTGAGAAACTCGGTCGGACCGATTTAGCAAACCTAGTGACCGTTAGGATTTTCGGTGGGATTGAGATGCAACTCGGTAGGACCGATATGGTTAGGGTTACGGCATAACGTAATCTCAGTGTGACCGATTACACAAACTTGATGGGAACGATTTTCGTAATAAGCTAACCAGAGAGTTGGTCAGGTAAACTCGGTGGGACCGATCGCTCATTTTGGTGGGACCGAAATGTTACAAAAGGGAAACAGAGAGTTTACATTGCAATCTCGGTGGGACCGATTGCTCATCTCGGTATGACCGAAACATTACGAAGGGAAACAGAGATATTACAATCCGATCTCGGTGTCACCGAGATCCCTATCGGTGAGACCGATTTGCCTAGGGTTTGTGGCATTGGCTATGACATCTGAACTCGGTGGCGCCGGATAGAAAGAATCGGTGGGGCCGAGTTTGACTTTTGGTTTAGGTCAAATGTGGTGAGGGAAGGTAGTTGAGGGTTTTGGAGCATATCACTAAGCACTATGAAGCAAGAACCTCATTAAGCAACACCTCATCCCTCCTTGATAGTATTGGCTTTTCCTATAGACTCAATGTGATCTTGGATCACTAAAATATAAAATGTAGAGTCTTGAGCTTTGAGCTTGAGCCAATCTTTTTGTCCTTAGTATTTTGAGGGGTCCACTTTCCTCATCCATGCCATGCCATTCATTGAGCTTTTCCTGAAATATTAATCTTGGAATAGCATTAGCTCAATGAGCTATATGTTGGTAGGAATTACCAAAACCACCTAGGGATAGGTGCACTTTCACCTCTTCTGTGTTGCTCAATGGCATACCTGGCAAACAGTTTAAGTACAAATGTGGGGTCAGGCAGGGTGATCCTCTCTCAGCCCTTCTTTTTGTTATAACTGCTGACCTTTTATAGTTTGTGGTTAATCAAATGTTTTTACATCGAACCTTAACCCCCCCCCCAATCCCATCCAATGATCAGGATTTTCCTATAATACAATATGCTGATGATATTGTCATCTTTCTATCAGCCAAAGAGGAGGAATTGGTAGCCCTTAAGAATATGTTGCTACCTTTCAGCAATCCACTGGGTTAAAGGTTAATTTTGCAAAGTCCTCCATGATTCCCTTAAACATTGATGAGGGGGAGGCAAACATGTTAGCTACTCTGTTGGGCTGTAAAATTGGGCAACTTCCTTTCACCTATCTGGGCTTGCCACTTGGAACTACTAGGCCAAGAATTGTGGATTTCATGCCCTTAGTTAACACATTGGAAAGGAGATTGACTGCTAGTTCTTGCATGCTAAATCAGGGCTCTCGTTTGCAGATGTTAACTTCTGTCTTGACGTCTATGCCAATTTACTTCCTCTGCAGTTTGCAACTCCCTCATGGTATTATCAAGTAGTTGGACAAAATATTTAGACAATGCCTATGGAGAGGTAGCAGTGATGCTCCAAAGAAATCCCTTGCTGCTTGGGGCTTGGTTTGTAGGCCAAAGGACAAAGGAGGCCTTGGGGTGATTAACTTTCATATTCAAAATAAGGGCCTCCTTCTCAAGCATCTACACATTTTTTAGTAAGGCAGATATCCCCTGGGTACCCTGATCTGGATTAGCTATTATGATGTTGGAATCCCACATGCTACAACTACAGTTGGTTCATTTTGGTGGAGAGATATCCTCAAGCTTTCGGATGCATGTACTGCCATTGCCTCAGTGCACATAACATGGGAGACTCTGCTCTTTTTTGGACTGATGCTTGGTTCATTGGTGGTTCTTCTAGACCTTTGTGTTGGAGACTACCTAGGCTTTACTCTTTTGTTAACAATGATAAGGTCTCTGTGCATGAATTCCTCATATCTCAGGATATCTTCTGTGATGTCCCCGATTCAATCGTACACTAATCATACACGCAAATGTGTATGATCAAGATCGGGGACTCACGGGAAGATATCACAACACAACTCTAGACACAAATTAAAATAATACAAGCTTTATATTACAAGCCAGGGGCCTCGAGGGCTTGAATACATAAGGTCGAATAAAACGAGTCAGCGGAAGCAGCAATATCTGAGTACATACATAAGTTAAACAAGGATGCCTTAAGAAGGCTAGCACAAAAGCAACATCGATCAAAAAGGCAAGGCCTCCTTCCTGGGACCTCCTAACTACTCCTGGTCTTCGGCGGCCTCCACGTAGTAGAAGGCTCCATCAGGTAGTAGTAGTAGTCGACTAGGTGGCGTCTGGCTCCTGGGATCCACCATCTGGTTGCAACAACCGGAAATAAGAAATAAGGGGGAAAAGAGGGTAGAAAGAAACCATGAGTACTCGTCCAAAGTACTCACAAGCAAGGATTTACACTACATATGCATCGGTATCAATGAAATGGGCTGTATTTGTGGACTGAACTGCAGAATGCCAGAATAGAGGGAGAGCCTAGTCCTATCGAAGACTAGCAGCTTCAACATCTTCAGCGGTCTTGCATCATTAGAAGAGTGCAGACTAGCATAAAGTAAAGTAGTAGTAGTGTCATCAACCTCGCCCAAAGATTCTTCCTTGACTCCCTATGAGAAAGCAATCCAGAGCCATACTATCCAATTATCACCTCAAGTATCCGGTTCTAGTTGTATCGGTCGGGATACAACTCCAAGTGTCTATTACTGTAGGACATGCTATCGATAGATGTTTTCTTCCCTGCAGGGGTGCACCAACTTACCCACCATGCTCGATTAACTCCGGCCGGACACACTTTCCCGGGTCATGCCCGACCTTGGCCAAACGATATGCCACAACCTGACCTAGGCTTAATAGCGAGGTCAGCACGCCGGATTAAACCTATACCCCAGGGGTCATGGGCCATCGCCTCGGGAACTCCTGCACGTTGCGTGGGCGGCCGGTGAGCAGACCTAGCTACCTCCTTAAAAAGGCAGGTGCTTACCATTCCAACCCGGCGTGCGCCGCTCAGTCGCATGACATATATTAAGCTTCGGCTGATGCATACGATGCAGAATGCCCATACTATGTCCATGTGATGGTTAGCGATATCAGGCCAGAGGCCCCTCGAATCAAATATCCAAATTGTAGTGGATTAGGAACGCGCGGTAACAAGCAGAGACTCACGAAAGACGTGACCCCATCGCCCCCTCTCGAGGACTTGCGGCAAGGGCTAAGAATGCTCGGCCACGCCTCCTAGTTATCTCCGGGCACCCACCAGGTCGACCCGACTCCTCATCACTCGCAATTAAGCTCGCACAGGTACCCCTCAGGAGCGAGCTGTCTTTAGTAACATGGTTCAATGTAAAGTCATAGTAACCATAGTAACTGTATGTCTAATACCAAGGGGAACCCTGAGGAACCACCCTCGGTGGATTCCACTAGATGTAATCATCAAGGTGAACATAAGAGGAACCACCCTCGAGGTTCACACTTGAGGGATTGCACGACAGAGTCGTACCGGAAGTGGTTAAGGAGGAAATCACCCTCGATGACCACGACCGAATAGCTACACTACAAAGATCTCATCAGGACTGATGTACAAGGTGTCACCCTCGGCACTTGATAGTAACTCTGCAGAGTCATACAACTAGGGGGTGATGTGCGGTGTCGGGGCCAGGACGTCGATCACGTTGATCGAGTCATCGAACATAAAGCAGGGCAACTAGGACAAGGTGGGGGTCACTGATAGATCACTAACCAACCTATACTAAGCAGTTTAGGATAAGCAGGTAAGGTACAATGAACAGGTTACAAAAGCAGGCTATGCATTAGAATAGGAGCAAACAATAACAATAGCAAAATCTAAGGCAAGCATGAGAGAATGGAATGGGCGATATCGGGATGATCAAAGGGAGGGCTTGCCTGAAAGCTCTGCTAAAAAGGAAGAAGTGTCGTCGTCGACGTAGTCGATCACAGGGGCAGCATCGGTCTCGTGGTCTACCGGAGAAGAGGGGGAAGAAACAATAAATACAGCGCAAACAGATGCACAACTAAGCATGACAAGAAGATATGTGGATCTAGGAGTGTTCTAACATGGTGCTACACATTGCAAACGAAGCGGGAAATTAACTAGAATGTTTTCTCGGGTTCAGACATCTGTGAGACAGATGTACCGGAGGGGAAGGTTCCATGTTTGTGGTGTTGGAGGCATCTTACAGGTAAATGGACCGCTTATTCGGATTCGTCAAGTTTTTCTAAGCAACTTTCATGTAGAAAACATTTTCATCCGAGTTACGGATTATTTTCTATGACTTTACAAAGTTTTAAACTATATTCTGAATTTATTTTTAAATAATTTAATTCGAAAGCATAATTATTGCACCATTACAAGGTCAGCATGACATCAGCAGGTCAATAGGTTGACTAAGTCAAACCTAGCACATGGGGCCCGCTGTCATGGACTGTTAGCTAATTAGCCTAGTTAACTAGTTTAAACACATGGGTTAATTAAGTTAGGATAATTAACCTAAATTAATTAAGTTAATTAATTAATCTATTTAATTAATTTTAATTCTATCAATTTTTTTATTTTTAGTATTTCTTCTCTCTAGGGGCGGGCCCCACGTGCCATAGGCACAGGGGCCATAGCTGGCGCGAGCGACGGCTACGGGCGTTGGGGCATGCGAGAGCCCGAGCGGAGGCCGACCCCGGGCGGCGACGGGCACGGCAGCCCGAGGCGGGGGAAGGAGCGGCCAGCGCCAGCGCGAGGCCGGGCCGGAGGCTCACGGGCGGAGTAGTGGTGGGGGCAGCGGCCGCGGCGAT
>NC_041380.1:344876976-344895815 GCF_002162155.2 Triticum dicoccoides
AACAGAGTGGCCGGCGATGCGGGGCGAGGACGGTGGGGGAGGCGGGGCCGCGAGCTACGGCGGCAGGTGCCAAGCAACGACAGCGGCTAAGGAGCACGGCCGCATGCGGCCGCAGGCGGGCAGCGGCGAGCATGGGTCGCGGTGACGCGCTAGAGGGGGCGGGGCTGGTGGACGCGGCTCACGGTCGGGGCGGCCCGGTGTGCGCGTGGGTGGCTCGTCGTGGCCGCCGAGAGCAACGGCGGCCGCGGTCGCGGGCGTGGTGACGACGGCAGCTGGACGGGAGGGGGCGAGCAGCAGCGGCTGGGTGAGTGCGTAGGGGAGGTGGTGGTCGGGCGCGGGTCGCGAGCGGACGGGGAGGCCGAGGCATGGTCTGCACGTGGCGGACGCGGGGTTGGTGAGCGGTGAGCAGAGCGCTAGCACGGGGAGCGGCAACAGGGATCTGCGCTAGTCGTGAGGCGCGGGTGACCGGGTAGACCGAGAGCTCGGCGGAAGCTCGAGCGCCGCGGGACGGCGCGGTAAGCGGCTACGACACGACAGAGGGAAACAGAGGGGAATGAGAGCTCACAGTGGGGGTGCATGGGGGCCTTGTGACAGATTAGTAGCAGCAGCGGCGCGGCAACAACGATGGACGACGGCGGCGACCCTATGAAGAAGAGGGAGTGGGCGTCGTCTTGGAGGTCCTCGGCGCCGTCACGGTGGTGCAGACGGGGCCGCGGAGTACAGCGGTCCTTCTGGACACGCTAGCGGGTCTCAGGGTCGTCGAGGAGCACGCGAACGACAAAGGCGACGGCGGCGCGTCAAGCGGAGAGGCTTCAGGCATCCACGGGCATGGCGTCAACGACAACAGGGCGCCGCGGCAGAGCGGATCTGGTGAGAGGGGGGACAGAAGGAGGCGAGGTGGATCTGGGAGCAGGAGAGGAATCGAGGGGACGAGGGGGGGGGTCCTTATCCTCTCCCCGACGGCGTTGGTGAGGTGGTCAGGGGCAACCCCTCCCCTGTAGCGACGCGGTCGGTGGAACAGGGGAGGTGGGCGAAGGGAATGGTGGGCTGGTTGTGGCTAGCCCAGGGGGGTTAGAGGCCGGATGGCCCCGTTGGCCTGGGGTTTTCTTTTTAACTTTTTATTTCTTTTTCGTGTTTCTGTTTTATTTTGTTTTATTTATTTTCACCTTAACTTAGTTTAAGTAAAATGTAAAACTAGTTTCTAAACTAGTATTACTATTTATACCTCTTCCTCAAAAAGCTTCGTACTCTAATAAATTAGTTTGTTATTTTAGAAATTATAAAAGGCATTTACATAATTGTTTAAGCCACTGTTTTATTCACAAAGGGCATTTAGAAATTTTGGAAAAATGTTAGTTCACTACCAATATTATCAAAAGAATATTTGCCACATGATGAACATATTAGATTTCATGTCTGACAAATATGAATTTTTGACTTTAGATTGGATTTGAATTTGAATTGTGATTTGGATCAAGTGAAGATTAGCAACAGTAACATGATGACATGGCACCATTAACAGGGGATTACTGTAGCATGACACTAGGGGTGTTACAAATCGCCTCCACTACAAGAAATCTTGTCCCGAGATTTAAGTGGGGAAGTAAAGAGCAACTTCAGGAGAACTGACCCTTATAGGGTTAATTATCTGGTGAACAATTCAGGGAATGAGGCAGAAGTATCTCTCGAGTTGAAACTTAACAAAACATCGAGAGCAAAGTATGTAGGTACGATAGGAAGTTTCAAGCGAATGGACAAATGATTGACACCTGAACAAAGTGTGAGAAAGGGGGTTCAGAGCATCGGGAATAGATCATCTCTCGAAAGGTGGCTCGTGACATGATACGAATCCAAATGCAAGAATATTTTAGAATCAAAGTTATAAAGGAGAGTCAGGTTTTGATCCTGTGGAACTGTGGGTTATGGGCCCACCATGTGGGTTAAAAGTAGAAAGGGGGCCGATAGCAAGGCAAGTCAGATGATAGACTATCAGTTATGTTGCCAACAATGTTGGTACCAAGGGCGAGGGACGAAGAGAACTATTTTCCTGCTCGTTGAACGAGGCGGATCAATAGGCAAAGTTCTCGTCCATCGGGGGTGACCGGAATCTCAACAGCCATAATAACAAGGTCTTACTGACCAATTGTACATCGAGGTGTTTACATAAGCAGGGAACTGTTACTTCTTAGATCTCATAAACCACAAGAAAGGTTAAACAAAAGAATGTAAAAGAAAAGGTGATCATTAGATTAATCAGTACATTGGAAAGGAAAACGTTTCTAAACACAAGTATTAGGAGCATATCCTCCACAAGAAGAAGCAGAGCAGGATATACAAGATAGGATAACATGCAGTTAACCACTTCAGTAAAGTGGCGAGGAAATTCATGACGTTACCCATACAATGGTGTTTGGATAATTGATCATGAAACATTTAGCATTGTTCTTTGAATACTATTGTTGATGATCGGTGTACCACAGTCATGCTTCGGGATAGCATCGACATGGCCATCAGGTAAAGGCCAGACTTTGGATTCACAAAGGATCCATCGAAGACAACTTATAAATTAAGTCGCACAATTTTAGCAAGAAAAATGATCAGGATAGGGCCCACGGGCTCAGTAATAATTCATTGAGGGGGCAAGGATGATATTCCTGATCATGAATTCGATTGATAACCTGGAAGAGCTTAGAATATTGATGATGATCACAACATATTTGTCGAGAGGTTTCATTAAGATGTAATCGACCGATGATGACATCAAGTTAAAGAAATGATGAAGCGAAAGGTTATTGGAACCATGGGTATGACACAAACTCGGAATCAAGCTTGTTGTTCATGGTGAAACGATATGATTAGGATCGGGATTAGCTCATCATCGAAAATTGTGCTCCGGGAAGGACCAGGTAGCACAGTTAAAATTCAGCATGATGATATAGTCGATCAAGCTAGGAATGACTTGAAGAATTATTAAACTCGTAAGCAACGAAAATTACGTAGAGTCATTGAATCAGAGCGCGGACTTGATTCACTTATCGGTGTCCTCGAGTGACTAATAACTCAGAATCAGGGGGAAATCTGAAATCGGTGAGAAGCAATACTAGAAGAAGACTCATAGAAAGAAACACAGTTCTTTGGCATTCTCGAGATACCGGAGGGTAATACTCAAAGGTAGATCAAAATAGAGGTTGCAGAGATGCATTTATCTACAAAAGACAAGTGTTGTAACTTGTCTGAGAAATGGAATCAAAGGGGATCACTCATGGTCAGAACCACGATTGCAAAGGATCAAATCCCAGATATAAGATGATCTTATACCATAAGGATAATTAATTTTAAGAGAAGCTTCCATGATAAGATCTACATCGTGTCCATGGGCATGAACACAAAGTTCAAGGTTGACTCCCGCTTTTTCAATGCATACCATTTCATTTACTTCTCGCTTTTGATGAAGTTGTAGTGTTGAAAGGTTATCTGTCAAAACAATAGTAGAGTATGATCCGTAGTAGTTTCCGGGTTCACATAGATAAGAAAAGGCATAGGTTCAACCGTTCAGGGCCTCTTAGGAATATATACCACAAACTTTAGGAGTAAAAACTCAAGCTTGAAAGAAGAGCATGATTGAGAAAGTAGAGGATATAATTTACCAAAGGCATTATGTATCCGAGGAAAGGCTCACATGGTTATTGAATATGAAGGGCGTTCTCGGATAAAATCTAACAAAGGATCTCGTGGTCCATAAGGGATCAGATGTGGTCATCAGTACTCAACCAGAAGAAGAAAGAATGCAAGGAGATCAAATTATATGAGCAACTTCCTAATTCAAGCTCAAATGCAAGGGAATTATGAATTCCAAATCAAGGGATCAGAAGCAAACGCATTGATAAAGGACAGACATCTGAGCCGGAAGATCATTTTGAAAGGATCAACTGATGATTGTGCACATTTGCTCACATGTTGAATCAATAGGAACAAAATGACGGCGTCAAAGGATACTGATGATATTGCTAGACATATGAGAAGCATCCATACTGCAAGCGGACAAGTATTTGTAGAGCAATAGTTTGAAGAGGATTCTCGGAAGATCGAATAGTATTTTAGAGAATCTTATGAAGCATACAAACAACTGGGGATGAACGGATACTCGATAAGTGCGAGGAATTATCCGTAGGGGTATTCATGTGGTAAAGAACTGCAAAGCAGTAAGCTCAGAGGATTCTTGAGGAAACGGAGAGTATTTGGGGTATCTTGTGATAACAGGAGCAACTGGGGATGAAGGTACAAGCGGCAAGGTTCATGGGGGTTATCACTGGTCAGGAACTACAAGGCAGTTGGCATAGTGTCTCGAGAAACATCGAGGGGTATCTGTAGAATCTTCTGGCGAAGCAAGCGATCATCGATAATGTCGGGGCCCTTCGGGAGGGAGTGGGTACGAGAGCCTAATGTCAGAGTTAGTAAAATGTTTAACCCGAATAGACGAGAGATCAGAGTCCTAGAGTATAGACGAGGAATAAAAGATCCTAATACCACCCAATGGCGACGTGGGCCCATAAGCCACACAGCTATGTTAGTAAAATTTTTGCAATTGAATAGACTCAACTTCGGCCAAGGAGTTGGAACGGGGAATGCTACAGGCAGTCGGCTCTGATACCACCTTGTGACGCCCCCGATTCAATCATACACTAATCATACACACAAATGTGTACGATCAAGATCAGGGACTCACGGGAAGATATGACAACACAACTCTAGACACAGATTAAAATAATACAAGCTTTATATTACAAGCCAGGGGCCTCGAGGGATCGAATACTAACGAGTTAGCGGAAGCAGCAATATCTGAGTACATACATAAGTTAAACAAGGATGGCTTAAGAAGGCTAGCACAAAAGCAACATCGATCGAAAAGGCAAGGCCTCCTGCCTGGGACCTCCTAACTACTCCTGGACTTCGACGACCTCCACGTAGTAGTAGGCTCCATCGGGTAGTAGTAGTAGTCGACTAGGTGGCATCTGGCTCCTGGGATCCACCATCTAGGTGCAACAACCGGAAAGAAGAAAGAAGGGGGAAAAGAGGGTAGCAAAGAAACCATGAGTACTCATCAAAAGTACTTGCAAGCAAGGATCTACACTACACATGCATCGGTATCAATGAAATGGGCTGTATCTATGGACTAAACTTCAGAATGCTAGAATAGAGGGAGAGCCTAGTCCTATCAAAGACTATCAGCTTCACCATTTTCAGCGGTCTTGCATCATTAGAAGAGTGCAGATGTAACACCCTCGATGCGACTATAGCTCCCACCTGTCGAGGCACGACTTAGAGACATAATCGCATTGAAGGCATATGTCGCAAGTTAGGCAATCTTCCCAACATCCCATGTAATATAAATCATAAAGGGTGGATAACATAGTTGGCTTACGCTCACCACGTCAATCAAGTACATAAATAACATTACATCATCCAAACACTCATGGCCCAACTACGGCGCCAAAATAAAAGATAACCCAACATGCGACACGGTCCAGATCACCCCCAACTGGGCACCACTACTGATCATCAGGAAAGGAAACATAGTAACATTGAGAGTCTTCGTCGAACTCCCACTTGAGCTCATACGCGTCTGCTAGAGCGGAATCATCGGGCCCTGCATCTGGTGTAATAGTAATCTCTGAGCCACAGGGACTCAGCAATCTCTCACCCTCGCGATCAAGACTATTTAAGCTTATAGGTAAAGCAAGATAAATATGTGGAGCTGCAGCAAGCAACTAGCATATATGGTGGCTAACTTATTCGCAAAAGAGAGCGAGAAGAGAAGGCAAAGCGCGAGCGCGAAACTAGAGAACAACCTGCGCAAACATTACTCCAACACTGTCTCCATTTCCCGGACTCCACAGAGAAGAGGCTATCACGGTAACACACTCAGTTGATTCATTTTAATTAAGTTAAGGTTCAAGTTATCTACAACCGGACATTAACAAATTCCCATCTGCCCATAACCGCGGGCACGGCTTTCGAAAGTTCAAATCCCTGCAGGGGAGTCCCAACTTAGCCCATGACAAGCTCTCACGGTCAACGAAGGAATAGACCTCCTCCCAAGACGTTCCGATCAGACTCGGTATCTCGGTTCTTCAAGACACTTCGACAGGTTAAAAGCAGACCAGCAACACCGCCCGAGTGTGCCGACAAATCCCGATAGGAGCTGCACATATCTTGTTCTCAGGGCACACTCAGATGAGACTAGTTACGAGTAAAACCAACCCTCAAGTTTCCCCGAGGTGGCCCCGCAGGCAGCTCAGTTCGGACCAACACTCAGAGGAGCACTGGCCCGGGGGGGGGTTAAAATAAGATGACCCTCGGGCTCCGGAAACCCAAGGGAAAAAGAGGCTAGGTGGCGAATGGTAAAACCAAGGTTGGGCATTGCTGGAAAAGCTTTAATCAAGGCGAACTATCAAGGGGTTCCCATTATAACCCAACCGCGTAAGGAACGCAAAATCCGGGAACATAACACCGATATGACGGAAACTAGGGCGGCAAGAGTGGAACAAAACACTAGGCGAGAGGACAATCCTTCCAACCTTTACCAAGTATATAGATGCATTAAGATAACATGGCAATATAATGATATCCCAACAAGTAATAAATGTTCCAACAAGGAACGGCCTCCAATCTTCACCTGCAACTAGCAACACTATAAGAGGGGCTGAGCAAAGCGGTAACAAAGCCAATCAACGGTTTGCTACGACATGTTGGGTTAGAGGTTTTACATGGCAATTTGGGAGGCTTGAAAGCAAGTGGTAGGCATCGTGGCATTGGCATAGCAAAGAGCGAGCAATCTAGCATAGCAAAGATAGTAGTGATTTTGAGGGTATGATCATCTTGCCTGCACAGTTGTCAGAGTTGACTGGATCCTCGAAAGCAAACTCAACGGGATCCTCGTTAGCGAACTCGTCTCACGGCTCTACACAAACAAGACAAACAAGCAACAAGGACACAATCAACCACGTTCAAGGAACAAACAATACGAAGCAATGATGGTATGCTATGCGGGATGCGATGCGGGATGCATATGCAAGATATGACAGGAAATGCAAGAACCTGGCCTCAACTTGGAGATCCAAGTGTGCCACTGGAAAGATGAGATGAAATTGCTTGAAAACGATATAAAGAACGTCGGGATCGGAGTTACGGTTTGGAAATGGCAAGCGATTCAAACATGACACCGGTCTGCGATTTACAGCAAGTAGCCATCTAATTGCAATGAGATGAACATGCTACAACACCCAAATATGACAACAAAATACATGGCAGGGATGCATTCAAGATGCTTAACAAAAGTCTAGCACTGAGCTACGGCCAATTCACCCATTAACAGGTTCAAACAAGCATGGCAAAAATGCATATGACAAACAGATTTCAGACTTGGTAAATTGACACTTGTCTGGAATTTCAGATCAGGTAACACTCTTCGGAGCAACAAAACTACATGCTACAGGACCTGAACATGGCAAAGTAAAGCATGGCATGGAGCTACTCAAAGAGCTTAACAAAAGTCCCTTAGTGACCTTAAGCCAAAAGGGATCAGAAAATACAATTGCAAGCATGTGAACATGGCAAAAACATAATCAGTTTTCAGACTTAGTGAAAAACTGGCACATGCTGAAACATAACTCAAGTAGGCATGTTTACGAGCTCGATGCACTTACTATGGAACAATTCATGACAAGCTAAGCATACATCTATCAAGAACACACAAAATGCAAGCTAGAAATGGCAAGAACAATAACATAGCATGCACGGATCAACTACAACAACATCGGCAAAATTGCAAACAAGTTGACAATCTGCCCAGATTCACAAAGTAGCAAAAGTAGAGCTCGATTGACTCAAGCTAGGGTGCTCCATAATTGCAAAAAAAGGCATGGATGGATAGAGCACTACAATATTAACAAAACATCCTTACTGATCATCCTCAAAAGAGGCACGGATCACTTGGAAACAACATGAACATATGGCAACATGAGATAAACAGATCAAGGACTTAGTGGAAATGCTAAGTCCCTGAAAACAGAATTAACAAGTGCACCACTTTGCAAGCTTGTGCAAGTCACCACACACATCACAAAAATACATGGGTTGCACCTCTGGAAAGATGACAAAACCCTTAACAAAACATATGTAGAGCATCAGGGCATATCATGCACACAATAATCATGGCAAAAATGACAAAAAGCTAAAAGGAGCAGCAGATCTGACAATTAACTCAAGTAGCCCTCTTCTAACAGCATTTCGGGCAGCAAGATGAACTCAAATGAAAATGATGCATTGGAATGAAATGATGTACTCACTGAGATGAACATTTTGATATGATATATGCATGAATCGGAGCTACGGATGCAAAGTTACGAGGCTATGAACATGAGCACTTGAGCTAGGGTTAGGAGGGAAAAAGTCAACCGAAAATTCTAGATCTGAGATCTTCACACAGATCGAGGACGGCCGGCGAGGTACTGTTCATCAGCGGGGGAGAGAGCTCGCCGGAGTCCGGCCGGAGGAGGATGAAGACGGAGAGGCGGCGCCGGCCTCGGGCGGCGTGGGCGGAGGAGACGGGCGCGGGCCCGGGCGGCGAGGCGGCTGGGCCGGCGAGGAGCTTCGGGCGGCCGGCGGGCGGTGGTGCGCGGCGGCTCCGGTCGCCAGGCGGAAGGAGGCGGCGGCGGCGGGGAGAACGAGGCGGCGGGGCCGGGCGCGGTGCGGTGGCGGCGGCTTCAAGCCGCGGGGGCATTTTCACGGGTCGCCCTCGTTCCGCAGTTGAGTTCTTTCGCATTTATCGTATCGTTTTTCGTGGATTAGCATCTCGAGGTTCTTTGATGGGCATAAAGAAATCGTCTTGGTAGCAACCACCAAACCAATAGAACAAAGGTTAGCTCTGCAGCTAGTCCACAAGCAAGGGTTGTAGGTCCATTACCGTCCGGCTCCCGACCGAAACTAACGGAGTCATCCCAACTCTCGGATCGGAGATGCTAACGGGACAGGAATCGAAGTGGGGGACCTCTCTACCGCACCTGTCTCCCCAGACATAGACTACGTAAAGGGTAGTACTCTTGGAAAGAGAGAAGATCACCGCGTGAACAAAATCCAAAGTAACGAATGTCACTCCCGAGGGATCGACCACTATCATACATGAAATTTTGCATAGAATGATTGTTCATGTTCACGCCGGAGTGCTGAGGTTGTTCCCACCATTGAAGTCAGAGTCTGGGTGTGTTTTTCTTACTAATACGGAGAGGGTTCCGAATGATAAAGACCAATCAAAAACTTCTTCGTTTCGTTGGTAGAACCCACGCCAACTCTTTTCTCTAAATAATAGAGAGATCTTTTGATAGTCTCACTTCTATCAATGCAATAATAGAGAGATCTTTTGATAGCGGGTGGCGGCGCGGCGAAGTGGGCACGCCCCCACGTGATGGCGCGCGATTGAGCGGCTGTGGCGGCGCGGACGTGTCCGGTTAGGCGGCGGACATGTCCTGCGGCGGCGGGGAGATTTTTTTTAGGGTTAGGAGGGAGAGGATCCGCGAATTTGGAATGGGGGTGTATATATAGGCATAGGAGGAGTTAGGAGAGTCCAAACGAGATGCGGTTTTTGGCCACGCGATCGTGATCGAACGCTCTAGATGATGGAGCAGGTTTAGGTGGGTTTTTGGCCAAAATGGAGGGGGGTTGGGCTGCAACACACACAAGGCCTTTTCGGTCCCTCGGTTAACCGTTGGAGTATCAAACGAAGTCCAAATGATACGAAACTTGACAGGTGGTCTACCGGTAGTAAACCAAGGCCGCTTGGCAAGTCTCAGTCCAATCGGGAAATGTTTAATCCCCACACACGAAAGAAAGGTAGAAATGACCACCGGAGGAGAACGAAGCGCTGGAATGCAAAACAGACAACGGGGAAAATGCTCGAATGCATGAGACGAACATGTATGCAAATGCAATGCACATGATGACATGATATGAGATGCATGACAATGGCAACAACACACGGGGACAAAGACCCGAACCCGAGAAAATAAAATAACTTAACACCGGAAATGGCAAGAGTTGGAGTACAAATAGGGAAAGTTACATCCGGGGTGTTACAACACTCCACCACCACGAAAGGATCTCGTCCCGAGATCTAGGACTGAAAGAACACCGGGTACTCAGAATAGCGGTGATCCTCGCGTTCCCAGGTAGCTTCACGGTCAGAATGGTGTGACCACTTGACTTTGAGAAATTTGATTGACTTATTGCGAGTCTTGCATTCAGTCTCTTCAAGAATAGCAACTGGGTGCTCACGATAAGAGAGATCTTCTTGGAGCTCAATGTCCTCGAAGTTGACGGTGCGATCAGGAGTATTGAAGCACTTTCGAAGCTGAGAGACATGGAACACGTCATGAACATTTGCAAAGTTTGAAGGAAGCTCGAGTTGATAGGCGAGGTCGCCTCTCTTGCTGACAATCTTGAAAGGTCCCACTATCTGGGGGCAAGCTTCCCTTTGATACCAAAGCGACGAGTACCTTTCATAGGAGAGACGCGGAGGTAAACATGATCTCCGATCTCGAATGCCAAATCACGGTGCTTACTATCATAGTAGCTCTTCTGGCGGGATTGGGCTGCTTTGAGGTTATCTCGAATGACTTTGCACATTTCTTCTACCTCTGTGATTAAGTCATTACCCAAAAGCTGACATTCACCGGTTTCAGACCAGTTGAGAGGGGTACGACACTTCCTGCCATACAGAATTTCAAATGGGGCCTTGCCCGAACTTGCTTGAAAACTGTTGTTGTAGGAGAATTCAGCATAAGGAAGACAATCCTCCCACTTCATGCCGAAAGAGATCACACAAGCCCTGAGCATATCTTCAAGAATCTGGTTGACACGCTCGACTTGACCACTAGTTTGAGGATGGAAAGCTGTGCTGAAGCGGATGTTAGTGCCCATGGCCTTCTGAAAAGAATCCCAAAACTTTGAGGTAAAGATGCTGCCACAGTCTGAAGAGATCACTTGTGGAATACCGTGCAGAGAGACAATACGAGAGGCATAGAGTTCCGCCAATTGAGCTGCAGTGATCGACTCTTTGATAGGCAGAAAGTGAGCCACTTTAGTGAGTTTGTCGATGACAACGAATATAGCATCATTGCCACGCTTGGACTTTGGAAACCCAGTCACGAAGTCCATTTCAATGTGGTCAAACTTCCATTCTGGAATGGCAAGAGGTTGGAGGAGACCTGCTGGCCTTTGGTGTTCTGCCTTCACTCTTCTGCAGACATCACATTCATTCACGAATTGAGCAATCTCGCGCTTCATTCGAGTCACCAATAAGCCTGCTTAAGGTTCTGATACATCTTCGTGCTCCCAGGGTGGATGGCGAGGAGAGAATTGTGAGCCTCGTTCATGATCACTTTACGGAGGTCACCTTTGGGTACAACAATACGATCCTCGAAGAATAGAGTATCCTTGTCATCAAGGCGGTAGCACTTGTACTTGGGTTGACTCTTGGCAATCCCAATCTTCACCTTTTTCACCATAGCATCAAGAAGCTGGGCCTGGCGAATCTGGTCTTCCAACGTAGGAGAGACTAGAAGGTTGGCGAGGAAACCTTGAGGAACAACTTGCAGATTAAGTTTGCGGAAAGCTTCACAAAGCTCGGGTTGATAAGGCTTAAGAATCAGACTGTTGCAATAAGCCTTTCTGCTCAGTGCGTCAGCAATCACATTGGCCTTGCCTGGAGTATACTCTATACTCGGATTATACTCTTGAATCATTTCGACCCATCGCGTTTGCCTGAGGTTGAGATTAGGCTGAGTGAAGATGTACTTGAGACTCTTGTGATCAGTGAAAATGTCCACTTTTCTTCCCAATAGAAGATGTCTCCAAGTCAAAAGAGCATGCATAACTGCCGCCAACTCGAGACCATGAGTAGGGTAGTTCTTCTCATTAGGCTTCAACTGGAGAGAAGTATAAGCAACAATTTTCTTCTCTTGCATCAATACTGCGCCAAGACCTTGGAGAGAGGCATCACAAAAGACCTCATACGGCTTGGATTCATCAGGCGGAGTGAGAACTGGAGCAGTGATCAATTTCTCTTTCAAAGTGTTGAAAGCAATATCACACTCCGAAGACCAAACGTACTTGACGTGCTTCTGGAGAAGATTTGAGAGAGGCTTCGCGATCTTAGAAAAGTTTTCAACAAATCTTCGGCAATAGCTTGCGAGACCGAGGAAGCTACGGAGTTGCTTCACGTTCTGAGGAGGTTCCCAATTCACAATTGTAGACACCTTCTCAGGATTCACGTCAATGCCCTTGGCAAAGATAATATGACCAAGATAAAGAACCTCATCGAGCCAAAATTCGCACTTGGAGAACTTGGCGTAGAACTGATGTTCTCTGAGCTTATCAAGAACCAAACGCAAGTGCTTGGCATGATCTTCCTTGTTCTTCGAGAAAACCAGAATGTCGTCGAGATAGACCAAAACAAAGTCATTGGTGTAGGCGTTGAAGATGAAGTTCATCATGCGAGAGAACGTCGGAGGAGCGTTGACGAGGCCAAAAGACATGACAGTGTATTCATATGAACCAAAGCTTGTCCTGAAAGCCGTCTTGGGAATATCTTGCTCACGGATTCGAATCTGATGATAACCCATACGAAGATCAAGCTTGGAGAATACTTGGGCACCTTTGAGTTGTTCGAACAGCTCATTGATGTTGGGAAGTGGGTATTTGTTCTTGATGGTCTTCTTGTTCAATGGACGGTAATCAACACAAAGTTGGTCCGTTCCATCCTTCTTCTTCACAAAAAGAACACCACAACCCCACGGAGAAGAACTAGGTCGGATGAGACCCATTTTCTCTTGAATATCGAGTTGCTTCTTCAGCTCCTTCAACTCTTCAGGTCCGAGCTTGTAACGACGTTTGCACACAGGTTCTGTGCCGGGCTCAAGATCAATAACGAATTCAACTGGCCGGTGCAGAGGCATTCCTGGAAGCTCTTCTGGAAAGACGTCTTGATATTCGCAAACGACTGGAATTTGCGAGATAGCGTCCAATTCACCCTTCTCATTGAGAGAAAATAGACGGATGGTACTATCCCGAGCAGCAAAGACAATTATATGCTCAGACGAATGAGTCAATTGAATCTGCTTGGATGCACAATCAAGCTGAGCCTTGTGCTTAGAAAGCCAATCCATTCCGAGAATAAGATCAATATCCGAGTTACCAAGAACCACTGGAGAAGCCAGAAGATTGAAATCACCCATCATGATAGAAATATCCGGAACCATCATACTAGAACTCAGACGCTTAGCCGGAGAGACGACTTGCATAGCTCTAGGTAAGGCCTTAGTACTAAAATTGTTCTCCGATGCAAATGGGAATGACATGAAGGAACGCGATGCACCAGAGTCAAAAAGAACTTTTGCAGGAATATCGTTAACAGGAAGGTTACCCATGATCACATCTGACGAGTCCTCTGCCTGGGCTGCGTTCATCAAGTTGACCTTGGCGTGCTTAGGATTATGCTTGACCACAGCTGTACTTGCCGATCTCACAGGAGGAGGAGGAGGAAGACGCCTCTGGTTGAAACACTTGTTGGCATAGTGACCCTTCTGTTGGCACTTGTTGCACGTGACCTCTGAAAGTGGACGGTGATATGGAGCACTCGATCTTGGAGCTTGAGACGAAGTCTTTTTCTGAAAGCCAGGGTTGGGTGGGTGGGAAGAACCACTGCAACCTTTGCTCTTCTGTTGATACGGCTGACAGAACGGAGGAGGAGGAAGCCAAAACTTCTGCGGCTTGGCCACTTGAGTAGAGGAAGAAGGAGTAACATCTCTGACTCGCTTCTTGGAAGCATCACACCTCAACTGAGCAGCCTCTTGCTTTAGTGCCATGTTGTAGAACTCATCGTACCTCAAGGGCTCGAAGAGAACAAGAGCTAGCTGAATTTCTTCTCTGAGACCACCCCTGAACTGGTATATCATGCTCTTCTCATCAGGGACGTCCTGCTTGGCAAAGCGGGCGAGCTTCTGAAACAACTTGTTGCAGTCATAGACAGACAAAGAGCCTTGCTTCAGGTTGCGGAATTCCTCACGCTTGCTTTCAACCACGCTCTGGGGAATATGATGAGCTCGGAAATCTCGACGGAAATCATCCCAAGTGATAACACGTCCACCTTTGGAATCCTTGTACTGCTGGAACCATTCTGCAGCTTGATCTTTGAGTTGGAAGGAAGCGAACTTGACAAAGTCCTCAGGCCTGACATTACTGCACTCGAAATGCTTGCACAGATCCACTAGCCAATCGTCAGCATCGGTTGCCTCAACACAATTGCTGAAAGTCTTTGGCCCGTTAGCAAGGAACTGGTTGAGTGTAGCAAAGTGATTCTGATTGTTGCCTTGACTCCCTTGGTTGCCTTGATTGCGCTCTTGAAGAATTTGCATGATCAACTGTGTGTTTGCATTGGTTGCGGCCATCACAGCTTGCCATGCCTCCGGAGGAGGTGGAGGTGGTGGCGGATCAGGATTCGGAGTCATGCGCATTGGAGGAGCCATCCTGAAGAGGTTGACCTCCATTAGCACATTGACAGACAAATATTGAAGCTGAATCCAACGGAATGAAAATTGCAACATATAGTCTTCACATCCGAACAAAATGAACGAATGCATTCCTCTTGAAATGGTCACATATCCATAAATTGAGAAGCCACGTAGAATTAAGGTAGAGAAATAAATCAACAAGGTACGGATCAAGAACGAATAATCGGTAAGAAATCCCAATCTCAAACCAATATCCGTGGAAGAAGAACTAGAGCTAGTAGAATTCCCACCTATGAAACTACCGAACCTTTCCGGTTATGCAAACAGGTGTTGGGGATACAGGGGAAGCATAATATCTCACCCAAACTAGCAAATCCTACATCCAGCTGTATCCATCCTTCAACACATAACCAAGAAACCTTCGGAAACCATCTACCTCAACCTTCGAAAAGCATCCGTTATACAAGTTATGGCGATACTCCCGAACTCCCGCCCCAGTACTGGGTGGCATCGAGGTTATCTCAACAACGAACTGCATAAAAGAGATTTTCGATGTCGGCGTACTAAACTCAGGTATTCCAGAACTGCAACGATAAAATTATGACGACAACACCTCAGAGCTCAACTCCCCGGGACACTTCCACTAAACCCCTGCAGGAGGCACCAAGACAATGTTCTCATCATAAAACCATCGGAACGATTCCAAGATACCCGCGTGATCCTAATTTTCTTTAGTGAAATTTGAGAAGAGAAGAGCCAAAACTCTACGTCAGGATGCCTTACGAGAGCGATGAGGAGACTGGGGAGTAAAAAGAATTCCTAAACTCTCTGATATATAATTCCTAAATGACTCAAAACATTTTTTTCTAGACACAACTCGGCCGCTAATAACGATCAAGCAATGTAGCTCCTAAGGTCGGGGAAGGCTCTGATTACCAACTTGTAACACCCTCGATGCGACTATAGCTCCCACGTGTCGAGGCACGACTTAGAGACATAATCGCATTGAAGGCATATGTCGCAAGTTAGGCAATCTTCCCAACATCCCATGTAATATAAATCATAAAGGGTGGATAACATAGTTGGCTTATGCTCGCCACGTCAATCAAGTACATAAATAACATTACATCATCCAAACACTCATGGCCCGACTACGGCGCCAAAATAAAAGATAACCCAACATGCGACACAGTCCCGATCACCCCCAACTGGGCACCACTACTGATCATCAGGAAAGGAAACATAGTAACGTTGAGAGTCTTCGTCGAACTCCCACTTGAGCTCATACGCGTCTGCTGGAGCGGAATCATCGGGCCCTGCATCTGGTGTAATAGTAATCTGTGAGCCACAGGGACTCAGCAATCTCGCACCCTCGCGATCAAGACTATTTAAGCTTATAGGTAAAGCAAGATAAATATGTGGAGCTGCAGCAAGCGACTAGCATATATGGTGGCTAACTTATTCGCAAAAGAGAGCGAGAAGAGAAGGCAAAGCGCGAGCGCGAAACTAGAGAACAACCTGCGCAAACATTACTCCAACACCGTGTCCACTTCCCGGACTCCGCCGAGAAGAGGCCATCACGGTAACACACTCAGTTGATTCATTTTAATTAAGTTAAGGTTCAAGTTATCGACAACCAGACATTAACAAATTCCCATCTGCCCATAACCACGGGCACGGATTTCGAAAGTTCTAATCCCTGCAGGGGAGTCCCAACTTAGCCCATGACAAGCTCTCATGGTCAACGAAGGAATAGACCTCCTCCCATGATGTTCCGATCAGACTTGGTATCTCGGTTCTTCAAGACACTTTGACAGGTTAAAACCAGACCAGCAACACCGCCCGAGTGTGCCGACAAATCCCGATAGGAGCTGCACATATATCGTTCTCAGGGCACACTCAGATGAGACTAGCTACGAGTAAAACCAACCCTCAAGTTTCCCCGAGGTGGCCCCGTAGGCAGCTCAGTTCGGACCAACACTCAGAGGAGCACTGGCCGGGGGGGGGTTAAAATAAGATGACCCTCGGGCTCCGGAAACCCAAGGGAAAAAGAGGCTAGGTGGCGAATGGTAAAACCAAGGTTGGGCATTGCTGGAAAAGCTTTAATCAAGGCGAACTATCAAGGGGTTCCCATTATAACCCAACCGCGTAAGGAACGCAAAATCCGGGAACATAACACCGATATGACGGAAACTAGGGCGGCAAGAGTGGAACAAAACACTAGGCGAGAGGCCAAGCCTTCCACCCTTTACCATTTATATAGATGCATTAAGATAACATGGCAATATAATGATATCCCAACAAGTAATAAATGTTTCAACAAGGAACGGCCTCCAATCTTCACCTGCAACTAGCAACGCTATAAGAGGGGCTGAGCAAAGCGGTAACAAAGACAATCAACGGTTTTCTAGGACATGGTGGGTTAGAGGTTTTACATGGCAAGTTGGGAGGCTTGAAAGCAAGTGGTAGGCATCATGGCATTGGCATAGCAAAGAGCGAGCAATCTAGCATAGCAAAGATAGTAGTGATTTCGAGGGTATGATCATCTTGCCTGTACAGTTGTCAGAGTTGACTGGATCCTTGAAAGCAAACTCAACGGGCTCCTCGTTAGCGAACTCGTCTCCCGGCTCTACCCAAACAAGACAAACAAGCAACAAAGACACAATCAACCACGTGCAAGGAACAAACAATACGAAGCAATGATAGTATGCTATGCGGGATGCGATGCGGGATGCATATGCAAGATATGACAGGAAATGCAAGAACCTGGCCTCAACTTGGAGATCCAAGTGTGCCACTGGAAAGATGAGATGAAATCACTTGAAAACGATATAAAGAACGTCGGGATCGGAGTTACGGTTTGGAAATGGCAAGCGATTCAAACATGACACCGGTCTGCGATTTACAGCAAGTAGCCATCTAATTGCAATGAGATGAACATGCTACAGCACCCAAACATGACAACAAAATACATGGCAGGGATGCATTCAAGATGCTTAACAAAAGGCTAGCACTTAGCTACGGCCAATTCACCAATTAACATGTTCAAACAAGCATGGCAAAAATGCATATGACAAACAGATTTCAGACTTCGTGAAATTGACACTTGTCTGGAATTTCAAATCAGGTAGCACTCTTCGGAGCAACAAAACTACATGCTACAAGACCTGAACATGGCAAAGTAAAGCATGGCATGGAGCTACTCAAAGAGCGTAACAAAAGTCCCTTAGTGACCTTGAGCCAAAAGGGATCAGAAAATACAATTGCAAGCATGTGAACATGGCAAAAACATAATCAGTTTTCAGACTTAGTGAAAAACTGGCACATGCTGAAACATAACTCAAGTAGGCATGTTTACGAGCTCGATGCACTCACTACGGAACAAGTCATGACAAGCTAAGCATACACCTATCAAGAACACACAAAATGCAAGCTAGACATGGCAAGAACAATAACATACCATGCACGGATCAACTACAACAACATCGGCAAAATTGCAAACAAGTTGACAATCCGCCCAGATTCACAAAGTAGCAAACGTAGAGCTTGATTGACTCAAGCTAGGGTGCTCCATAATTGCAAAAAAAGGCATGGATGGATAGAGCACTATAATATTAACAAAACATCCTTACTGATCATCCTCAAAAGAGGCACGGATCACTTGGAAACAACATGAACATATGGCAACATGAGATAAACAGATCAAGGACTTAGTGGAAATGCTAAGTCCCTGAAAACAGAATTAACAAGTGCACCACTTTGCAATCTTGTGCAAGTCACCACACACATCACAAAAATACATGGGTTGCAACTCTGGAAAGGACAAAACCCTTAACAAAACATATGTAGAGCATCAGGGCATATCATGCACACAATAATCATGGCAAAAATGACAAAAAGCTAAAAGGAGCAGCAGATCTGGCAATTAACTCAAGTAGCCCTTTTCTAACAGCATTTCGAGCATCAAGATGAACTCAAATGAAAATGATGCAATGGAATGAAATGATGTACTCTCTGAGATGAACATTTTGATATGCTATATGCCTGAATGGGAGCTACGGATGCAAAGTTACGGGGCTATGAACATGAGCATTTAAGCTAGGGTTAGGAGGGAAAAAGTCAACCGAAAATTCCAGATCTGAGATCTGCACGCGGATCGAGGACGGCCGGCGAGGTACTATTCACCGGCGGGGGAGAGAGCTCGCCGGAGTCCGGCCGGAGGAGGATGAAGACGGAGAGGCGGCGCCGGCCTCGGGCGGCGTGGGCGGAGGAGAC
>NC_041380.1:344896493-344911380 GCF_002162155.2 Triticum dicoccoides
GGCGCGGCGAAGTGGGCACGCCCCCACATGGCGGCGCGCGATTGAGCGGCTGTGGCGGCGCGGACATGTCCGATTAGGCGGCGGACATGTCCGGCGGCGGCGGGGAGATTTTTTTAGGGTTAGGGGGGAGAGGATCCGCGAATTTGGAATGGGAGGTGTATATATAGGCATAGGAGGAGCTAGGAGAGTCCAAACGAGGTGCGGTTTTTGGCCACGCGATCGTGATCGAACGCTCTAGATGATGGAGCAGGTTTAGGTGGTTTGTTGGCCAAAATGGAGGGGGGTTGGGCTGCAACACACACGAGGCCTTTTCGGTCCCTCGGTTAACCGTTGGAGTATCAAACGAAGTCCAAATGATATGAAACTTGACAGGTGGTCTACCGGTAGTAAACCAAGGCCGCTTGGTAAGTCTCGGTCCAATGTGGAAATGTTTAATCCCCACACACGAAAGAAAGGTAGAAATGACCACCGGAGGAGAACGAAGCGCCGGAATGCAAAACGGACAACGGGGAAAATGCTCGAATGCATGAGACGAACACGTATGCAAATGCAATGCACATGATGACATGATATGAGATGCATGAAAACGACAACAACACACGGGGACAAAGACCCGAACCCGAGAAAATAAAATAACTTAACGCCAGAAACGACAAGAGTTGGAGTACGAATAGGGAAAGTTACATCCGGGGTGTTACAGCAGACTAGCATAAAGTAAAGTAGTAGTAGTGTCATCAACCTCGCCCAGAGATTCTTCCTTGACTCCCTATGAGAAAGCAATCCCAGAGCCATACTATCCAGTTATCACCTCAAGTATCCAGTTCTAGTTGTATCGATCAGGATACAACTCCAAGTGTCCGTTACCATAGGACAGGCTATCGATAGATGTTTTCTTCCCTGCAGGGGTGCACCAACTTACGCACCATGCTCAATTAACTCCGGCCAGACAGACTTTCCCGGGTCATGCCCGGCCTCAGCCAAACGATATGCTGCAACCCGACCTAGGCTTAATAGAGAGGTCAGCACGCCGGACTAAACCTATGCCTCCAGGGGTCATGGGCCACCGCCCCGGGAACTCCTGCATGTTGCGTGGGCGGCCGGTGAGTAGACCTAGCTACCTCCTTAAAAAGGCAGGTGCTTTCCAGTCCAACTCGGCGTGCACCGCTCAGTCGCATGACATCCATTAAGCTTCGGCTGATGCATACGATGTAGAACGCCCATACTATGCCCACGTGATGGTTAGCGCTATCAGGCCAGAGGCCCCTTGGATCAAATATCCAAATTGTAGTGGAGTAGGAAAGCGCGGTAACAAGCAGAGACTCACGAAAGATGTGACCTCATCGCCCCGTCTCGAGGACTTGCGGCAAAAGCTAAGAATGCCCGACCATGCCTCGTAGTTATCTCGCGGGCACCCTCTAGGTCAATCCAACTCCTCATCACTCGCAATTAAGCTCGCGCGGGTACCCCTCAGGGCCGACCCATCTTTAGTAACATGGTTTAGTGTAAAGTCATAGTAACCATAGTAACACTACAAGAAACCTGTTAATCCATGACGAATTTCCGGTGACATTTTCGTAAACTGTCATGGATGGGCAGGTACAACCCCGTAAGCCCGCCGAAGCCCGCTAAAGCCCAGCTAACCATTCCTGGTATAAAAACCTAATCCTAACAGCCTCCACACTCCGTCCACAACCTCCTCCCATTCCCCATCGCCTCACATCACCGCCACCCTCCCCTCTTTGCCTCCCTCCTCCAATAGCTAGCCGCCGGCCCTCCACCTCTCTTGCTCTCACCTCGCAGCACCATGGAGCTTCCAGATCCACCGGATCTCCCACCAATTCGCCCCTCTTCAACCCATGGCTAAGGTTTCGGCCTCCCTCAGATTCGTCCCTCCCGCATGTTCATCTTTTCTAGGATCCGTGGCAACCTGGCCTCATCTACTCCCCTCCCTCTTAGATCGACCAGGCTATGCTCCTCCCGTGGGATCCATGGCACGGGTTAACATGCAGCAACTGATCTGTGACGAGCAAGGCAGGGAAGAGGTGTTCCTTCTCATGGTCTGCCGCACAACTCGCCTTCCATGACGTCCTTGGAGATGTATGCGACTTCTTCAGCACCTACAAAAATTCATGGGGCCGTGAAGATCAGAAGCTACAGCCGTACCACCATGGCGGTGGTAAGAGAAGGACGACCCATCCCCATCCTTTCTAGCTAGCTTTTTTTTATTTGGATTTTTCCAATCCGATCCAATCCTAACACGTAGTTTGGTTGTAACATACGAGAGGGATACCTATAGTTTAGTTTCAGTTTGGACATCATTTGACACACATTATTGGGGGATTTGGTATACTTCAATTTGTATGTGCATTCCTAAAATTGAAAATGAAATTGGTTGGGTGTATAGTTCCTATGAACCAATCTGCAATATATTTTATTCAACTTGTACTGCATCAACAACTTAAATTTGTCTGCTGTATTTACCAAATCTGTAGATGCTTGATAGATATCAATGGCACCCTGCTGTTAGTTTGCTTGCTCTGGGTCTTGGGGGGTTGAGGAGTGTTTGGGCCTCACTTTGCCCACTTGCAAGAAGCTGGCTGGGGAGCACTGCTATTTAGTAGTACATTATTGCCACCCGTCTTTTTCACTAGATCAAACTTGATCCATGCTCCTATAGGTTTTAGGTGATCATGTACGTCAAGTTATATTACAGCTGGGTGCTTAGTTTCTTACTCTCCCTGATCCATGCTCCTATAGAGTTGTTTCTGGCGTGCATGAGGGGGAGGGCAAAATGGCTTGGTTTGTTGATGCTTTTATTGCTTTACTAGGTACTAATACAATTCTTCCACAAGTGAAAGAAATTTTTGAATACAATTCTTCAACAAGTGTTTTGACATTCAGTTAATTTGACAGGTGGCTATGGAACCTTGGAGGAGTTGCTTAAGTTATCATGTGGGCACAACTAGGAATAAACAAGAAGCTGGTAAAAACTAACTTCCATTTGTTGTTGATGCTTATCATACAAAAATCATACAACCGCAATCATCTTGGGATGATGTGTTTGTCTGCAATATAGTGACTAGGTCATCAGCATGCATGCATCTCCCTAGGCCTGTACGTGTCAGACCAATAGTGAACATATTAAAGTTTGTTGCCAGAGCAAGTCATGCTACTACTAGTCCACTACCTAGGAGTGATTTGTGCATACAAGTGCTGTGCTTACTTGTACAATGCTACTTCGTAAAAGCATGGTGGTCTTGTGCCGCAAGCTTGTGCTACTACATAATGAACATTAGTGCATGCAAGTGTTTGGGCTAGCTTAGAGTGCTACAATTTGGGTAAATACCTTACTGTTTGTGCTACAGAACTTGTTCTGGTGTCCTACTACTACAGAACTAGTGAATGTGTGTTGGTGGTGTTAGTTTTTAGTTAAGAAAATTTATCACCTACTCAATTTGTCATGTATATGCGCTTTTTTATGTGAAGTCACTGTGCCGTTTTATATTTGTGTCAGGTATTGTTTATCTTGTATTTAACGAAATTGTACCAAAATAATATGGTATATATCGAAACCTTGTCGAGGGAACATCAAGGCTTCATTACTGCCTTGATGCCTCATTCAATTATTACTTGACTTCTTAACATAGTTGTATGATTAATCCTTCTGCTTTCCCTTCTTTGGGTTTGAAAGCAACAGTTTCATTGATGGTGAGTGTTTTTCGCTTATTACAGCATACATGATGGATTTTTTACTATTGTATTTCCAGAAATGCGTGTACACAGAATTGCAATCTGAAGGAGCGATGGAAGTGAAGATTAAGCACTTTTCTTTAACATTAATAATAGATGGTATATTATTTTTGCTTCTGATTTGGGAGTGTTCGATCTGTTACATAGTGCATTTGTTCAGTCCCAAAATTTCAGTGTTATTACTAGCATATTCTCTATTTCTTGGTATTATTCACACCATGTCATTAGTCAAAGCCTGCTAGAAAGAATGATTAATCAATGATGTGCTAAGTTAAACTAAAATATGATGTGCTAAAGAAAAAAATGACATCTAGGTATACTCCCTTGAATTATTTACTTAATACATTTTCGTGTGAGGGCTCTTTACATCCATCAAGAAAATCATGTTAATATTTGTTGCATATCATTAACTAATGGTTACACTGTTAACATGATATTAATTTTGTTGGTTCATTATCTTATACCCTTTTTTTATAAAACTTCCCCTTATATTCATTTTATTGTAAAGGGTATAATCAGGAAATGGCATGTATAAAATTTAAAGACTTGCTCTCTCTCAATTCCTTGTCCCATCTCATTTTGAAGTGTGGGTAGAGATAATTATCTACCTTGTATGCCATGAAGGCTATGCTTTATTGTAATTGGAGAATGCATACTTTTTTTCTTCCAACATATATTACTGTTCTTCACAATTCCCAGGTGTGGTTATGTCTGGATTGCTTGGAAAATCAACTAATATTATTACTCTCTATTCATTTGGGAGTTAGTTGTTATAACTTACTATAATTTTTTATGTGTTGAATTCTTTGCAGGTTTGGTAGTTGGTCCGTGTCACTGGAGACTGAAGTTTTTTAGCATGAATTACTTGGGCCTGAATAGCCGCCTGGAAGTGGTGGTGTAGTGTTGGAGATTAAAATCAGCTAGTAGTGCATTTTAGTCATGTTTACTTGATTTTTTTAAATGCTTATTGTGTGTTCTAGTTATGCTCGTGATGTTTCGATATTAAGCTTTGTTTTTTGAAATCAAACTAGTTTGTTGGAAATCTGTAATTGTGTTGTGAACAAGTTCTATTATTTGAATGAATATAATTTTGCTTCCTTTGTAAATTATATGCTGCATGCATCGAAAAAACAGGCTGGACTGAAAATGGTCTAATCTATTGAACTAAAAAAATAGGTAGGACAAAGATAGACATGTAATCGATTGGACTCGAACACAATTATTGGGCAAAAGTGCAAAACCCCAAATTGGGATCGTCATTACATGGGCCATGTTGCCTCCACGTCGGATCCACGTAGACGCCATGTTAGGTCCACGTTGCTCCCACGTCATGTAAACCGGTGACGGTTTGTTTCGTCACATCCTAGTTTGGGCTCGGCGGGCCTCGAGCAGATCCATGACGGCCAAGAATTGTCATGGAAGGTGTGATGGAAAATTATGACGCGATATACATGACAGATTTCATACTCGTCAAGGATGGGTATGCATGACAATTTTTGACTGATCTATGACGGACAAGGACCGTCATGTATTAACAAGTTTCTTGTAGTTTAACTGTGTGTCTAACACCAAGGGGAACCTTGAGGAACCACCCTCGATGGATTCCGCTTGATGTAATCATCAAGGTGAATGTAAGAGGAACCACCCTCGAGGTTCACACTTGAGGGGTTGCACGACAGAGTCATATCGGAAGTGGTTAAGGAGGAAATCTCCCTCCATGACCACGACCGAATAGCTACACTACAGAGATCTCATCAGCAGTGATGTATGCGGTGTCAACCTCGGCACTCGATAGTAACTAGGGGGGTGATGTGCAGTGTCGTACAACTAGGGGGATGATGTGCGGTGTCGGGGCCTAGACGTCGATCACGTTGATCGAGTCGTCGAACATAAAGCGGGGCAACTGGGACAAGGTGGGGGTCACTGATAGATCACTAACCAACCTATACTAAGCAGTTTAGGATAAGCAGGTAAGGTACAATGAACAGGTTACAAAAGCAGGCTATGCATCAGAATAGGAGAAAACAATAACTGTAGCAAAATCTAAGGCAAGCATGAGAGAATGGAATGGGCGATATCGGGATGATCAAAGGGAGGGCTTGCCTAGAAGCTCTGCTAAAAAGGAAGAAGTGTCATCGTCGACGTAGTCAATCACAGGGGCAGCACCGGTCTCGGGGTCTACCGGAGAAGAGGGGGAAGAAATAGTAAATACGGTGCAAACAGATGCACCACTAAGCATGACAAGAAGATATGCGGAGCTTGGGGTGTTCTAACGCGGTGCTACATGTTGCAGATGAAGCGGGAAATTAACTGGAATGCTTTCTCGGTTTCGGACATCTGTGAGACAGATGAACGAGAGGGGAAGGTTCCATGTTTGCGGTGTTGGAGGCATCTGACAAGTAAACGAACCGCGTTTTCGGATTCATCACGTTTTTCTGAGCAACTTTCATGTAGAGAACATTTCATCCGAGTTACAGATTATTTTCTATGAATTATCAAAGTTTTAAACTATATTCTGAATTTATTTTTCAATAATTTAATTCGAAAGTAGAATTATTGCACCATCACAAGGTCAGCTTGACGTCAGCAGGTCAACAAGTTGACTAAGTCAAACCTAGCACATGGGGCCCGCTGTCATGGACTGTTAGCTAATTAGCATAGTTAACTAGTTTAAACACACATGTTAATTAAGTTAAGATAATTAACCTAAATTAATTAAGTTAATTAATTAATCTATTTAATTAATTTTAATTCTATTTATTTTTTTTATTTTTACTTTTACTACTCTCCAGGGGCAGGCGCACGTGCCATAGTCACAGGGGCCATAGCAAGCGCGGGCGATGGCTATGGGCACTGGGGCATGCGAGCACCCGAGCGGAGGCCGACCCCGGGCGGCTACGGGCATGGCAGCCCGAGGCGGGGGAAGGAGCGACCAGCGTCGGTGAGCGGCGAGGCCGGGCCGGAGGCTCGCAGGTGGAGTAGTGTTGGGGGCAGCAACCGTGGCGATGGGGCGGCAGGGCGCGGCACGGAGTGGACGACAATGCGGGGCGAGGACAGCGGGCGAGGCGGGGCCGCGAGCTATAGCGGCAGGTGCCGAGCAGCGGCAGTGGTGAAGGAGCACGGTCGCAGGCGGCCGCAGGCAAGCAGCGGCGAGCATGGGTCGCAGTGACGCGCTAGAGTGGGCGGGGCTGTTGCACGTGGCTCGCGGGCGGGGCGGCCCGGTGTGCGCACTGGTGGCTCGCCGTGGCCGCCGAGAGCAACGGCTGCCGCGGTCACGGGCGTGGTGACGGCAGCAGCTAGACGGGAGGGGGCGAGCAGCAGTGGCTGGGTGAGCGCGCAGGGGAGGTGGTGGCCAGGCGCGGGTCACGGGCGGACGGGGAGGCTGATGCATGGCCTGCACACGGCGGACATGGGGTAGGGGAGCGGTGAGCGGAGCGCCGGCGCGGGGAGCGGCAGCAGGGAACTACGCTGGTCGCGAGGCGTGGGTGACCGGGTAGACCGAGAGCTCGGCCGAAGCTCGAGCGCCGTGGGACGGCACCGTAAGCGGCTACAGCACGACATAGGGAAACAGAGGGGAATGAGAGCTCACAGTGTGGGCGCACGGGGGGCCGGTGATGGATTAGTAGCAGCAGCGGCGCGGCAACGATGATGGACGACGACGGTGACCCGATGAAGAAGAGGGAGCGGGCGTCGTCTTGGAGGTCCTCGGCGCCGTCACGATGGTGCAGACGGGGCCGCAAAGTACAACGGTCCTTTTGGACACGCTAGCGGGTCTCGGGGTCATTGAGGAGCACGCGAACGGCAAAGGCGACGGCGACAGCGGTGCGTCGAGCGGAGCGGCTTCGGGCGTCCACAGGCATGGCGTCAACGGCAACAGGGCACCGCGGCGGAGCGGATCTGGCGAGAGGGGGGGAGGAAAGGAGGCGAGGTGGATCTGGGAGCATGACATGAATCGAGGGGACGAGGGGGAGTCCTTATCCTCTCCCCGACGGCGCCGATGAGGTGGTCAGGGGCAACCCCTCCCGTGTAGCCACGCGGTCGGTGGAACAGGGGAGGTGGGCGAAGGGAATGGTGGGCCGGTTGTGGCCAGCCCAGGGGGTTAGGGGCCGGATGGCCCAGTTGGCCTGGGGTTTTCTTTTTAACTTTTTATTTCTTTTTTGTGTTTCTGTTTTATTTTGTTTTATTTATTTTCACCTTAACTTAGTTTAAGTAAAATGTGAAACTAGTTTCTAAACAAGTATTACTATTCATACCTCTTCCACAAAAAGCTTCGTACTCTAATAAATTAGTTTGTTATTTTAGAAATTATAAAAGGCATTTACATAATTGGTTAAGCCACTGTTTTATTCACAAAGGGCATTTAGACATTTTGGAAAAATGTTAGTTCACAACCAATATTATCAAAGGAATATATATTAGATTTCATGTCTGAAAAATATGAATTTTTGACTTTAGATTGGATTTGAATTTGAATTATGATTTGGATCAAGTGAAGATTAGCAATAGTAACATGATGACATGGCACCATTAAAGGGGATTACTGTAGCATGACACTGGGGGTGTTACATCTTCTCAATGTTATTTCTGCCATTGTCCCATGAGGCTGCCCTGGAGTTGCAAGTACTGGAAGGTTGGATTTTGGATTTAAACAGAGACCCGAACATACCAGATGTTCGGATCTGGCCTGGCAAATCAGGATGTTACACTGCCAAGAGTTTTTACACGCTTATGCACTCCCATTTGCCCACAATTCTACCATGTAAATGGTTGTGGAAGAGCAGGTGCACCATGAAGATCAAAGTCTTTGGCTAGTTGCTCTTCTTTGATAGACTCAACACCAAGGACTTGTTGATATGCAAGCATTGGAGATCTCCTTTGGATGATAATCTGTGTGTTATTTGCAATGAACATGTGTATGAGGATAGGTTGGACTTGTCTTTCAACTGTAATTTCAGCCGTAGAGTTTGGAGTTATCTTTGCATTGACTGGACCAGGGGACCTGATATTCATCAATGTATTCGGCATGCAAGATCCAGGTTCAAGCATCCTTTCTTCTTCGAAGTAATGCTCACTGCAGCTTGGAATGTTTGGATCCTCAGGAATGGTAGAAATTTTAGAGGGGAGAATGTAACTTTTGGTGCTTGGAAATATAACTTTGTACATGATCTTTCCCTTTTATCTCATAGGCTAAAGGTAGACACCAGGGTCAAGCTGACTACTTGGATTAATTCCCTACTTTAACTTTAGGTAGGTAGTTGTAGTTTTATAACCTAGTCCATGTAAATTCCTCTGTTTGTACAGTTGTTGTTCTTTAATAAAGGGATGTGGGGCTTTGCCTCACAGTAAATATTCAAAAAAATGACCTAAATGACAGTGCCACAAATATGTTGCACTATCATTATCAACTTTGCATCTTTTGGTATCAATATTATGAATATGTGTATCACCACATTCGAGATTCAACAGAAATAGACCACTCTTCAAGGGTGCATGACCATAAAAGATATTACTCATATAAAAAGAACAACAATTATTCTCTGATTTAAATGAATAACTATCTCGCACTAAACAAGATCCAGATATAATGTTCATGCTCAACGCTGGCACCAAATAACAATTATTCAGGTCTAAAACTAATCCCGAAGGTAGATGTAGAGGTAGTGTGCCGACGGCGATCACATCGACCTTGGAACCATTCCCGACGCGCATCATCACCTCGTCCTTAGCCAATCTTTGTTTAATCCGTAGCTCCTGTTTCGAGTTACAAATATGAGCTACCAAACCAGTATCAAATACCCAGGCGCTACTACGAGCATTTGTAAGGTACACATCAATAACATGTATATCAAATATACCTTTGTTCACTTTGCCATCCTTCTTATCCGCCAAATACTTGGGGCAGTTCCGCTTCCAGTGAACAGTCCCTTTGCAGTAGAAGCACTCAGTTTCAGGCTTGGGTCCATCTTTGTGCTTCTTACCGGGAGTGGCAACTTGCTTGCCATTCTTATTCAAGTTCCCTTTCTTTCCCTTGCCCTTTTTCTTGAAACTAGTGGTCTTGTTAACCATCAACACTTGATGCTCCTTCTTGATTTCTACCTCTGCAGCTTTAAGCATTGCGAAGAGTTCAGGTATTATTTTTTTCATCCCTTGCATATTATAGTTCATCACGAAGCATTTGTAGCTTGGTGGAAGTGATTGAAGAACTCTGTCAATAACACAATCAACTGGAAGATCAACTCCCAGCTGAGTCAAGTGATTATAATACCCAGACATTTTGAGTATGTGTTCACTGGTAGAAGTGTTTTCCTTCATCTTGCAGCTATAGAACTTGTTGGAGACTTCATATCTCTCAACCCGGGCATTTACTTGAAATATTAACTTCAACTCTTGGAACATATCATATGCTCCAAGACGTTCAAAACATCTTTGAATTCCTAGTTCTAACCCATAAAGCATGGCACACTGAACTATAGAGTACTCATCAGATCGAGCTTGCGAGACTTCATAACATCAGCTTCAGCTCCTGCAGCAGGCCTTTTACCTAGCGATGCATCAAGGACATAATTCTTTTGTGCGGCAATGAGGATAATCCTCAAGTTACGGACCCAGTCCGTGTAGTTGCTACCATCATTTTTCAACTTAGCTTTCTCTAGGAACGCATTAAAATTCAGGGGAACGGTAGCTCGGGCCATTGATCTACAACATAGATATGCAAAACTATAAGTCTAAGTTCATGATAAATTAAGTTCAGTTAATCATATTTCTAAAGAACTCCCACTTAAATAGACACCCTTCAAGTCATCTAAGTGATACATGATCCAAATCAACTAACCCATGTCCTATCATCACGTGAGATGGGGTAGTTATCAATGGTGAACATCTCTATGTTGATCATATCTACTATATGATTCACGTTCGACCTTTCGGTCTCCAGTGTTCCGAGGCCATGTTTGTACATGCTAGGCTCGTCAAGTTTAACCCAAGTATTTTGTATGTGCAAAACTGCCTTGCACCCATTGTATATGAACGTAGAGTCTATCACACCCGATCATCACGTGGTGTCTCGAAACGATGAACCGTAGCAACGGTGCATACTCAGGGAGAACACTTTTACCTTGAAATTTAGTGAAGGGATCATCTTATAATACTACTGTCGTTCTAAGCAAAATAAGATGTAAATAAGATAAACATGACATGCAATCAAAATATGTGACATGATATGGCCATCATCTTGTGCTTTTGATCTCCATCTCCAAAGCATTGTCATGATCTCCATCATCACTGGCATGACACCTTGATCTCCGTCGTAGCATCATGGTGGTCTCGCCAACTATTGCTTCTACAACTATCGCTAACGCATAGTGATAAAGTAAAGCAATTACATGACATTTGCACTTCATACAATAAATAGACAACCATAAGGCTCCCGCTGGTTGCCGATAACTTACAAAACATGATCATCTCATACAATAATGTTTCTTTACCTCTTTACCTAATAATAATAAAGGACGGAAGCTTTCATAGTTCTCCATACGTCACCTTTTTATATCTGTTGATTTGTGTTAACAATAAAGATTGATGGTTGAGATATAAAACGCAAACCCCAAAAAAATATTCGTACGTACGTTGCGTCTCTGCCCACAACTCATCTTTCCTCTTTACCTAATAATATTAAAATACGAATGATTTCATAATTTTTCATACGTTCATACGTTATTTTTCTATTGTCGTCGCACAATAATTTCTTCTTTGTATCCGTATAGGTCACCTCCACTTCGCTGGTAGTCTCCAACACGAAGAGAAAATAAAATGGCCCACGCGGTCCTTGATACATCTCCAACAAATCTACTTTTCCTAACGCTTTTCCTCTTGTTTTGGACTCTAATTTCCATGATTTGAATGAAACTAACCCCGGACTGACGCTGTTTTCAGCGGAACTATCATGGTGTTGTTTTTGTGCAGAAATAAAAGTTCTCGGAATGGAACGAAACTTTGCGAGGAATTTTTATGCAAATAAAGAGAATTTCTGGATGAGGGGGGCACCTAGGTGGGCACAACCCACCAGGGCGTGCCCCCCTCCTGGCGCCCAGGTGGGTTGTCCCCACCTGATGGCCCGCAGACCCTGAAACCGACGCTATAAAATCTATTTTTCTAGAAAAAATTAGGGAGAAAGAATTATCGCGATCCACGAGACAGAGCCGCCGTCACCTCTTGTTCTTCACCGGGAGGCCAGATCTAGAGTCCGTTTGGGGCTCCGGAGAGGGGGATCTTCATTCTTCGTCATCACCAACCCTTCTCCATTGCCAATTCCATGTTGCTCCTCACCGGGAGTGAGTAATTCATTCATAGGCTCACTGGTCGGTGAGGAGTTGGATGAGATTCATCATGTAATCAAGTTAGTTTTGTTAGGGCTTGATCCCTAGTATCCACTATGTTCTAAGATTGATGTTTCTATGACTTTGGCATGCTTAATGCTTGTCACTTTGGGCCTGGGTGCCATGATTTCAGATCTGAACCGTTTATGTTGTCACCATTGTATCCATGTTCTAGATCCGATCTTGCAAGTTATAGTCACCTACTACGTGTTATGATCCAGCAACCCTGGAGTGACAATAGTCGAGACCACTCTTGGTGATGGCCGTAGTTTGAGGAGTTCATGTATTCACCTGTGCTAATGCTTTGTTCCGGTTCTCTATTAAAAGGAGGCCTTAATATCCCTTAGTTTCCAATAGGACCCCACTGCCACAGGAGGGTAGGACAAAACATGTCATGCAAGTTCTTCCCATAAGCACGTATGACTATTTACGGAATACATGCCTACATTATATTGATGAACTGGAGCTAGTGCCATATCGCTCTAGGTTATAACTGTCTCATGATTAATATCATCCAACGAGTCACCGATCCAATGCCTACGCATTTATCTTATATTGTTCTTGCTAAGTTACCATTGCTATCGTAACTGTTGCACTTGTTACAAAACTATTGCTATCACTGTTACCGTTACTATTGCTGCTGTCACTATTATCAAAACTATCATATTACTTTGCTACTGATCACTTTGCTGCAGATAATTAACCTCCAGGTGTGGTTGAATGTCAACTCAGCTGCTAATACCTTCAAATATTCTTTGGCCCCCCTTGTGTCGAATCTATAAATTTGGATTGAATACTCTACCCTCGAAAACTGTTGTGATCCCCTATACTTGTGGGTTATCAGTCCTCCGTCTCCCACAGGAACACGAGAGGGAACCGAAAAAAAATCCCCTACTAATTTATCTGCTTATCCGTGACCGCACTGCTCCTGGTCACGAGAGGGAGGATGATCCCTTTGTCGTCGCTTTCCTCTTGAGCAACGGAAACACCTAAGATTGACTGCAAGAATCCAACCACTTACACTCCTAGACCACCGGCGTCCTCACCGCCGAGTTCGTCGGCCACGTGCGCCACCACAAGGGAGCCTGCAGACTCGGTTGAGCTTGCCCACTACCACGCCATGCTATTGTGCGTCGCTGCCTTTGCCGCCTCAGATCACCTGACCTCGACAACAACCAGGAGAAGCTCGACTCCATCATCGACCGCAATGGGAAGCTGCAGGCTACAGCAGCATGTCGCCTCCCTCCTACAAGCTTGGCTTCCAAGACTTGACCTAATGGTGGTGTCGCTCTCCAGGGGCAGCAGTGGTGGAATAACTCCACGATCGGGCAGGGCACAAGCATGCAGGGGCCAAGGCTACAATTGGGGAGGCGACGTGGTGGTCTATGGTGTTGGTCGAGGATGCGGGCAGGATGTGCCTGGCAGCGATGATAGAGGAGGCTCGGGTTGGTGCAAAGAAGCGAGCTTGAGGGGGCGGCCAGAGCAGAGGAGGAGCCGAGGCATGCGTGCGTGGAAGCAAAGGAGCGGCGCGGTTGGAACCGATGACGAGTCGCTCTTGGCCGAGGCAGGCCGATGGAGGTGTAGAAGAGGACACGTGCAGGCGCCGCATTTGAGGAGGTGGCCAACGAGAAGTTGAACAAGGGCAGCGGAGGTGCGGCCATGTGGATGGGGCGCGAGGAACTCCACTCCCTAGCGCGCTGCATGCGTGCGTGTGTTTGTAGCTGACGACGGTGAATAGTACGAGGAAGAGAGGTGGGATCGGGGGAAGCTGACTAGGGTTATGGAGGGTTTAGGTGGGCCTTGGGCTGAGGTGTAGTGAGCTGGTGACTGGGTTGTGTGGCGCTGAGAGCCGCCCATGTTTATCTTTACAGGGAAAAAACAGGTAGAAGGCCCTGATGAGGTATAGTAGCTGATATCCTAAAAAAGGTATATTAGCTGATGGAACTTATTATTTTATTTCATAATCCCATTTGTGACGTACTATTTAAGGTATTTTCTTTTCAAAGATTTTCCCTTTAAAATTTTGTTTTGATAGCTAATTGTCTTTCTGTGGGTCTTTTAGTTGACATGATCAGCGGTCAAACTGTTCGAATGTCAAAATCGTTTGAATATTTCAAATTGGGTTGTATATAGATAACTATATATATGATATGTATTATAGCCGTCTTCTTAGTTCTATTAGCAGTTATTAATGTCTACTTCTTTTATACAGACTAGCACTACTGATTATGTTTGATATCTACTTCTTCAGATGGTGAGCAAATAAAGAATCAACCTTATGATTTAGAATAACCTGGTAGTTTTCTAGCAAGGTAATTCTCCTATTGCATAGTGATTTTGTAGGTGGCATGTAAACTGAAAAGAAAATGATGATGATGTTGTACACTACCTCTTAGAGTACTAGATTATTATTGGGGTCATTATATGTTTTCCTTTTTTGATCATTTAATGCATGACACATATATTACGGTTATAGGAAATA
This sequence comes from Triticum dicoccoides, assembly GCF_002162155.2. Lineage (NCBI taxonomy): Eukaryota > Viridiplantae > Streptophyta > Magnoliopsida > Poales > Poaceae > Triticum > Triticum dicoccoides. The sequence goes on from NC_041380.1 coordinate 344,911,101, forward strand.
TATATTGTTGACAATTATTTTTTGACTTGCTAAAAAGTATGGCATCCTTAATATCAATGCTATTTTGTTGGATGTTGAATATGTCATCTAAGAGGAGTTGAGTACCTTTATGCTCATTCCAAATGTATGGAGGCTATACTTGAGAAACTTGATAATAAAACTGCTTTGAAGCTCGGGTCTTGGTAGTGAGCTGGATACAAGGAACATAATATCTAAGAATATGTAAATTCCAAAACTAAAAGTAGTATGTAATGGCTGGCAAGGGATTTTTTTATTGCAG
>NC_041380.1:344911523-344924450 GCF_002162155.2 Triticum dicoccoides
GCGATGCCCATCATTATAACAAATAATTATGAGCACGTATAGAAAGAGCTTGTTGCCTCCGAGGAGGAGCGATGACATGAATGCGTCTTGGACTAGACGGCAAGAATGTGGGGATGGTGCATGCACCAAGTGTGGATGAGACAAGGATGGTGCCCATCATCATTAAAAGTACTCTAAATTACATGTTGGTGAAGGGAGGGGCTTGCGAAAGACGTGTTATATGATGACCAAGATCATCGCCTTGAGATTGATCACATTCATGTTAAATAGGTGGAGAACTTGACTACCATTGACGATAGTGGAGAAGAGATTGAATATAAAGATGGGTCATTTGTAGCGTGTAAAGGTTTGTTTTTCCCATTGCAACACACACGCATATTTGCTAGTATCACATCATGTCTTGACCATATCACATCACAACATGCCCTGCAAAAACAAGTTAGACGTCCTCTACTTTGTTGTTGCAAGTTTTACGTGGCTGCTACAGGCTTCTAGCAAGAACTGTTCTTACCTACGCATAAAACCACAATGGTGATTCATCAAGTTTGTTGTTTTAACCTTCTTCAAGGACCGTCCACAGTCAAATTCGATTCAATTAAGTAGGAGAAATAGACACCCACCAGCCACCTTTATGCAAAACAAGTTGCATGTCTATCAGTGGAACCGGTCTCATGTACGTGGACATGTAAGATTGGTCCGGCCGCTTCATCTTACAATACCGTCGAATCAAAATAAGACGTTGGTGGTAAGCAGTATGACTATCACCGCCATAACTCTTTGTGTTCTACTATTGCATATCATCTACGCATAGACCTGGCTCGGATGCCACTGTTGGGGAACATTGCATGGAAAACAAAAAAAATTCTACGCCCTTGCAAGTTCTATCCATGGAGATGCATAGCTACGAGAGGGGGGAGCATCTTCATACCCTTGAAGATCGCAAAGAGGAAGTGTTTATCAACGCAGTTGATGTAGTCGTACACCTTCACGATCCGTCCCGATCAAGTACCGAACGTACGACACCTCCGCGTTCAGCACATGTTCATCTTGATGATGTCCTCGCCTTCTTGATCCAGCAAGACGGGCGAAGTAGTAGATGAGTTCCGGCAGCACGACGGCGTGGTGATGGTGTTGGTGAAGAACAATCTCCGCAGGGCTTCGCCAAGCACAACAGAAACTATGACAGAGGATAAAATAGAGGGAACGGGGTTGCCGGCACACGGCTTGGTGATTCTTGATGTCTCTTGGGTGCTAGCCCTGCCCCTCTATTTATATGTTGAGCCCTGGGGTCGAATCTTGGAGTAAAAGCCTCCTTAAAGTTGGTTTTGCCCAAAAGGCAAGAGTCCTTCTCGGACTCCAGGGCTAGACGCCAGGGTTCCCGGCGTCTACCCCCAGACGCCAGGGTTCCTGGCGTCTGGCCCCTGGCCTCTGCAAAACTTCCTTTTGCACTTTCCAAAAGCATCATGGGCTTTCCCCTTTGGCCCAAATAAAGTGTTCTCATACCCAAACATTTTGGGAAACATCTGAAACCCCTTCCGGTGAATCCTAGAACCTTTCCAAAGACCAAACACTATTATCCCATATATCAATCTTTACCTCCAGACCATTCTGGAGCTCCTCATCATGTCTGTGATCTCACCCGGGACTCCAAACAACATTTGTTCACCAACATACATAACTCATATAATACTATATCATCACCGAACATTGAGCGTGCGGACCCTACGAGTTCGAGAACTATGTAGACATGACCGAGACACCTCTCTGGTCAATAACCAACAGCGGAACCTAGATGCCCATATTGGCTCCTACCACAAACCACACCGTCGATGGCCATACATCCCCACCTTTAGTACCTCTTCCAACCTCCTCTTACTCGCCTGCTACTTATGGCATCGATCATAACTCTATGCCAGAATACATGCCATGTTGAAGCCGCGGAAGGAAAATAGATCTATTGAAGGTGTACGAACCAAGTTGTGGACCTAAGGTGAGAGAATGAGTCTTTTCCTAATATATAGCTAATGTATGTGTATTGTGTCTCTTCTATTTCAAAGGTCATTTTGTTAAACTTAAGTTGTGAGGTATTATCTCTAGAGAGATCACAGTAACTATGCCATTTACTACTGTCCTTTTGTCTCCTATCTTGTTGTGTTCCTCAACAAGTATGCTCCTCTTTAATTGCTTTGCACCAATGGGTTTGCCTTATTCCTACTGATAATCTTGGTTTGGCCATGGGATTCGGGAGGATTAAGGTTGACAAGTCTTTTGGTTCTAGTGTGTGTGTGCCATTGAGAAGGCATCGTTGAGTATGGGCAACAAATAGTGGACCTCTCTACCATAAAATAGAAGTATTAATCGATATTATGACCACAAGTGTGAACGCTTAAGATTCAACATAGTCGGGGACGGTATGACCGAACATTAAAATCAATCAAGACATACTGAGGGCATCATTTATTGAAACCTTCAGATTTTTCAAGGAATGGAACCGTATGGAATTCTTCCTACGTAGGTTGTCAAATTCTTCCTACGGTTCCATAGGGAATGCAACCATAGGATTTTTCACCAAATGGAACCGCAGAGTAGGGAATTCTTCTCCAAGTGCACTCAATAAGGAGTGGACATGATGGACCATCCTCGTCCATTAGGCTGGCTACGCTAGTGATCCCGCTTCTCTAAGAGAAAACTACTCTCTTTTGTTTTTTTGCGCAGGGAGGCGGGCTACTCTCAGAGATGGGAAAGAAGACACTTTGCCATAAATCATTTTACCATATGGCTATGCATGCTCAGCGGCCTACCCGCTTTCATGTTAGGCCGACAATACGCTTGCTAGCAATAAACGAAAAAGGCTCTCGCCCTGCTTTATATATAAAGCACCGATCAATGAAAACCCACCACATACAGCACACACCCACACACAACACCCGAGGCAGGATACATAGGTGCTGAAGAACAACTACACACTCCAAGCAACATCTATCGTACTACAGGTAGGAAGATAAATCATCACTAGACTCCAAATGAGCCCTCAAACATGACACCATGAAGAGGGGCAGCCAAAACTCAACGGATCAGGGCCTCCAAAGTGGTGTCTTCGGGAAGATCACAACGCTGTAGCACCGCCACTGCTCGATCCAGAGGATCAGGGTCACCTCCCAGAGCATCCCGGAGCATCAAGAGCATCCACGATGGAGCCTTCAAGAAGGGTACGATGCCCACAGACGCCGCCGCTGTCAGTCTGGCCAAGGCAGGCAAAGTTTTCACCCCGACAAGCACTATCCGCCACCGGAACAAGGTAAGCGCAACCAATATAGGTTGGTCACACCCACCATTGAACGCCGAAAGCTATTCGCCGCCGCACTCATGGCCATGGCCGCCAACCAGCACCCGAGCCGCGCCCCTACCCACGGGAACCGCAGCTCCCACCACCGACCAGTGAGGGGGCAGAAGGTCCCTCCTTCCACCCCCACGCGAGCCCCTTGATGAGATCGGGTATGAGCAAGCCAGATCCGGGGGCGCTATCGTCAGTGGCCACAGACTGGTTGCACACTGGGGACCAGGGCCACCGTCGGACACGGCGGCAAGGCCGGGAAGCACCCGTACCTCCCTCCCAGGAGCACCCCTGCCACCACCGACCACCCACACTCGCCACCAGCCGCATGACATAGACCAAGAGCAGCGGGGGGAGAAGGTCGCACCACCACCACAACTCCGCCCCCTCCACCAGCCAAGATGTCCACGACGGAGGCGGCCGCCCACGGCTCAAGCCGCCCCCGGCCAGTGCCGCTCGGAGGGCCAGATCCGGCAGAGCCGCGACTGCATCTGGCCCCCAAGCACACACCTCCAGCACGTCACCGTCGCGCACTTCTCCTAGTGCATCACCACGCCACCGCACCCATTGTCTAGCACGACACCCCGGCTCAGTCGCCTCGGCCTGCTCCAAGCCCGCTGAGAGAGAGGGCGAGATCTCCCCAGCGCCGACTAGGCTTTGCCTGGTCGTGCCCTCTGGTGGCAGTGAGGGGGAGAAGGAGCGGGAGGGGGGCCCGCTGGCGACGGCTAGGGTTTCCATCCGGTCTTGTGCGGGGCTACCCGGGAGGAGTGAGCGAGGGGGCCTTTTTCCGCTGCTGCCTCAAAACATTTTGACATGGGTAGACTTAGACTTGGCCATGGGCAGCCTGGCCCGGTCAGCTCCCCCGACTGAGGGAGTCCTGGACTAAGGGGTCCTCGGGCGTCCAGGCCATGGGTCGGACTGATGGGCTGTGAAGATACGAAGATCGAAGACTGCACCTGTGTTTGGATAGGACTCACCTTGGCGTGGAAGGCAAGCTTGGCGATCAAATATGTAGATTCCTTTCTTTGTAACCGACCCTATGTAACCCTACATCCTCTCGGTGTCTATATAAACCGGAGGACTTAGTCCGGAGAGGAGGAGATTCATTATCATAGTCATACAGGCTAGACTTCTAGGGTTTAGCCATTACGATCTCGTGGTAGATCAACTCTTGTAATACTCATATTCATCAAGATCAATCAAGCAGGAAGTAGAGTATTACCTCCGTAGAGAGGGCCCGAACCTGGGTAAACATCGTGTCCGCTGTCTCATGTTACCATCGACCTTAGACACATAGTTCGGGACCCCCTACCCGAGATCCGCCGGTTTTGACACCGACATTGGTGCTTTCATTGAGAGTTCCACTATGCCATCCTCAAAAGGTTTGATGGCCCCTTCAATCGTCAACAACGATGCTGTCCAAGGTGAGACCTTCCTCCCTGGATAGATCTTCATGCTCAGCGGCTTCGTACTGCGGGCCAACTCGCTTGGCCATCTGGAGCAGATCGATAGCTACGCCCCTGGCCACCAGGTCAGATTTGGAAGTTTGAACTATGTCACGGACATCAGTGGAGACTTGATCTTCGCTGGATTCGAGGCCGTGGCAACCGCTCCTGGTCACCCAGGTGGACATGACCTAAATCTATCATCGGACAGCATCCAGGAGATAGCTCCTGCAACCGCTATGGCTTTAGATTTGGAGCATACTGCGCCATCCAAGTACCGGAGGCTCAACCCCACCACGGAGGCAACAGATTCCCCAGAGTTGGAGCCACACATGGACTTGACCTCACACGAGATCTGCGTCTCTGGAACTCCGGACTTGTTTCTGGCAGTAAGTTCCGAACCGCGGGAGTTCACGGATGCTAAACTTGATCGCTTATCAGTCTTCGAATTCAACATCGCAGACATCTTCCAGCACTCACCTTTGGGCGACGTGCTAAACTCATTTAAGAACATGTCCTTGGCGGGGGACTCACAGCCGAACTATATCCGGTTCGAACTAGAAGCTGATGACAGGGAATTTCGCTCCCCACCCACCACCCACTTTATAGCCACTGTCGAAGACTTAACTGACATGCTCGATTACGGCTCCGATGACATCGACGGTATGGATGACGATGCCGGAGAAGAAGAGGCCCAGGACCCACCATTCAACAGACGTTGGACGGCCACTTCCTCGTACGATGTATACATGGTGGGTGCAGCAAAGGAGAATAGCGGTGATGACAAAGAAGATCTAAATTAGGATAAACCTCCTAAGATACAATCGAAACGCCGGCGTCAGCGATACGCTCTAAGTCACGCCGCAGTAAAGATAGCAACACCGTCAAAGGAAAAGATACCACTCCGAAAGGTGCCGAAGACAATGAAGACCCTGTTGACGCAGCTACCAAACAGGATGAACAAGAAGATGGGCAAGCCAGCCTAGACGAACAGGCCAGGCCCAATGACTCGGAGGACGATTGTTATCATCTGCTCTCTGAGGATGAGGAAAGCCTCGGCAACGAAGATTTCATCGTGCCTGAGGAACCTCTTGAGCAGGAGCGCTTCAAGCGCCAGCTAATAGCCACCGCAAGGAGCTTGAAAAAGAAGCAGCAACAGCTTCAAGCTGACCAAGATCTGCTCGTCGACAGGTGGACTGGCGTTCTGGCAGCCGAAGAATATGGCCTCAGACACCCAGCCAAGAGTTACCCAAAGGGAAGGTTTCTACCTCAGTTCGATGAAGAAGCGTTGGAGCCCATACTTCCCTCGCGTAATGCGGCCGACCGAACACTATGCATTCGGGACAGTGCGGCGGACCGACCACCTCGTGGTTGGGATAGAGCGGCAACTCAAGCCGAACAGCAGCCCGCCCCGCCGCCACGAAAAAACAGAGACAAAACAGCTCGGGGTCATACACACGACCTCCGGTAGACCCTAGATAGTAGAGCAGGATATACCCGATCGATTTACGGGTCGCGAGGACGTTCCTCAACACGTGATGATGGCTACCTATTCAGACGTGACAAACCTAGTCACACCCGAGCCGACAACCGCAGACGGACTCCATCGGAGCTACGTCGCGACGTGGCCTGATATAGAGGCGCTGCACACCCTCTTTGCTTCACCGATGAAGTAATGGATCACGAATTTCCCGAAGGGTCCAAACCCGTTAACATTGAATCATACGACGGAACAACCGACCCCGTGGTATGGATCAAGGATTTTATTCTCCATATCCACATGGCCTACGGAGATGACCTCCACGCTATCAAATACCTCCCACTAAAGCTCAAAGGGCCAGCTCGGCACTGGTTAAACAGCCTGCCTGAAAACTCTATCGACCGCTGGGAGGACTTGGAAGAAGCCTTCCTCGACAACTTTCGAGGTACATATGTCCGTCCACCATATGCCGATGACTTAAGCCACATAGTCCAACAACCTGGAGAGTCAGCCAGGAAATTTTGGACTAGGTTCCTAACCAAAAAGAACCAGATCGTCGACTATCCGGATGCCGAAGCTCTAGCGGCCTTTAAAGATAGCATCCGTGATGAATGGCTCGCCCGGCAGCTCGGCCAAGAAAAATCGAAATCTATGGTAGCCCTCACGACACTTATGACCCACTTTTGTGCGGGTGAGGATAGCTGGCTGGTTCGTAGTAAAAATACGACCAACGACGCAGGCCCCTCTGAGGCCAAAAACAGCAACAGCAAGCTCCGACGTAACAGACACAAACGCCGAAGCAATGGTAATAATACCTACGACACTATAGTCAACGCCAGATTCAGTGGCTCCAAGTCCAGCCAGTGGAAGAAACCGTACAAGAGAAACAATCAAGGACCATCTAGCTTGGACCGCATACTCGATCGTCCGTGCCAAATCCATGGCACCCCAGACAAACCATCCAACCATACCAATAGAGATTGCTGGGTTTTTAAGCAAGCCGGCAAGTTAAATGCCGAGAACAAGGAAAAGGGATCACAGAGCGAGGACGATGACAAGGAGCCCCTGCAGCCAAACACAGGGGGACATAAGAAGTTTCCCCCTCAGGTTAAAAAGGTGAACATGATATATGCTACACACATCCCCAAGAGGGAGCGCAAGCGCGCACTCAGGGACGCCTACGCGATAGAGCCAGTCGCCCCAAAATTTAATCCATGGTCGTCATGCCCGATCACTTTTGATCGCCGGGATCATCCGACCAGTATTCGTCATGGCGGTTCAGCCGCACTGGTCCTGGACCCAATAATTGATGGGTTCCACCTAACGTGAGTCCTGATGGGCGGTGGCAGCAGCCTCAACTTGCTCTATCAGGATATAGTGCGCAAAATGGGCATTCATCCATCATGGATCAAACCCACAAAGACTACCTTCAAAGGAGTCATATCGGGTGTAGAGGCCCACTGTACGGGCTCAATCACACTTGAGGTTGTCTTCGGATCTACAGACAATTTCCGAAGCGAGGAGTTAATCTTCGACATAGTCCCCTTTCGTAATGGCTATCACGCATTGCTCGGACGGACCACATTCGCCCGATTCAACATAGTGCTGTCTTATCTCAAGATCAAGATGCCCGGTCCACGTGGCGTCATAACAGTCAATGGAAATACGGAACACTCCCTCCGTATCGAAGAGCACACAGCTGCCTTAGCAGCAGAAGTACAGAGCGGCCTTCTCAAGCAGAACCTTAACTCGGCTGCCGAGCCCTCGGACACCGTCAAGAGGGTCCGAAGTACCCTGCAGCAGGACAACTCGGCTTGTCAGGAGCTAGACTAGCAATTCGGCCTCCATCTCAGTCCTGGTCAAGTAGTGGCATTCGCACCATGCATACATAACTACGCACTCAAAATTCCATGGGCATCGACGGAGGCATAGCTAGTTTATGATCCTCACTTCGGCTAGACCGCCCCGGACACTCATACTTTCACTATTCCCATTTTATCTTTTATTTTTCATTTTTTTAAAGGCCATTTCTGGCGGCTTGACCATCGACTCTTTTCCAAGGATAAAAACAAGAAGCGTGGACGTACTGGAAAACTCTTAGGTGGTCTCTTTAACGATCCCTTTACCTATCTTCAGGACCCATACGCAGCTCTCTCTTGGTGAAGGCATAGTAAATAGCCTTTGTGCTTATTGCACTACCTGTACAAATGCTCTTTAACACACCAATGAAATTATAATAGAAACAATTTGCGGCCCAAATTTTCACGGCTCTGGCTTACCATTGGTTCTTCTTTTTCTTTATTTCTATCTTTTCTTTTCTGGTAATTCTATCAGGTAACACATGTACACTCGGTGCATTTCAATTTGCTAGGGGCTTCATAGCACCCCACACTACGGAAACAAAAGTCCGAACACTTTTTATAAGTATAGTTCGGCACCCCAAATTTAGCATTATATGCATTGGCTCTGAATCATGTCTTTAGTCAATAGTTGGGTTGCCTGGCTCTTGTGCTTGCTACCTTACATTCTGCTATATCGACTAAGGTAGTAAAGGGAGAACTACTGCGATTGTGCCTTGGTTTATCCAAAGGAGCACCTCAGTAGAGAAAGCCGAAAACAGACAGTTATGATGCGGCGAGAGCCGGTCAGCTGTTCGGAGGTTGCAAATTGTTGGAGATTTCTTGTGGCACCCCGGCTCAGAGCAACCCGTTTACCATGCATTGCCAGCCCAGAGACCATGTCTTCTAGCAACACACAACATCTTGGTATAGAAAACAACCGCTTTATTGATGCTAGCGTATCAAAGTTTATTTTACAACAGGTAGCGAGGCCAAGCGGCACACATGGTGCAGCTGAACAATATGTACATTATTTAGTGAACATAAGGGCCTCGATCGTAAAAACTACACGGCAGTGGAACAACATTGTAGCGGACCTCCATAGCACATGGACACCGATGTGGACACGATCTAGACTCGGACAGCGCTCCTTTCCAACAAGACTTTCCTGAAATCTGGCATGACACGCCAGGTCAGTACATTGAATGTACATGCAAGCTCATAACAGACATAAACATAATGAAAAACAATATCATGATAATTACCCAATTATTAATAATGCAAAAATATAACCAACATGCTGTGATCATGCTCTTGTGAGAAAAATCCCTCGGACTGGCATGACACGCCGGGGTCTTGTCTCCTTGGCTTGGATACTTTGTCCTTGAATGGCTCCAAAGGAACCACGGAGGACCTTGGCGGTCACCCGGCAAGCCTTGCCGCGGGATGCTGCGACTGCCCGTGCACAAGTTCGGGATACTAGGGTACCCCTACTCTAGTACACCGACAGGAGCCCCCGGGCCTGGGCCATACACGGCGCCGAGCACTGTTGGGGCAGGCCCAAAACAGGGCACGGGCACGCGCGGCCTGGGTTACGCCGTATCTCTCCCCGTATCCACCGCGCCCTCCCCGAATGGCACGCGTTGAATGCGGCATCGTGGGAGAGATCGTGGGTGGTTTCTTTATTCGGAAAGGCAGAACGTCCGGCCCTCCCTCTTTATAAGCATGGGAAACAGGGGTAGTTCACCCATTCGCCGGTTGCTACTCCAATCTCGGAAACATCTGCCGCTCCCTCGTCTTCCCAAAGCTGAAAGAGAGCAGCGCCCCGCCCCCCATCACCACCAGCACCACCAACGCCGTCGACCTCCTCCACCACTTCCGCCATGGCTCCGAGAGCCGACAAAGGGAAGGTTGTGAAGTCGACTGAGGCGCAGCGGCTTGCGGCGCTGCGAAAGGAGCGGGCAATCTTCCCCCCAAGCTCGCCGCGAGGGAGCTGAGGGAGAATTACTACCTCTTCTGGTCGACGGAGACGCGAGCGCATCCGCGCACGAAGGTACTTCCAGCCACCGCTTGGAAAATGGCTCCAAATGGATATCCTTTCTTCGCCTTGTTCTTCTACTGCGGGCTCTGCAGAGAATCTTACTCTTCTTCTTCCTCGTCGGAGCTGAACGCGGAGAAGTCGAAGTCCGGCTCACGTCCGGCGTGAGGAGGTGGAGGAGTAGTTTCCCTTGGCCGCTTGGCAGGAACAGTGGCGGTGATCTGAGACGACCCTGCTCCGGCTGCCGCCACGGCGTGAGAAGCGGCAGGAGCAGAAGCGGTGGTCCGGGTGGACCCCGCTCCAGTTGCCGCAGCAGCGTGAGGTGCTCCTGCGGCAATAGTGCTTGCCGCGGTGGAGCGTGTCGCGCGGCGCGGCGACTGTTGACTCGCCTGCCGCCCCGCTACGTGCCCGGCCTTGCGGAGACGCCTTCTTGGTGGGGATGGAGGCTCTGCTTGCGGCGAGCTGCCTGAAGATGAGGGAGGAAGAGGAGTTGATCTCCAGCGAGCCGCTCGTATCCTCGGCGAACTCGCTCGACTCGACGTCATGCCCGGCAAGCTCTTTCTTGCCGACGAGCTCCTCTCGCTCGGCACGGCTTGCCGCCTCTGCTGCCTCTGCCTCCTCCACGGTGAATCCAAATTTGCCCGCGGTTGCGGTTGCCGCCGCCTCTTCCAGCCTAGTGGCGATGCGTGTCATCTCCGCATCGGTGGTGTCGCGGGTGAGGCTATTCTTTTCATCAGAGCGGACCGGCACCTCTACCAAGCCGTCAAAGAACTCCTGCACGATGTCGTCTGCAGGCTCTTGCCAAGTTGGGACAATTCCATGCGAATCGCACAGCGGCATCATTGCACGGATGCGGTCGAGCGCGGAGTTGTTGCACAGCGGAACGACATCCTTCGGTAACCTGAACACTTCGGGATGTTGAGGGTCGTACTTGAACAGCTCCTGGAGCATCGCGTTAAGCTCCAGAACAGTGAAGTTGAAGTTGAGGCCCGAACGCAGCCTCATGATATCCGCCTCATTCTTGAATTCCCAGGCGGGTCTCCTCCGTTCCTGCAGGGGGGCGATGAGGCGGCGAAGAAAATCTGCGCCAACAACGCCTACAGTGAGCCCGGCAAGCCTGAGGCGTTGGATCCGGGTGACAGCAATCTTCAGCCTATCGTCTTCCGGGGCCACGTCACTCCAATCGCTGCCGCGTGCTACTGGGGCTTGGCGCCGGGCGGTAAACGGCTGCGGGTTCTCCTCGACAATCCAGCACCAGTCTGCTCTCCATTCCTCCCACTTGCCGGGAAACTCTCCCTCCAGATAAGTGTCCTTCTTGCCGGACCTCGAGATCCAGGCGATTCCGCCGGATAAAGGCTCTCCTCTCTCTACTTGGGGCATAAAGAAGTGGCGAAAAAGGGCTACATTGGGATAGACTCCGACAAAGTTTTCGCAGAGATGCGCGAAAACTGCCATGGTCAGAACAGCATTGGGGGTGAAGTCAAGGAGGCGGAACCCGTAGGTGTTCATTATATCGCAGAAAAACTCAGAGAAAGACGGGCAGAGCCCGCAGTAGAAGAACAAGGCAAAGAAAGGATATCCATTTGGAGCCATTTTCCAAGCGGTGGCTGGAAGTACCTTCCTGCGCGGATGCGCTCGCGTCTCCGTCGACCATAAGAGGTAGTAATTCTCCCTCAGCTCCCTCGCGGCGAGCTTGGGAGGGAAGATTGCCCGCTCCTTTCGCAGCGCCGCAAGCCGCTGCGCCTCGGTCGACTTCACAACCTTCCCTTTGTCGGCTCTCGGAGCCATGGCGGAAGTGGTGGAGGAGGTCGACGGCGTTGGTGGTGCTGGTGGCGATGGGTTGCGGGGCGCCGCTCTCTTTCAGCTTTGTGAAGACGAGGGAGCGGCGGAGGTTTCCGAGATTGGAGTAGCAACCGGCGAATGGGTAAACTACCCCTGTTTCCCATGCTTATAAAGAGGGAGGGGGCGGACGTTCCGCCTTTCCGAATAAAGAAACCACCCACGATCTCTCCCACGACGCCGCATTCAACGCATGCCGTTCGGGGAGGGCGTGGTGGATACGGGGAGAGATACAACGTAACCCAGGCCGCGCGTGCCCGTGCCCTGTTTTGGGCCTGCCCCAATAGTGCTCGGCGCCGTGTATGGCCCAGGCCCGGGGGCTCCTGTCGGTGTACTAGATTAGGGGTACCCTAGTATCCCGAACTTGTGCACGGGCAGTCGCAGCATCCCGCGGCAAGGCTTGCCGGGTGACCGCCAAGGTCCTCCATGGCTCCTTTGGAGCCATTCAAGGACAAAGTATCCAAGCCAAGGAGACAAGACCCCGGCAAGAGGAGCTTGCCGGGAAGGCCAACCAAGGCATCTCAAGGAACTTGACGCGACGCACCATGTGTCCCGGCAAGGCCCGGTGAGCGACAAGCTCCCGGACGCGACAAGACAACGACCGCGGCAAGGCGCTTGCCGCAACAAGCCACCACTCTGTGCCCGCGCTCCAGCACATCCACCAACGTGTCACTCTGGGACCCTTCCAGGCGTACGTGGCGGGAGGCTGTGCAGCCAGCGGTGCGCGGTGGAAAGCGGTGCTGACAAGATTGCCATCGTGGCGAGCGGTGGTGTCCCTGACGGTCCCTTTTGCACTATTTAGGCGATGCAGACGGGCATTTAATGCCCTGGTCCCCTGCCGTCAGGGTTAGGTATGATACACTGTAGCAGGTAGCTGTACCAACCGAAACACCTTTCCATTTTTACCCTTGTCTACGTTGCCACCTATCGGTGACCCCTTGAGCATATAAAAG
>NC_041380.1:344924915-345007138 GCF_002162155.2 Triticum dicoccoides
GAACACTCAGGCTCGGTCTTGTTAGCTGCTGGGGTGTACTGTAGCACTCCGCGCTCCCGAGCAAGAACTTAATACAAACCACAAAGCAGGAGTAGGGTTTTACGCATCCGTGCGGCCCGAACCTGGGTAAACTGCTCGTGTGCTTCGCCTCGATCCGCTCTTTGTGCGACCCTCGCCCCCGCCGAACCGAAAGGGACTCGGTCCGCCGGTCCCATAGGTGCTCGTGGATTAGTCCCCCGACAGCTTTGGCGCGCCAGGTAGGGGGATCGAGGTTGTGTGAACCAGATCCGGCGTTCACATGAGCTAGATCTTCATCATCTTCATCGACATGCCGCCGAAGAAGAAGGCTTCGGAGGCGGCTGCTCCGTCCGCGCCGAACCCACCACCGCCGGAGCAAACGGCTGATGGGACAGACGCTGGCGGAAGAACGAGCGTTGACGAGAGAGCTCACGGTGCTGCCAGGTCCAAGGACAAGGCTGCGCTGCCCATCGGTGGCGTAGCCGGCTCCCACAACGACCGGGCGCACTCCAAGACCTCAGCGTTCGTACATGCACCGCGCCCATCTCAGGAGGCGCGGGACCGGCAGCTTCATGGTACTCACGGTACCATGCGTTTGCTGGACCAAGATCGAGCTGGTGGATCTCGGAGTACTCAAGACCAGCATGCACGCCAACATGCTGGCACGAGCGAGGCACGGTCGCCTGGACGGGATACTGCTCCTTCTAACATAGTTAGAAGTCCGAGCATATCCCGCTCCTCGCACCGTTCGCCACCGCCACCCGCCACTACAGCAGAAGCTTTGGCGCGAGCTCAACTGCTCCTGGACTACCCTCCAACGGCAGACAAGATCGACGACTGGAGGGCCACCATTCAGAGTCTCATCGGCTTCGCCAACGGCGACACTCAACAGCAGCCGAGCACGTCGCAGCCGTGGCAAGTCAGCCAGGCACGAGCCGGTGGCGACAAGACCAGTGGGGGTGCAACCACTGTGCACTCACCGCCCCGAAGGCCAAGATCGCCGACTCGCCAGATCCACCTCGACAGCGACTCCACCGCGTCATCAGATCCATGAGCTCGTCGCGATCAGCGCCAAGTTCTTCATGAACGACAGCAAGAAGACGCTCGTACTCGCAACGAGCGCCGAAGAGAAGCACGACGTCAATCGGACCAGCGCGCTGGGCCCTCTGTCGACATGCATGCGCCAGGGGAACCAGGCGGTTTGCCGTACGCGGTAGGTTGCCCTGCGTTTACTCGTGAGCTGCAGCAAGTCCAGTGGCCCAGCACGAAGAATTTCAAGCCAGACGTACCAGAGAAGTACGATGGCAAGTCGCATCCGTCGGAGTTCCTCAGCATCTACACCATCGCGGTGCAGGCTGCCGGGGGGCGGGACGACAAGATCCTTGCCAACTACTTCCCGCTGGTGCTCAAGCCCAACGTGAGGTCCTGGCTCATGTACTTGCCGGACAATTCCATATCCTCCTGGGCAGACCTATGCCATCAGTTTGCCGGCGCCTTTACAGGCGGCCACAAACCTCATGGCCAAGAGAGTGACCTTCATCTGCTCGCCCAGAAGGAAGGAGAGCCCCTGCGCAAGTACATTCAGAGATTCAGCCGTGTACAGCACAACATCCCAGATGTCCACCCTGCCGCGGTTATCAGCGCGTTCCATCAGAACGTGCGTAACCGCAGGATGCGGGAGGAGATGGCGATGTGCAAGATCAGAGATGTCAGTGAGCTGTATGCCCTGGCCGACAAGTGTGCACGTGCTGAGGAAGGGAGGAAACTCCCCGGAGAGAATACAGGAGCAGGAGGATCTGACAGCGAGGATGCTGCCCCGGCAAAGAAAAACCGGCGGCGGAACAACAGGAAGAAGAAAGGCAAAGATGTGCTAGTCATTGAGCAGTCCGGCAACGAAGGTGGCGCCAAGAAAGCCAAAGCTGGTAGCTCCGACAAGGAGATTGCCGCATGCACCAACTGCCAGACTGTGGCGGTCGCCGACAAGCAGGACGGCACCGACAAGCAGTACTGCAAGATCCACCGCACCAAGGGCCATGACCTCCAGAGCTGCAAGAAGGTCGAGCAGCTTGTCCAGCAGCAAAAGGCTGAATACGAGCGACGCGACAAGGAGAGGGCCCAAGGAGGCGCTGGAGAATCCGGCAAGAAGCGCGCTAGCCGGGGAGGACACCGCGGCAAGGCCAATCAGCGGCAAGGAGACAGACCTCCCCGCGGCCACGACAAGGATGAAGATGACGATGACGAAGACATGGATGGTGTCGAGACCAGTGAGCAGGAGTTCCAGAAAGCCACAGAGGTCTTGTGCGTTGACGGCGGTGCTTCTCTGCATACTTCGCACCGCCAACGCAAGCAGTGGGTGCGGGAAGTCAATGCGGCGGAACCACCTGTCGAGTCACGCAAGCTTCTGAAATGGTCCAGCACGCCTATCATCTTTTATATTGAGGACCACCCTGATCGCACAACTGCGGTCGGGTGCTTGCCGATGTTGGTTTCACCAACTATCCGCAACCTCAAGGTCACTAAGATGCTAGTTGACGGTGGGGCCGGCTTGAACCTGATCTCCTCCGCTGTACTCTAGAAACTCCAGATCCCTGACACCGAGCTTGAAGAGACCGGCACATTCCAAGGAATCAACCCAGGAAGGAGCAAGCCGAAGGGGAAGGTCACGTTGCCAGTAACATTTGGCAGCGAGGTGAACTTCAGGACTGAGAGGGTCACTTTTGACGTTGCTGATTCTCCATTGCCTTACAATGGGATACTCGGCCGTCCAGCACTCGCCAAGTTCATGGCAGCCTCTCACTACACATACAACATGCTGAAGATGCCAGGCCCGATAAGCGTCATCTCTGTCCCTGGCGACAAGAAGGATGCTCTTATCTGCGCCGACAAGATCTACCGGGAAGCGGCAGCCGCAACAGATCGCAAGTCACCTGCCGTTGAAGCTCCCGGGGGGAAGAAGAAGACCAAGTCCGGCAAGAGTTCTGATGCCCACTCCGGCAAGCGCACCTCTTCGGAGTGCTGCGCTGCCGTCGAGGACGCACCATCGAGCTCCACCGGCAAGTGTAAGAAGACAATGGAAGCTCCGCCAGAGACCAAGAAGGTGTCCGCCAAGGAGGACGGCACTGACTAATCCACGAGCACCTATGGGACCTGTGGACCGAGTCCCTTTCGGTTCGGCGGGGGCGAGGGTCGCACGAAGAGCGGATCGAGGCGAAGCACACGAGCAGTTTACCCAGGTTCGGGCCGCACGGATGCGTAAAACCCTACTCCTGCTTTGTGGTTTGTATTAAGTTCTTGCTCGGGAGCGCGGAGTGCTACAGTACACCCCAGCAGCTAACGAGACCGAGCCTGAGTGTTCTCTTCCCCTCCCCCCTCCTCCATGTTGCGCATGGGCCTCCTTTTATATGCTCAAGGGGTCACCGACAGGTGGCAACGTAGACAAGGGTAAAAATGGAAAGGTGTTGCGGTTGGTACAGCTACCTGCTACAGTGTATCATACCTAACCCTGACGGCAGGGGACCAGGGCATTAAATGCCCGTCTGCGTCGCCTAAATAGTGCAAAAGGGACCGTCAGGGACGCCACCGCTCGCCACGATGGCAATCTTGTCAGCGCCGCTTGCCACCGCGCACCACTGGCTGCATAGCCTCCCGCCACGTACGCCTGGAAGGGTCCCAGAGTGACACGTTGGTGGATGTGCTGGAGCGCGGGCACAGAGTGGTGGCTTGCCGTGGCAAGCGCCTTGCCGCGGTTGTTGTCTTGTCGCGTCCGGGAGCTTGTTGCTCACCGGGCCTTGCCGGGACACGTGGCGCGTCGCGGCAAGTTCCTTGAGATGCCTTGGTTAGCCTTCCCGGCAAGCTCCTCTTGCCGGGGTCTTGTCTTGTCCGGGAGCTTGTCGCTCACCGGGCCTTGCCGGGACACGTGGCGCGTCGCGGCAAGTTCCTTGAGATGCCTTGGTTGGCCTTCCCGGCAAGCTCCTCTGCCAGATTCTTGCCTCCTTCGCTTGGATATCCATTTGGAGCCATTTTCCAAGCGGTGGCTGGAAGTACCTTCGTGCGCGGATGCGCTCGCGTCTCCGTCGACCAGAAGAGGTAGTAATTCTCCCTCAGCTCCCTCGCGGCAAGCTTGGGGGGAAGATTGCCCGCTCCTTTCGCAGCGCCGCAAGCCGCTGCGCCTCGGTCGACTTCACAACCTTCCCTTTGTCGGCTCTCGGAGCCATGGCGGAAGTGGTGGAGGAGGTCGACGGTGTTGGTGGTGCTGGTGGCGATGGGGGGCGGGGCGCTGCTCTCTTTCAGCTTTGGGAAGACGAGGGAGCAGCGGAGGCCAAAGATGTCAGGGGACTAATCCACGAGCACCTATGGGACCGGCGGACCGAGTCCCTTTCGGTTCGGCGGGGGCGAGGGTCGCACGAAGAGCGGATCGAGGCGAAGCACATGAGCAATTTACCCAGGTTCGGGCTGCACGGATGCGTAAAACCCTACTCCTGCTTTGTGGTTTGTATTAAGTTCTTGCCCGGGAGCGCGGAGTGCTACAGTACCCCCCAGCAGCTAACGAGACCGAGCCTCCGTGTTCTCTTCCTCCTCCCCCCTGCTCCACGTTGCGCATGGGCCTCCTTTTATATGCTCATGGGGTCACCGACAGGTGGCAACGTAGACAAGGGTAAAAATGGAAAGGTGTTGTGGTTGGTACAACTACCTGCTACAGTGTATCATACCTAACCCTGACGGCAGGGGACCAGGGCATTAAATGCCCGTCTGCGTCGCCTAAATAGTGCAAAAGGGACCGTCAGGGACGCCACCGCTCGTCACGATGGCAATCTTGTCAGCGCCGCTTGCCACCGCGCACCGCTTGCTGCACAGCCTCCTGCCACGTACACCTGGAAGGGTCTCAGAGTGACACGTTGGTGGATGTGCTGGAGCGCGGGCACAGAGTGGTGGCTTGCCGCAGCAAGCGCCTTGCCGCGGTTGTTGTCTTGTCGCGTCCGGGAGCTTGTCGTTCACCGGGCCTTGCCGGGACACGTGGCGCCTCGCGGCAAGTTCCTTGAGATGCCTTGGTTGGCCTTCCCGGCAAGATCCTCTTGCCGGGGTCTTGTCTGCTTGGCTTGGATACTTTGTCCTTGAATGGCTCCAAAGGAACCACGGAGGACCTTGGCGGTCACCCGGCAAGCCTTGCCGCGGGATGCTGCGACTGCCCGTGCACAAGTTCGGGATACTAGGGTACCCCTACTCTAGTACACCGACAAATTGATTCCTCAAAGAATTATGGGATAATTGATTTTATGCCCCTAGTTGGGTCACACTCGGCAGGTTTACCCCTAGTTCCCGAAAACACTTGTTCCTGCCCAAACCACTTTGCTCCTCTTATGCTTTTGCCCTTTGACCGTTTGACCATCACTTTGAAAACTTCATAAAAAATTCATACTAACTCAGGAAAATTCAAATAAGATATCAAAATGTTCAGAAAAGCATCACCTATATGTGGATGTCATTTGCATTCATGAAAAAAGTGTTGCCAGTCTCCATTTTAGTTTTAGCTCATATCATCTTAGCATGAACAATAAAATCTAAAAAAATTCCAAAAATTCTAATAAAATTTGGTGGCAAACTTTGATCAATGTTTTGAGTGCTTGCCAAGTTTCATAAGGGAATGGCATTCATGGAAGTCATGGCAAAAAAACAAAAATCAATGCTCCAAAATTTCATTTTCTTACCACGACTTCCACGAATGTCATTCCCTTATGAAACTTGGCAAGCACTCAAAACACCGGTCAAAGTTTGCCACCATTTTTTTTAGAATTTTTATATTTTTTTAGATTTTACTGTTCATGCTAAGATGATATGAGCTAAAACTGAGATGGGGACCGGCCAACACTTTTTTCGTGAATGCAAATGACATGCACATATAGGTGATGCTTTTATGAACATTTTGATATCTTATTTGAATTTTTCTGAGTTAGTATGAATTTTTTATGAAGTTTTCAAAGTGATGGTCAAACGGTCAAAGGGCAAAAGCATAAGAGGAGCAAAGTGCTTTGGGCAGGAACAAGTGTTTTCGGAAACTAGGGGTAAACCTACCGAGTGGGACACAACTAAGGGCACCAAATTAATTATCCCAAGAATGGTTTATGGTTATAGGATGGTAATTGATTTCCGCAAATTAAATAAGGCTACTAAAAAAGATCATTACCCCTTACCTTTTATCGATCAAATGCTAGAAAGATTATCCAAACATACACATTTTTGCTTTCTAAATGGTTATTTTGGTTTCTCTCAAATACTGGTGTCAGCCAAAGATCGATTAAAGACTACTTTTACATGCCCTTTTGGTACCTTTTGGTTTATGTAATGCACCTACTACCTTTCAAAGATGCATGATGGCTATACTCTCTGACTTTTGTGAAAAGATTTGTGAGGTTTTCATGGATGACTTTTCCGTCTATGGATCTTCTTTTGATGATTGCTTGAGCAACCTTGATCGAGTTTTGCATAGATGTGAAGAAACTAATCTTGTCCTGAATTGGGAAAAGTGCCACTTTATGGTTAATGAAGGTACTGTCTTGGGGCATAAAGTTTCTGAAAGAGGTATTAAAGTTGATAAAGCCAAGGTTGATTCTATTGAAAAGATGCCATGTCCCAAGGACATCAAAGGTATAATAAGTTTCCTTGGTCATGCCGGTTTTTATAGGAGGTTCATTAAGGACTTCTCAAAAATCTCTCGGCCCCTGACTAATTTATTACAAAAAGATATACCATTTGTCTTTGATGATGATTGTGTAGAAGCATTTGAAATACTTAATAAAGCATTGATCTCTGCACCCATTGTTCAGCCACCTGATTGGAATTTACCCTTTGAAATTATGTGTGATGCTAGTGATTATGCTGTTGGTGCTGTTCTAGGACAAAGAGATGATAAGAAACTAAATGTTATTCAATATGCTAGTAAAACTCTAGACAATGCTCAAAGAAATTATGCTACTACTGAAAAGGAATTCTTACCAGTTGTGTTTGCCTGTGATAAGTTTGACCCTATATTGTTGATTCTAAAGTAACTATTCACACTGATCATGTTGCTATTAAATATCTTATGGAAAAGAAAGATGCTAAACCTAGACTTATTAGATGGGTTCTCTTGCTTCAAGAATTTGATTTACATATTGTTGATAGAAAAGGAGCTGAGAACCCCGTTGCGGACAACTTGTCTAGGTTAGACAATGTGCTTGATGACCCACTACCTATTGATGATAGCTTTCCTGATGAGCAATTAAATGTCATAAATGCTTCTCATACTGCTCCATGGTATGCCGATTATGCTAATTATATTGTTGCTAAGTTTATGCCGCCTAGTTTCACATACCAGCAAAAGAAAAAGTTATTTTATGATTTGAGGCATTACTTTTGGGATGACCCACATCTTTATAAAGAAGGAGTAGATGGTGTTATTAGACGTTCTGTACCTGAGCATGAACAGGAACAGATCCTACGCAAGTGTCACTCCGAAGCTTATGGAGGACACCATGCTGGAGATAGGACTGCACATAAGGTACTGCAATCTGGTTTTTATTGGCCTACTCTCTTCAAGGATGCCCGAAGTTTGTCTTATCTTGTGATGAATGTCAAAGAATTGGTAATATTAGTAGACGTCAAGAAATGCCTATGAATTATTCACTTGTTATTGAACCATTTGATGTTTGGGGCTTTGACTATATGGGACCTTTTCCTTCCTCTAATGGTTATACACATATTTTAGTTGCTATTGATTACGTTACTAAGTGGGTAGAAGCTATTCCAACTAACAGTGCTGATCATAACACTTCTATTAAAATGCTTAAAGAAGTTATCTTTACAAGGTTTGGAGTCCCTAGATATTTAATGACTTTTAATGACTGATGGTGGTTCACATTTTATTCATGGTGCTTTCCGTAAAATGCTTGCTAAATATGAAGTTAATCATAGAATTGCATCTCCTTATCATCCTCAGTCTAGTGGTTAAGTAGAATTGAGTAATAGAGAACTCAAATTAATTTTGCAAAAGACTGTTAATAGGTCTAGAAAGAATTGGTCCAAGAGACTTGATGATGCATTATGGGCCTATAGAATTGCATATAAAAATCCTATGGGTATGTCTCCGTATAAAATGGTCTATGGAAAAGCGTGTCACTTAGCTCTCGAACTAGAACACAAGGCTTATTGGGCTATTAGAGAACTAAATTATGATTTTAAACTTGCTGGTGAGAAGAGGTTATTTGATATTAACTCACTTGATGAATGGAGAACCCAATCCTACGAAAATGCCAAGTTGTTTAAAGAAAAAGTTAAAAGATGGCATGACAAAAGGATACAAAAGCGTGAGTTTAACGTAGGTGATTATGTATTGCTATACAACTCTCCTTTAAGATTTTTTACAGGAAAACTTCTCTCTAAATGGGAAGGTCCTTACGTTATCGAGGAGTTCTATCATTCCGGTGCCATAAAAATCAACAACTTCGAAGGCACAAATCCGAAGGTGGTGAACGGTCAAAGAATCAAACATTATATCTCAGGTAATCCCATAAATGTTGAAACTAATGTTATTGAAACCATCACCGCGGAGGAGTACATAAAGGACACTTTCCGGAATGCTTCAGACTACGAAAAGGAATAGGTATGTGGTACGGTAAGTAAACCGACTCCAAAACAGTTTTTAAGGCAATATTTCTCCGTTTTGGAATATTTAGAAAAATAGAAAAATAAGCAGCAGTCCAGAAAGGACACGAGGGCCCCACGAGGGTGGAGGGCGCGCCCTACCCCCTAGGTGC
Organism: Triticum dicoccoides; assembly: GCF_002162155.2. Classification (NCBI taxonomy): domain Eukaryota; kingdom Viridiplantae; phylum Streptophyta; class Magnoliopsida; order Poales; family Poaceae; genus Triticum; species Triticum dicoccoides. The sequence goes on from NC_041380.1 coordinate 344,933,723, forward strand.
GCCCCCTACCTCGTGGGCACCTCGTGTGCTCTCCGGGCTCCGTTTTCTGACAGGACACATATTTTGGTCGGTAAAATTCATTATATAACCTCCCGGGGGTTTTGACTCCCGTATCACGCAAAAATCTCCTGTCTTTGTTTCGAGCTGTTTTCTGTCAGGGTTCTCAAGGCCAGGCACTATGTCGTCTCCCTCCTCCTCCAACCATGAGGGCAATGATGCTTGGCTAATGAAGATAGAGCTGAAGAGAGAAGAACCTATGGAGATCAACAAGGATGAAGGGATCAAGAAGGCCATGGAGGACCAAGTTCCAGCAACAGAAGACACCCTCCAACTGGATCACAATCTTCTTACCCCAACAGAAACCGAAGCTTTCAAGATGATTGAGTTGGCTCGTATACAAAATAAGTATCTCACACGTGAAAATATTTTGTTGAAGGAACATATCATCGCACTCAAGGGCATTATCCGCAAGCTAGAAGACCTCCTACACTCGATGTGCGACTATCCTTCATCAACAACTTCCCCTTCTTCACCAACAAAGGAGACATAATCACCTGGGTATGGGCACTCCACTTGGAAAATGCCAAGCTTGGGGGAGTGCCCCGGTATCGTATCACCATCACTTTTATCTTTACCGTTTTTCTTAGTTCGATCCTTTTGGTAATATCTTGATCTATTAGAATAAAAGTTCTTAGTATGATCTAGTTGTGAGTCTTGCTTTATTATCCTTCTATGTAATCGAGTCCATGAGCTATATAATAAAGATTAGTGTTGAGTCAAGGGCTTGATTATTTTGCCATGATCCTAAGTGCATAAAGGAAAAGAGAATGAAATAAAAAGAAACAAAGAGATCATGTGACTCTTATGGAGAGTAATGAGCTCACATAGAAAGAGTATGATGAATAAAAGTTATTGAGGGTTGACAAACATAGTTTTGGTCGTCGTTGCAATTAATAGGAAGTAATAAAGAAAGAGAGGTCTTCACATATAAATATACTATCTTGGACCTCTGCTTCCCTCTGCGAAGGGCCTATCTTTTACTTTTATCTCCTACTGCAAAAGAGTCAAGGTGATCTTCACCCTTCCTTTTTACATTTTATCCTTGGGCAAGCACAATATGTTGGAAAGATCCTAGTATATATGGCTAATTGGATCTGGGTTTTCATTAACTATTATTGTTGACATTACCCTTGAGGTAAAACATTGGGAGGCAAAACTATAAGCCCCTATCTTTCTCTGTGTCCGATTAAAACTCCATACCCATAAGTATTGAGTGAGTGTTAGCAATTGTGAAAGACTATATGATAGTTGAGTATGTGGACCTGCTGAAAAGCTCTTATACATTGACTCTTTCCTATGTTATGATAAATTGTAATTGCTTCAATGACTGAGATTATAGTTTGTTAGTTTTCAATGAAGTTTACGATCCATACTTGATATTGTGATTGAATTATTACTCTAGCATAAGATATCATATGAAAAGAATTATATAAGTTGCTGCTCTAAGAATGATCATGATGCCCTCATGTCCGTATTTTATTTTTATTGACACCTTCATCTCTAAACATGTGGACATATTTTTCAATTTCGGCTTTTCGCTTGAGGACAAGCAAGGTCTAAGCTTGGGGGAGTTGATACGTCCATTTTGCATCATGCTTTTATATCAATATTTATTGCATTATGGGCTGCTATTACACATTATGTCACAATACTTATACCTATTCTCTCTTATTTTACAAGGTTTACATAAAGAGGGAGAATACCGGCAGCTGGGATTCTCGCTGGAAAAGGAGCAAATATTAGAGACCTATTTTGCACAGCTCCAAAAGTCCTGAAACTTCACGGATGATGTTTTTCAAATATATAAAAAACATTGAGCGCAAGAACTTCACCAGGGGGCCACACCCTGCCCACGAGGGTGGGGGCGCGCCCTACCCCCCTGGGCGCGCCCCCTACCTCGTGGGCCCCATGGTGGCCCTCCGGTGACCATCTTCTTCTATATAGACTCTTTCGATGGGAAAAAAATCATAATCCATCTTCTCGGACGAAACTCCATCGCCACGAGGCGGAACCTTGGTGGAGCCAATCTAGGGTTCTGGCGGGGCTATTCTGCCGGGGAAACTTCCCTCCCGGAGGGGGAAATCATCGCCATCATCATCACCAACACTCCTCTCATCGGGAGAGGGCAATCTCCATCAACATCTTCATCAGCACCATCTCATCTCAAAACCCTAGTTCATCTCTTATATCCAATTCTTGTCTCCAAGTCCGGGATTGGTGCTAGTAGGTTGCTAGTAGTGTTAATTACTCCTTGTAGTTGATGCTAGTTGTTTTAACTAGTGGAAGATCATATGTTCAGATCCTATATGCACATTAATACCCCTCTGATTATGAACATGTTTATGCTTTGTGAGTAGTTACTTTTGTTCCTGAGGACATGGGAGAAGTCTTGCTATTAGTAGTCATGTGAATTTGGTATTCGTTCGATATTTTGATGAGATGTATGTTGTCTCTCCTCTAGTGGTGTTATGTGAACGTCGACTACATGACACTTCACCATTATTTGGGCATAGAGGAAGGCATTGGGAAGTAATAAGTAGATGATGGGTTGCTAGAGTGACAGAATCTTAAACCCTAGTTTATGCGTTGCTTCGTAAGGGGCTGATTTGGATCCATATGTTTCATGCTATGGTTAGGTTTACCTTAATACTTTTGTTGTATTTGCAGATGCTTGCAATAGATGTTAATCATAAGTGGGATGGTTGTCCAAGTAAGGGCAGCACCCAAGCACCGGTCCACCCACATACCAAATTACCAAAGTACCGAATGCGAATCATATGAGCGTGATGAAAACTAGCTTGACGATATTCCCATGTGTCCTCTGGAGCACTTTACATCATATAAGAGTTTGTCCAGGCTTGTCCTTTGCTACAAAAAGGATTAGGCCACCTTGCTGCACTTTATTTACTTTTGTTACTTGTTGCTCGTTACAAATTATCCTATCACAAAACTATCTGTTACCACTTATTTCAGTACTTGCAGAGAATACATTGCTGGAAAACGCTTATCATTTCCTTCTGCTCCTCGTTGGGTTTGACACTCTTACTTATCGAAAGGACTACGATAGATCCCCTATACTTGTGGGTCATCAGAGACCAATTTAATGGGGTGCAGTACTTACGGTCATACAAAGCCTCATATGGTGACATCTTTAGACTGGTCTAGAAGCTATTGTTGTAAGAGAAATCGGCATATGGCAGGCAGTCTTCCCATTTAGGTCCTTAGGCCAAAGCGCAGGCTCGCAGCATATCTTCGAGTATTTGGTTTACCCACTTTGTCTGTCCATCAGTCTGAGGATGATAAGCGGTATTGTATTTCAGCGCTGTCCCCAAGGCTTGATGGAGACGTGACCAAAAAGCAGAGGTAAAAAGTGAACCTCGGTCAGAGGTGATGGTTCGGGGTACTCCATGCAGACTGACTATTCTGGATACATACAGCTGAGCAAGTTGATCCGCTCGATATGTGGTTCTGATCGGGATAAAGTGAGCAACCTTGGTTAAGGTGTCCATTATGACCTAGATTGCATCATTGCCTCGCTAAGTCTTGGGTAGTCCTATGATGAAATCCATGCAGACATCATCCCATTTCTATTGTGAAACTGGCAACGGTTGGAGAAGTCCGGCTGGCTTCTAATGCTCCGCCTTCACCTTATTACATATGTCGCAACAGGCCAGAAAATAGGCAATGTCTTTCTTCATTCCATCCCACCAGAATATTTGTCGAAGGTCTTCATACATTTTCGTACCTCCAGGGTGAATGGAATACGAAGATTCGTGTGCTTCTAACAGGATTTTCTGCTTTAAATCCACTTGATTGGGCACACAAATCATTCCATGGAAGCGGAGGGTACCAAATTGATCCTTCAAGAAATCTGAAGTCTGTCTTGTCACCATATTCTTGGCACGTTTCTGCAAGATGGTGTCAGCTGGCTGGGCCTTGCGGATCTCTTCCTCAAGTGTGGGGGCAACTTCCAAAATATTAGCAAGGACGGCATCAACTATGACCAGGTTGAGCTGAGCAATCTCCTCTTGAAGTTCGGGAGGCAAGGATTTCAATATGACATTTAGGCTGACAGGATTTCGACTGAGTGCATCGGCAACCACGTTGGCCTTACCCGGGTGGTAATTTATTCCAAGGTCATAATCCTTTACTAACTCATGCCATCTTCGTTGACGGAGATTTAAATCTGGCTGAGTAAATATATACTTGAGAATTTTGTGATCGGTAAAAATTTGGCACCTCTTCCCGATGAGACAGTGTCTCCAAATTTTTAGAGCATGAACCACTGCGGCCAATTCCAGATCATGAGTAGGATAATTTCCCTCGTGGGGTCGTAGCTGTCGTGATGCATAGGCTACTACCTTGCTGTCTTGCATAAGTACGCATCCAAGTCCTTGTCTGGAGGCATCACAATACACATCAAAATTGTGGTAGATATCAGGAAGAGTCAACACAGGTGCAGTCGTCAGTCATATCTTTAGCTCATTGAAACTTTTCTCACATTCCTCAGTCCATTCAAACTTCTTATCCTTTTTGAGCAGCTCCGTCATGGGTTTAGCAATCTTGGAAAACCCTTCAATGAAACGACGGTAGTAACCGGCTAATCCAAGAAAACTCTAGATCTGTGATACGGTTGTGGGTGGCAACCAATCGAGCACATCCTTTACTTTGCTCGGGTCCACGGCTATACCTTCGGCAGATAGCACATGTCCAAGAAATCCGACTTGCTTGAGCCAAAATTCACATTTATTGAATTTGGCGTATAGCTGATGGTCGCGGAGTCGTTGTAACATTGCTCGTAGGTGTTCTTTGTGATCTTCTTCACTTCTTGAGTAAATAAGTATGTCATCGATGAATACTACCATGAACTTATCGAGGAAGTCCATGAATACTTTGTTCATCATATGCATGAAGAAGGCAGGGGCGTTGGTGAGACCAAAGGACATAACTATATATTCATAAAGACCGTATCAAGTGGTGAATGCGGTCTTAGGAATATCTTCGTTTTTAATCTTGAGCTGATGATATCATGTGCGTAAATCAATCTTGGAGAATACCTTGGCCCCACTGAGATGATGAAACAAGTCATCCATCCTTGGCAGCGGATATTTGTTTTTGATTGTGACATCATTCAGCTGACGGTAATCCACACACATGCGGAGGCTGCCATCCTTTTTATCCATGAAGATAGCAGGTGATCCCCATGGTGAAGAGCTGGGACGGATATATACTTTCTGGAGCATTTCATCAAGCTGTTTCTTTAGCTCCACTAATTCTGATGAGGGCATCCGGTAATACTTCTTGTATAACGGTGCGGTTCCGGGCACAAGATCTATTGCAAACTCAAGCTCTCAATCTAGTGGCATGCCTGGCAGCTCTTTTGGAAATACATCAGGAAACTCACTGACCACATGAATTAATTCCAATTCAGCCACAGCAGTGAAGGCCATTTCTTTCTTGCGTATGCTTCTGCGAGCATAGAATTTGGTAGTCTGCCCCTTCTGACTGGTCAAAGTAACTTCTTGTGTCGCGCAATTTATGCATACTTGATATTGTGTCAGCCAATTCATACCCAAGATAACATCCAACTTAGCAGACTCAATGATTATCAAAGAAGTTGGAAAACAGACTCCGTTGATATTGATTTCCAAATTGCAGCAGACCAGATTGCTCTTGATTAAGGATCCCGGGGTTTGTACCAGCATATTCTTGCCCAAAAGCGAACAAGGAAATTTGTTTTGGGCAACAAAACTCCGAGAAATAAAAGAGTGGGAAGCTCCAGAGTCAAATAAAATTACTGCAGGTATGTTATTAACAGAAAACATACCAATGACGACTTCGGAGTTCTCTTGGGCTTCATCGGCGGAGAGGTGATGAACGTGCCCAGTGATGTTTTGCTGGGTTGGGCATGATTCCATAAAGTTGACTTGTGGCCTGAATAGAGCATTCGCCTTGCTGTTCTTGGGACACTGTCTGGCATAATGTCCGGTTTGCCCACAATTGAAGCAAGAATTGTTGCGTTGGCGCTCCTCGTGCACTGGGTTGGTCATGGCATTCTTGACTTGAGTGGTGGTCTTGTTAACATTCTGTTGCCAATTGGGCTTGTATTCCACCTGAGTTTGCTGCCAGGTCCGAGCCTTTTGCACGAGTTGCCCATCCTTCTTTGGCTCAAACTTGCGCTTGTGGTCGTTGTTAACAGGCCTATTATCTGATACAAGCATGTGCTCCCTTTCAGCAATGAAAGCCTTGTTCACCAGAGTTTGGAAATCTGGGAATCAAACATACTGAGAGTACACCGGAGTTGCGGGCTTAATCCACTAAGAAATCTGTCAATCTTTCTTTCTTCAGTGGCCACGTCATGAAGGGAGTGACGTGACAGATGATTGAATTTTTGCAAATATTCACCCACAGACTGATTTCCTTGGAGGAGCGCGAGAAATTCACACTGCTTAGTCTTCATAATTCCAGTAGGGATATGATATTTCTGAAACTAATCCTTGAATTTTGACTAGGTGATTTCTTCATCATCAGGCCACATGGCTTTTATATTTTCCCACCATATGGCAGCAGCGCCTTCAAGATAATGAGTTGCAAATGGAACTTTATCATCTTCTTCACTACGAGCAATCTCAAGTTTCCTCTCAATGGTTCGCAACCAATCGTTTGCATCCAAGGGGTCAATAACCTAACTGAAACTAGGAGGCTTGGTCCTTTGAAAATCTGACAGCTTGGAGTGATGACCGTTCTGATTTCCATTCTGCCCAACCATAGCTTGCACACTTCTTAAAATTTCAATCAGATCATTATTCCGTCTTTCCTCAAACATACGCAGAATTTGCTCGGTGGAGGGTGGATCTGGCGGTGGAGGCGGTGGTGGAACGTACGGCTCGGGGGAGTGTCTTGCCTGTCGTGCGGAACGACGAACAGGGGTACCCTCGCGAACGTTGCTACTGCTGCCTCCCCGCGGCATCCTATTGTGATTTTTCCCAAGACAACACAACCGAGATGAGAAACATTCAAAATAAATTGGGGACAAGCCAGCAACAAAAGCCCGAGAAAAACCAAAATGACGAAGAAAATATGGCAAATAAAATAGAGTTCCAACATAATTATACATAGACTCATACATGAAAGATAAATAACATGCCAGGTTCAACTACTCTAATACATGAAACGAAACCTCATGACTCGTATGACTACACCCGTACACCATCCTGACTGCAAATACTCAGAAGCTCTACTGCTCTGCTAGCGCTGCGGGGTCCTCTCCTGAAGCGGACTCGGATCCTGAACTGGCAAGGTTAACTGAGACCTCTGGGTTAAAGGTAACACGACGACGCTGCCTCGAGGGCTCTCCCTCAGGGGCAGGTGTTGGGTGAAGCATCGGGGCTACATGAGTAGTGAGAAGTGAAACCCACTCAGCAGGGGCATTGAGAGGATTTACGGTCGCGGTGCCCGAGCTACTCGGAGGAGTAACCGGTGAAACAGGGGAGCTAGAACTGGCTGGAATATAAGGAGTAAATCCCAGGGAGGATGGAGCAGTGGCAGACCTAGTAGAGACCAAAGCAGAGACAAAAGTAGTATGAGCGCGAGTCAGCTCTCGAGCCAGCTCGTGGATCGCAAGATAGCTAGCGGTGATATAATGAGCAAGGTGGCTAGCAACACTATCAGACTCTGGATCAATGATAGGGAAACAGACATGACCGTTATCGTGCAGAGAAGGAAAGTAGTAGAAACCTGGGTGGTTCTGCATCTAGACCTCGTTGTAACAAAGCTTGACAAGGACCTCGAATGCAACAAACTGGACAACCTGAGAATAGGTAGAAGTGTAACCGCTCCGAGAGTAACCACTGCGTGATACTCATACACTGAGTCAGCTAGACGCTCCCGGTACACACGATAAACTAGATCGTCACCGAGGGGGTACAGCCGACGCCACACGTTACGAAGGAGATGCGGTGACGTAAACGGCATCAGCTGCAACTGGCACGGATACGGCACTGGGGCCATCTACACTCACAACAATTATTAGGTTAGCATAAAAATAAAACAAGTGCATGCAATGCAACAACCAGCTACCAATGCTACCGGCACTCAACTTAAACTCGTATCTACCATCTAGTTAACGCGTCGTAGTCTAGCGTGGCCTACAGTCAGCGCGGCTCTGATACCAAGTGTTGTGGCACCCCGGCTTAGAGCAATCGGTTTACCATGCATTGCCAGCCCAGAGACCATGTCTTCTGGAAACACACAACATCTTGCTACAGAAAACAACCGCTTTATTGGTGCTAGCGGATCAAAGTTTACATTACAACAGGTAGCAAGGCCAAGGGGCACACACGGTGAGGCTGAACAATATGTACATTATTTAGTGAACATAAGGGCCTCGATCATAACAACTATGCGGCAGCGGAACAACATCGTAGCAGAACTCCATAGCACAGGGACACCGATGTGGACACGATCTAGACTTGGACAGCGCTCCTTTCCAACAAGACTTTCCTGAAATCTGGCATGACACGCCAGGTCAGTACATTGAATGTACTAGCAAGCTCATAACATACACAAACATAATGACAAACAATATCATGATAATTACCCAATTATTAATAATGCAACAATATAACCAACATGTTGTGATCATGCTCTTGTGAGAAAAATCCCTCGGACTGGCTTACCAATGTTGATCGCTCTTGGATCACAAACGTACCAAGCTCAAAGTCTTAACTATGAATATCTCGTGATCTTTCCGGCGACCAGAACCACGACCAATATTTGGTCGAAAATGATGATCCTTCTGGCGATCACAGCCACGACCAACACTTGGTCTTAAACAACCCGATGACCTTCCTGCCATCAGCAACAGTGCAGAGTTCATAACTTAGTGTGAAAGATTTATTAAATGTTGACCCATGGTGTGACCTACTTTCGAGCGTGTCCGTAACCATGGACTCGGCTATCAATAGATTAATACACTCTGCAGAGGTAGCGCACTGTACCCACACCACGGAACCCAAGGCCTCACACTCCCATTCGGGTGGACCAACGGCATTCCGACGAAACCCCTCCATTGCCATGACACTCTCCCGGCCACTCCGACTCACTCCCCACCGGGCTAGTCCTGGGTGGCCCCGTGTCTACCAAAGACACAACGACCACCGTCGTGGCCAAAACATAAATTTTCCCACACGGGGACACGGTATCAAAAATCTCAAAAACGAGCACACAAGGTTATGTCTGCTTACCAGGCCAGGGTATTGCATGCCCATAACCTTCCCTCGATGGAGGCACCGGCCAGAGGCATGACAATGGACCGAATAAAGGCCTTCCCATAAAGGCAAATGTGGTTGCACTGGGAAAAACTCGATTCAGTGGCACCATGACCCAGTCAATGATATATTCAAGTTGAGTTATTATCAGGTTCAGCTTAAATTGAAAATAATCGGTGTCATAATATGCCATGAAATGCAACACTAACATATGCATCACATATCAAAGGAAATGACTGAGTCAACTATATCCACACTAAGCATAAACATCAACAACTCATGACACTTCTCTGGTTAGGATTAAACCTTACTTTAAACAGAATCTTTTCTAGAAAATTTATCATTTTTCTCATGCAAGAAAATAACTCCATATATTTACTTATATCCATAACTATATTACTCTTTCATAACAAAAATTAATTCTAGTTTCTTTACCAACTTAGTTAGCTTTAAACCTTCTGTAAATCAAGCATATTAAATTAAACAAGCAACTAACAGAATATAAATAGCATAATAGTGATTTAAATGCATGGATTAAATCATTCATTCAAGTAGGAAAATCACAAATATTGTAATGGCACCATGAAAATGTTGGTGTGGCTTGCCTTAGTGCAGATGAGGTTCACAAGCCTCCTGGTGATCCTCAAGACAAGCCTCACCCTCTGAAAATAATTATAAACACAAAAAGAAAACATCAAGAACCCTTCCGAAATTCACCAGAAAATTTAGACAGCAGGGAAAAATCCATTTTTGGTGAGCTGCTAGATTTCTTTACAAAGAACACAATGCAAAAAGAATCAATTCATTTGGATTTATGGTTAAAGAGTTTTGGTGGTTTGAAGCTCTCTAGAAAATATGAAATTTGAATTTAATTCAAAACAGACTGGGGGTGACGTCGAAGGCGTAAAGCCTCGGGGCGCCACCACTCGTACCTCTTCGCACGCGTATTGAGTGGCTGACTAGCGGGCCCTGCTAGTCAGGTGAGGGAGAGAGGGAGAAGGAAACATAGGACGGCGCGGCTTCGCCGGAGCACACGCCGGCGACGAGGGCTTCTTGGCTAAAACGAGAGGGAGGGGTCAAGAGAGGAGACGGAGGCGCACCTGTCCGTACCCGTAGATTAGCTAGGGGTGGTCAGACGACGTCGGAATCAACCTCTCTAGCGGAGGCTGTGATGGCCTGGCTTATTAGGGATGATAGACTACTCATATGTCATGGAATTGTCACGGCAGATGTCCTAGAGCAAGGACTTAGTCGTAGGGCCATCGCACTAGGAAGCTTAAAGGGGTTAATCGGGACAAAGGACACGAGAGGGTTTTATACTAGTTCGGCCCCTTACGATGAAGGTAAAAGCCTACGTCTAGTTGGGATTGGTATTGCTGGGGTTTTGATCATCAAGAGGCTCAACTCACCGGCTTGGTTATCGATTTGTTGTTTCTTACCCTAAGCCGCCACCGGGTCGTCCCCTTATATACATGGGTTGACGCCTGGTGGCCTACAGAGTCCCGGCCGGCTCATAATCGTGTCCGGCTCGGTGGCTTCCTGTACATGCCTTTCTTTACAAGTCTTTCCTTACATACGGCGGTTTAAAATATCGGGACTTAAGCCACCTCTAGGCCCTTGGGCCTTCTATAAGGTTTAATAAACTATCATCTTGAATGTTTACTAGGCTTCTTGTGTAACCCGCCATTGGGGTTGACCCAGCCCCTCCTGGGCGGGTCATGACTGATAGTAATATCCCCAACATTATGCCCCAGGTTGACTTTGAATTTTATTCTTTGTCAATCTTCAATACTTAGACAAAAACCCATCTTCTTATCTTCGTTGAAGTTTTTGCAACCCGCCGTGATGTCATCTCTTGAAAACGCAAAGAACTTTCATGACGTCATCTCCCAACGGATCTTTTATCTTTAATGCTTCTCGAGAATCGAGGCGTCTGTGTAGCTAGATAACCATTATTAGGCTCTCCTCGATTTTCACGCCCGTCTGTTCACATCTTTCCTTATAAATAGGCACGCCTCGGCCTTCTCATTCTCCTCTCTTGCTCTGTCTTCTTCCTCTCGCAAACCCCCTGCTGCCCGAGCTCTGCCGCCGCCGCGCCTCATCTTCATCTCCGTCGACTTTGGCCGCTGCATCAACCCGAACCGATCCAGAGAGACTGCGGCGAGCTCCGCAGAAAACTTGCAACCGTAAGTGTTCTTTCCTTTGTTTCTCAGATCTGCATTAGGGTTTCCGAGCTCCTGCGTGTTCTCCATATTTCATCATAGTTCATCGTAGTTCTTCCACCGCAAGCCTTTCCTGATCCAAAAAGCTATATATATGCTCGCGCGGTAGTGTTTTTGTACCTCGTCTTGATCCACAGATCCATTTTTCTGATTCAAAGGCTGCTTTAGAACTTTCAGACTCCTCTGCACTTAACTTTTTAGGTCTAGATTTTTTCCATTTTGAATAGCCATTTGATCTGGAATAATACCAAACAATTTAGGAAACTTGTTTGTCTCAACACTTAGCTTAATTTGCCTTCCTCAAATATCTGTAGTCACGGCGGCTTACCATGCCGGCTTAATTTTCCTTATATGTCATTAGCCCTTAACTAAGCCGCCATTACTTGTTTGCATCATCATTACTTAACTGTCAATCTCACCATTAAACTGAACCGGCATGTTGCCTTTCTTTTCAGTTCGTCTTTGCACATCATGCCGTCCAAAGCACCAACCATCTGTAACTGGGTTCCCTCAACCGTAACTGAGGAACGTTTGAAAGAGTTCTTCACCATAGGATTTCTTCCAGCGAAAACCATCATGTCTTACCGTGCCCCTGACTCGGAAGAAGAACACCCAATCCAAGAGACGGCGAAGTGATCGTTTTCACTGACCACATGAACCGTGGCTTCTCACCGCCCGGCTCAAAGTTCTTCAGAGAGGTCCTCCACTTTTTCAAGCTCCATCCTCAAGATATCGGGCCTAATTCCATATCTAACATCTGTAACTTCCAAGTACTCTGTGAAGTATATCTTCAACAAGAGCCGACCGTGGAGTTGTTTAGAGAATACTTTTATCTGAACCGGCAGAATGAGTGCACCAACGGCCTTAGCTTAGAGCCTGGAGGCATATCAATTCAGCATCGACAGGGTGCCGTCTTCCCCCTCATTGTCTTACCAAGTCACCCAAAGGACTGGAACCAGACTTGGTTCTACTACCAGGACACTTCACTAGCAAACGAGAAGCCACTGTCGGGTTATCACCCCGATTGTCTTGACTCCAAGTTCGCGCTTCCTGAAAGCTTACTATCGCTGAACGCAAGAGGCTGATACCATCCATCAAAAGGATCAATGCTCTGTTGGGGAACGGGTTAACTGGAGTTGATCTGACCCGCTGTTGGATCTCATGGAGGGTCATCCCTTTAAGCCGCCGGTCAAAGCTGGTGTATGAGTATGGTGGAGGCCCGGATGACTCTCTTCGTCACAGCCCCATTCAATTGACAGAAGAAGATATTGTCTCAATGTCGACCCTTCTGGTGAACGGGAAATAAGAAGATTGCAGCATTGTTGGGTTAAACCCCTTCTGCAAGCTTAACCCAGTGCCAGAAGTAAGAATATTCTGAACTCTCTCCTTTGTATTTTTCCCAGCCATATTGTTTAATACTTGCCTGACTTTTCATCTTTACCTGTCTGCAGGACAATTTTGACTTTTGGAAAGTTAAGTATGACCATAAGGCTGCCAAGAAAGCGAAAGCCGCCGCCATAAATGCCAAGAAAACGACCTAGAGATCAAAAAAGAAAAAGAAGAACACTGCTGAAGATTGGATGAAGCTTGATGATACATCTGATTTGGAGGTAGCCCTTGATTCCCTTGGCTAATTTTTTAACAATCTTATTAGCACTGATCATTACCAGGATGACACCGGGGCCAGTCAGGCCGTGGAAGCAGATGTAACTATCATTTACTTCGACTCAGAGCCTTTGCCAAGACAAAAAATTCGACGAGTGATCCGTAAAGTAAGGTTTTCTAACCCGTTAGCTCACTTGGATCCCAACTTTCGTTTGAGAAAACAACAACATGAATGCCGTCGTCAGGCTCGGACCGAAGATGAGCCGGCTGTTGTTCTTCAATAGACTCCTAAGAAACGCCCGAACGAGGTTTACTTCTTTCTATATTTAACTCTATTTAATGGATCCTTTCCCCTGCCTTACTTTAACTTTGTTTTTATCTTTTCAGGAGGTGTCTCGCTCTTCTGGCGACTCATCGCAGACGCAATTTCCGGCCTTCAAGACTGCCCCTGGGTAATGAAAAAATCCTCCTTTTTCCGAGTTGTTCAAATTGTATCTTTATACTGACAATCCTGCAACATTTCTCTTAGTGGCCAAGCTAAATCCAAGAAGGCAAAGGCAGCTAAACCAGCGGAAGACCCGCCGATGCTTGCATCTGACCCGACCAGGCCATCTTCTCCATTAACCGATGCTCCAGAAGACCCGCATGTTGATGCAGAAGCAAATCCTCCTGAGCCGTCATTTGATGAGACCACTGTGAACCCTTATGCTACTAGACCATCAATCTCAACCAACCCGCCATCACTGTCTACACAAGACATTCAGATCACCGGGAGCCGCCTTATTGAACCAGGGAATCCAACCGCGTTGGCTCGGTGTACTGCGAAACAAGTGGCATTGGTGAGGCAGAAAGTTCGCTTTGACGTTGCCAATTACGACCATCTAAATGCCAACGATATTTTATCCGGCTATCTCAGCCATGTGCACTCTAGTCGCGACTCTGAGATCGAAATGGTCAAATAGTTGCAGCTGAAATACGAGGTATGTTCTTACGGCTTATCTATATTCCTTCAGCCCCCAAGTCTTCAGATTATGAGACAACCGGAATGATCTGTAGACTTTAGCATATAGGCCAAGACCTTTACCTTTGATTTTCTTGAATTTTAATAAAATAAAATAAAACTTCACCTGTAGTCCCCAAGGGCCGGCTCCTTTTAATCATAAATGAGCCGGTACCTTAAATTGGTTTGTACCGTATTCAACGAACTTAATATTCCAGCTTAACCTTGAGAAACTTGCTGAATTGCATACATTAGCCCCCCAAGTGCGAAGTGTTGTTACTTTGTAAAGGACTTGGGACTTAAAGTATGTCTTTAGAGTCATAAAAATTTGATTTGGCATACATTAGCCCCCAAGTGTCAAGTGGTTTTTTGTAAATTACTTGAGACTTGAATCTTGATTGCTGAACTTTAAGCGAAATCTTGACTCATCTGAGTATGCTCTTTTTGCAGAATGCTTTATCTAAACTGAACTCGCAATTGGCTGATGCGAAGACCCGGCTAGCAGGTCAGGAAACAGAAATCAAGTCTGCTAACTCCAAATTGCAAGTAAGTCTCTCTGAGACGGAAAACTTAAAGCCTAGTTTGGCTGCCAAGAAGAAGACCTGGGCAAAGGAAAAAATGCTTATGACACAATGCGCTGAGAGAGCCGAAGCAGCCCTTGAAGAGGTGTCAACCGAGATGAATGGCTTAAAGGGCCGGGTGTCTCAAATGGTGGCCGCCATCTTTGGTAAGCCGTCCGTTTTTAATCTTATGTACTTTTTGCTGATCTAGAATATAAGCCGCGAGCTGACTTTGTTTTTAAAACATGCGCAGGCCCATGAAGCAAGAACATGAGCCAAAATCCTTTGATTAAACTGAAGGCAGTGTACACTTTAGTAGAACAACTGTATATTGGCGCACAATGGGCACTTGCCGCCATCTCTCCTGCCAATCAAGGACCCAACCAGCTCAGCAACGTTTTGAAGAAACTATCAATCCTTCCTGCCATATTTCAAGAAGTGAAGCGCTCCTATGCGCGAGCCGGGGCTTTGACTGCCCTGAGCCGCTCCAAGGCTTGGGTGCCAGACCTAGACCCGGCGGACGTGGCCAGAGGCTATCCCACCATGAAGGAAGATGGATCTCCCTTTGAGCAGGATGACTTCATGGCTTGCGTGCGCGGAGTCCGGCCTCAGGCAACTACCCTTGGAGATGATACCAACATTGACAAATATCAGCCGGGTTTTGATGCTGAAAATAAGAAGATGGCGACTCCCTCATACAAGGTGACAGATTTGATCCCGCCTGTAAGAGAAAATACATTTGCCCCGGAAGTTGACCCGGCAGGCCTGATCGACGATGAAGCAGAATTCGTCACCGTGAATGGTTTTGACTGGTCAAAACCCAACTTCCAGCCAACAGAGGGCGGTGAACTGGTGAGGGAGGAATAATAACCATCTTCATTGTCTTATAAAAATCCGTGCAATAATTTAGCTATGAAAACACTGAATGCCTTGCTTATGCCATCGTGCATAAAACACTGTATGTGACTCTGTGTTTCCTGATGGCAATATATGCATTATATTTGATGATTGTTTCTGTAACACCTTAACTCTGTTCCCTGTAGATACAAGAGAAAAGACTGGCTTGGCGGCTTAGAACCGAACGGGTTAAAACACCCGGCTTATATCCAATATGTTTATCATGATAGAAAACAGAAAATAGATATAAATAAAGGACAAGGGCTGAAACTAACTCTTTAGTTAATGTAGTAGGCAATTATATATAAATAATAGCCATACTTGTACCTTTGATCCTTAGACCACCGGCTTGAGTAACCCGGGTAATGAAGTTGATAACTCAATCTTTCAGAGAAATCAATACCTTTGAATACTTTAATGATCATCATACCTTGGTAGCCTTGTTGTCAAATAGACAAGTCGGCGAAGAAGATCATGCTAATGATTTGCAACAAGAAACTCAAAGGCAATTAACAGTTAACAAGCATGATTTAACCTTATATTTAAAGGTTGGTGGCTTCTGATTCGAATACGATCAGTAAACCGGACCAAAGGGGTTAAGCTAAGGTTCGAATATGACCATATAGCCCCCAGTGGTTGTGGCGTTGCACCGATCAAGAGGGTACCGATAGCTATATTCTCTTTGGTTCGAATACGACCTATGTTTGAACAGGAAGCCCCCAAATGACCTTGAGAGGTTTTTAACGACCCTGATTCGAATACGATCCAAGTCGGACCCAAAAGGGGTTAAGCTATGATTCGGATACAATCAAGAAGCCCCCTAGTGAGTTTGGCCTTAAGCCGATCAAGAGGGTTACGATAGCTATGTTCTTTTTGGTTCGAATACGACATATGTTTGAACAGGAAGCCCCCAAGTGACCATGATAATTGCACCTAGATTCGAATACGATCATAAGCCGGACCAAAAAAGGTTAGACTTGATTCAAATATGATCAGCTCCTTAATAGTCATTTAAAAATAAGAAATAACAAAGATGCATAATCTTTGAAAAGAAAAGAGACCGATGGTCTTACTTTATTGCTCTATCACGGTATATACAATGTTAAAGTATGTACATGATGAGAGTCGGTGGCTCAGGTGTAGTATGGCCGAAGTTGAGCAATGTTCCACGGCCGACGGGTCTCTTCCTCCGACTTATGTGAATCTTTGTGCTCTCGAACGTCGATGAGGTAATACGACCCATTGTTTAAGTTCTTGCTGACCACAAAGGGTCCTTCCCAAGGTGGGGATAGCTTGTGCGCATCTGACAGATCCTGGATGAGCCGGAGCACCAGGTCGCCTTCCTGAAAAGTCCTGGATTTGACCCGGCGGCTGTGATAACGACGCATGTCCTGTTGATAAATTGCTGACCGAGCCACTACTAAGTCTCTTTCTTCATCCAACAAGTCAAGTGCATCATATCTGGCTTGTTCATTATTAGCTTCAACATAAGTCGCCACACGGGGCGAGTCATGACGGATGTCACTAGGCAACACTGCTTCTGCTCCATATACCATGAAGAAAGGTGTGTAACCTGTAGACCTGTTAGGTGTGGTGTTGATACTCCACAACACCAAGGGTAATTCCTCTACCCAACAACCCGGCGTTCGTTGTAAGGGAACCATAAGCCGGGGTTTGAGACCTTTTAAAATTTCCTGATTTGCTCTCTCATCTTGACCATTGGATTGAGGATGAGCTACACAAGAAACATCAAGCCGGATGTGCTCACGTTGACAAAACTCCTCCATAGCCCCTTGGGATAGATTAGTGCCATTGTCAGTGATAATGCTGTGTGTAAAACCAAAACGGAAGATCACCTTTTTCATGAACTGAACCGCCGTGGTCGCGTCACACTTACTCACTAGCTCCGCCTCAACCCACTTAGTGAATTTATCAACTGCCACTAAGAGATGTGTCTTTTTATCCTTAGACCTTTTGAAAGGTCCCACCATGTCAAGCCCCCAGACTGCAAACAGCCAAGTGATTGGAATCATCCGGAGTTCTTGAGCTGGCACATGCGCTCATCGTGCAAACTTTTGACAGCCATCACATCTGCTAACTAGATCCTCTGCATCAGCGTGAGCCGTCAACCAGTAAAAACCGTGACGAAAAGCCTTGGCCACCAGAGATTTTGACCCGGCGTGATGACCACAATCGCCTTCATGGATCTCACGAAGTATTTCTTGACCTTCTTCAGGGGAAACACACCGCTGAAACGCTCCGGAGACGCTGCGATGGTAATTCTCCATACGAAATCGTCATTGACTTAGACCGTCGGGTTATCTGTCGAGCCAGGGTCTCATCCGCTGGCAACTCTCCCCGGGTCATGTAAGCCAAGAACGGCACTGTCCAATCTGGGATGACATGAAGAGCCGCCACCAATTGCGCCTCCAGGTCAGGAACAACTAAATCTTCTTCTGTGGGTAACTTGACAGACGGGTTATGCAAAACATCCAAAAAGGTGTTAGGTGGTACCGGCTTACGCTGAGACCCCAACCAGCTTAAAGCATCAGCTACTTCGTTCTTTCGACGGTCAATGTGCTCCACCTGATAACCTTTAAAATGCCCCGCAACAGCATCAACCTCCCGATGATAAGCCGCCATGAGAGGGTCCTTGGAATCCCATTTGCCTGATACCTGTTGAGCCACTAGATCTGAGTCGCCAAGACATCTGACCCGGCTCAAACTCATCTCTTTTGCCACTCGAAGACCATGGAGCAAAGCTTCATACTCTGCTGCGTTGTTAGTGCAAGGAAACATCAACCGTAACACATAACAAAATTTTTCACCTTGAGGAGAGGTTAAAACAATTCCAGCCCCCGAGCCTTCAAACTGTCTGGACCCATCAAAATGAATAGTCCAATACGTGTTGTCTGGTTTTTCTTCTGGCATCTGCATCTCTGTCTAGTCATTAATGAAGTCAACTAGTGCTTGAGATTTGATCGCAGTACGTGGCACATACTTCAACCCATGAGACCCAAGCTCAATCTCCCACTTGGCGACTCGTCCAGTGGCTTCTCTGTTTTGAATGATGTCTCCCAAAGGAGGAGAGCTAACCACGGTGATTGGATGTCCCTAAAAATAATGCTTAAGCTTCTGGCTTGCCATGAACACCCTATATATGAGCTTCTGCCAATGTGGATATCATTGCTTAGATTCAATTAGCACCTCACTGACGTAGTAAACTGGTCGTTGAACCGGATGCTCCTTGCCAGCCTCCTTGTGCTCCACCACAATAGCCACACTAAGAGCTCGTGAATTGGCAGCCACATATAACAGCAGCGGCTCTTTCTCAACTGGAGCAGCCAGGACCGGAGGCTCAGCAAGTTGTGTCTTCAGATCTTCAAAAGCAGAGTTTGCAGCATCACTCCAAACAAAATCATATGTTTTCTTCATCATCTGATATAGAGGCATTGCCTTCTCCCCTAAACGGCTTATGAACCGGCTCAAAGCAGCGACATGACCCGCCAGTCATTGAACATCATTGATGCATGTTGGTTTGGCCAGGGATGTAATTGCCTTGATTTTCTCCAGGTTAGCCTCAATACCTTGGTTAGACACCAGAAAGCCCAAGAGCTTGCCTGCTGGGACTCCAAAAACACACTTGGCCGGGTTAAGCATCATTTTGTAGACCCGGAGATTATCGAAAGTCTCTTTCAGATCTGCGACCAAGGTTTCCTCCTTCCTGGATTTTACCACTATATCATCGACATAAGAATGAACATTACTTCCAATTTGATCGTGAAGACAATTCTGCACACACCGTTGGTAAGTAGCCTGGGCACTCTTCAGCCCAAAAGGCATAGACACGTAGCAGAAAGCTCCAAAAGGAGTGATAAAAGCCGTCTTCTCCTGATCTTTGACTGCCATCTTGATCTGATGATAACCAAAATAAGCATCCAAGAAACTCAAACGTGCGCAACCCGTCGTAGCATCAATGATCTGATCAATACGGGGGAGGGCAAAAGGATCAGCCGGACAAGCCTTGTTCAGATCAGTGTAATCCACACACATACGCCAGGTGCCATTCGTTTTGAGTACAAGCACCGGGTTGGCTAACCACTCCGGGTGAAAGACTTCTACAATGAACCCAGTTGCCAAAAGCCGGGCCACCTCTTCTCCAATGGCCTTGTGTGTTTCTTCATTGAACCGCCGGAGAAACTGTCTGACAGGTTTAAACTTTGGATCAATATTGAGAGTGTGCTCCGTGAGTTCCCTCAGGACACCCGACATGTCTGAAGGTTTCCATGCGAAGATGTCCCAGTTCTCACGGATGAACTCGATGAGCGCGCTTTCCTATTTTGGATCCAAGTTTGCACTGATGATGAACTGCTTGGATGAGTCGCCAGGCACAAAGTCAACCATCTTGGTGTCATCAGTTGATTTGAACTTCAACACCGGCTCATGCTCTGTTGTTGGTTTCTTTAGTGATGTCATGTCTGCCAGGTCAACATGCTCTTTGTAAAACTTTAACTCCTCTATTGCACAGACAGATTCAGCATAGGCAGCATCACCTTCTTCACACTCCAAAGCTATTTTCCAGCTCCCGTGTACTGTAGTGGTGCCCTTATAACCCGGCATCTTAAGCTGCAAATACACATAACACGACCGAGCCATGAATTTGGCATAAGCCGGCCGTCCAAACAGGGCATGATATGGGCTTTTGATCTTAACCAGCTCAAAGGTTAATTTTTCTGCTCTGGAGTCATACTCATCCCCAAAGGCTACTTCTAGTTCAATCTTACCCACTGGGTATGCCGACTTGCCAGGAACCACACCATGAAAGACAGTGTTGGATTGTTTAAGACTCTTATCAGTCAATCCCATCCGGCGGAACGTCTCGTAGTCGAGGATGTTGATGCTGCCTCCATCCATGAGTACCTTAATGAATTTGTATCCACCAACCTGAGGTGCCACTACCAAAGCCAAGTGACCGAGATTATCGACCCGGGGTGGGTGATCCTCTCTGCTCCACACAATAGGCTGCTCTGACCAACGTAAGTAACGTGGAATCGCCGGCTCAACGGCATTGACGACCCTCTTGTGAAGCTTCTGGTCTCTCTTACATAAGCTAGTGGTGAATACATGGTATTGCCCACTATTCAGCTGCTTCGGGTTGCTCTGATATCCAGACTGCTGCTGCTAATTACCTTGGCCGGGTTGCGGATTATACCCTCCTTGGTTACCGGAATGGCCGTGACCGTGGAATCCTCCTCCACCTGATCCGGCGCCCGGGCCTTGGAAAGCTCTCCACCTGAGCCGCCACCTGGGCCGTGACCTCCATCAAACGCGTTTGAATTTTTAAACGCCTTCATGATCGTACAATCTTTCCACAGGTGGGTGGCTGGCTTCTCCCTGGTGCCGTGCTTTGGACAAGGCTCATTCAATAATTGCTCAAGGGTGGGACCTGACCCGCCCAACCGAGGGGGCTATCTGCCCTTGCGCCATTGATTTTCGCCCCGTGCATTGGCGTTAGCAACAAACTCATCAGCCTTACGTTTATTACCTCCTTGATTTGCCGGGTTATACTGATGACCCTTTCCGTTGCCGTTCTTCTTTCCCTTCGTTGTCTTTTCTTCGTCAGACACCGGGCCCTTGGTAGTATTAGAATCAGCATACTTGACGAGAGCCGCCATCAATGTTCCCATGTCATTATAGTCACGCTTGAGCTGCCCCAGCTTCTGCTTCAGAGGTTCGAAACGGCAATTTTTCTCCAACATTAAGACTGCTGAGCCGGCATCCATTTTATCAAATGAATGTATTATATCCTTGACCTGGCGCACCCAATGGGTTGTGGATTCACCATCCTCTTGCTTGCAATTGGTCAGGTCCACAATCGACATAGGCTGCTTACACGTGTCTTTGAAGTTCTGGATGAACCGGGCCTTCAACTCCGCCCATGAGCCGATAGAATTGGGTGGCAATCCTTTCAACCAAGTACGAGCTGTTCCATCCAACATCATAGTGAAATACTTGGCCATTGCTACGTCGCTGACCTCCAACAACTCCATAGCCATCTCATAACTCTCAATCCAAGCCCCGGGTTGTAAGTCAGCCGTGTAATTAGGCACCTTATGAAGCCGCTTAAAATCCTTTGGCAAACTCTCATTACGTATGGCCGGTACCAAGCAAGGAACACCTTCGGCTCTTGTGGCCACTCCTGCCTCGACCGAGGTTGCTGGATAAGCCGGAAAAGTTTGATGAGCCGCCTGCTCTGCTGCCATTTGAACTACTTGTTCTGCCTCTTGTCGATTCCTCTCTTGATCCGCCAAGTTAAGGGCTCCAGCCCACACCACCTCATGCCTGTACGGACGGTTGTGGCGTTGAGCATTGCTTGACATGTTTGCAGATTCCATATGCATACTGTAACTCGGGCTCCAGCTTAGACGAGGAGTTGAATGGATCCTGTCTCGACTATAGGAGTAGGCATCCTATTGTGCCAGAGCTGTTTGAAGAAGTTCTCTTACCCTCCGCATTTCAACCGCCGCCGGTGAGTCACCTTCCATCGGAAGAGCCGCCAGACGAGCCGATGTTGCGATGAGGTTTTCCAAAGGGTTGGAGAAGTGACCTGGCGACGTTGGGACATAATGAGGCGGAGCGGTAATTATACGAGGTGGATCCATGGCACGCGGTTGGACCGGCGCACCGGGTGTTGTAATCCGGGGTGCCTCCGGCGGGTTACTTCCCCCGGCTCCGGGTGTATGAAAAAGATTCCTAGGATCGAGCGTCAGAGGCAGGCATGATTGAGTTTTCTGATGCCTCCTCCTCATGACCTTGTTTGATGTGTTCAGATCCACCGAGAGCCGGAAGGTCTCCGCTTGAAGCTGTTGAGCACGAACGTCCAAAGCCGCCCACTCTGCCGCCATCTTGACTTCCTCTGCGGCTAGATTTTCCTTAGCTTGGACCATCTCTTCACGTACGCGTGCCACCTCTGCGTCATGTTGGGCCTTATCCGCCGGCTCTACCACGTCAGTCAACAGAGTCATCAGTTTATCCATGAGGTCCATCAAGATCTGAGCCGGAGGGCGCGCGGGGTCTCCTGACCCGGCTGCAGCTGACCCGGTGGCTGTTGTCGCCGCTGCTGTAGAGTTCTTCCCGGGCTGTGTTCCTGCCATGAAGACTCCGGCCCAATTCGGCGGCTCAAGGGGGTTCGGAATACTGCTGCCATCGGAACAGCCCCCGAGCATGTCGTCCTGCAGCTGGTACAAAGAGTCTGTCTCGCCCGTTGATGATGCAGTGTCAGAACAGATGGCTGTCTCACCACCCTCCACCGATCCTTCAGAGTATTCACCACCATGGATGCAGCCTACGAAGGCATGCTTCACGGCAGATTGAACACGGGCGGTCCTCGCGCGCCGAGCTGTTTCGATGAGGTTGGTGTGGACGTCCGGCTCAGGACCTGACTCGCCGATCCGGCTGATGAAGACGTGAATTCCACCGAAGGGGACCCAGTACCTGTACCCAATTGAGCCGGCCTCGGGGCCCCAGCCTTCGTCGTTGATGTAGAGCTTGCCGTGACGACTCTTGGTCATCCGACCCATAGTGTATCCCTTGAGCCCTTCGAAGCTGCCCTTCAAGAACTCAAATCCACCGTGCGCTAGCCCCACGGTGGGCGCCAACTGTCGTGGAATTGTCACGGCAGTGTCCTAGAGCAAGGACTTAGTCATAGGGCCATCGCACTAGGAAGCTTAAAGGGGTTAATCGGGACAAAGGACACGAGAGAGTTTTATACTAGTTCGGCCCCTTACGATGAAGGTAAAAGCCTACGTCTAGTTGGGATTGGTATTGCTGGGGTTTCGATCACCAAGAGGCTCAACTCGCCAGCTTGGTTATCGATTTGTTGTTTCTTACCCTAAGCCGTCACCGGGTCATCCCCTTATATACATGGGTTGACGCCTGGTGGCCTACAGAGTCCTGGCCGGCTCATAATCGTGTCCGGCTCGGTGGCTTCCTTTACATGCCTTTCTTTACAAGTCTTTCCTTACATACGGCGGTTTACAATATCGGGCCTTAAGCCGCCTCCAGGCCCTTGGGCCTTCTATAAGGTTTAATAAACTATCGTCTTGAATGTTTACTAGGCTTCTTGCATAACCCGCCATTGGGGCTGACCCGGCCCCTCCTGGGCAGGTCATGACTGATAGTAATATCCCCAACACATATCAATAAGGAATTCCTTCTTTTCCTGGAGCCCATTCGGACAGAACTCCAAAGTTAAGCGTGCTCAGCTTGGAGTAGTGTCAGGATGGGTGACCGACCGGGAAGTTGCTCCTGGGTGTGCACGAGTGAGGACAAAGTGCGTAGAAAAGACTAGTATTGATCTGTGGGGCCAGTCTAGATCCCGCCAGGAGTAACGACCACCGGCGGGTGTGTCTGGAGCATTACAAGTTGGTATCAGAGCCGACCCTCGCGGTTACACGGATGTTTGCGGACAGGTGCGCGGTTATGTTGCTCATGACGTTTGTGACCCATCGTGGCACACGGCATGGTACATGTATCGGACTGAATGCACAGACATATGTGCCAAGAGGGAATGTTCTTGTGGCCCGATGAGGATGTCGGTTCCTCTGAGTGGGGGTGTACGTGATGGCCTGGCTTATTAGGGATGATAGACTACTCATATCAATAAGGAATTCCTTCTTTTCCGGGAGCCCATTCGGACAGAACTCCAAAGTTAAGCATGCTCAGCTTGGAGTAGTGTCAGGATGGGTGACCGACCGGGAAGTTGCTCCCGGGTGCGCATGAGTGAGGACAAAGTGCGTAGAAAAGACTAGTATTGATCTGTGGGGCCAGTCTAGATCCCGTCAGGAGTAACGACCACCGGCGGGTGTTATGGGGCGTTATAGAGGCAGAGAGCGGAGGTCGCCGAAGACGAAGACGACGACGAACAGAGGCGACTCCAGGGGCTCCAACCAGGCAGAACAGCACCACCGGAGAGCGGCGGAGGCTCTAGAAGGGTTGCCCAGGCTTGGAAGGGGCCAGAGCTACGGAGACGACCCAAGGGGATCGCCGGCGAGCTCGAGCTCGGCGACGGTGGACCACGGCCTGCCCGGCCGGGCTATGGCTACCTACGAGATTGTGGAGTGTGTGGGAGGTGTGGATGGTGCTCGAGGAGGCTGGGGAGGGCTCCATTTATAGCCGAGTGCCGAGGGGGGTTCGGGCTCTGTCGGTGGACACCTGGACACGGTGCCCGGCGACGAACGGCGTCAGCGAGAGGGGGAGAAGGCGACGCAGCTCACGCGGGGACTGTGGGCGAACAGGAAAGAACATAGGGGCACTGGGGTGACGACGAGGATAGTGTGCACCGCACTGTTATGTTGGCCGGACCGCGCCCATGCTCACTGGGGCGAGCTCTGGCATCAGCGAGCGCCAGGAGGGAGTTAAGAGAGCTTGGACAAAGATTGTGGCGAAGTTTGACAAGGCTAGGCAGTCGGGAAAGCGAGCACGCGAGCAACAGAGGCTCGGGCGCGACTCAGAGCGCGTTGGCACACAGGTTGGCAATGTGTACACGTGTGGTCACCGCGTGAACTCTGCCCTCAGGCCGACCTAAGTCCAAATTTCATGTCTGGCTTGTTGTTCGTGGTAGTTTTGAAGATTACCATGCTTTGGTTTGGACCCAGACGTAGTAGGATAGATTTCAGCCGCCTAGTAAGTTTCTGATCAGTAACTTTGAGAGCTTAATGTGGTCAAACGGCTGGGAGTTGAGGGCTGGGCTTTGGAGGTTAGCAATCATCTATTAAGCTAATGATGCATAAGAAAAAACAGCCACAACGGAGCAAGTAAAATGGTAGTTGCTGTAGAAACCACCATTTCTGTCCAGAACAGAAAATATTTTATGTAGATAAAATATTCCAAAAATTTATGCAATATTTTTGCTTAGGAAGGTGCCCTATGGGTCAAAGAATATTTGTGAATTTTCTCGGATTTTTGTGGGCAAGAAAAATTGGGGTTGCTTTGGAGCACATTGAGCTAGCTAGGGTTTAAGAGAGGGAAATGAATATTTTTCATTTAAGAAAAATATTACAATTATTATTTTGAGGTGAAACAGAGTGGGAATGATGGTTAGAGAGGGAAATGGGACACTTGGGTGAAAGCCAAGGGGTACCCAAGTGTTTAAGTCCATATGAAAAGATTCAAAACTCCAATTTTCAAATTCAAACCAATTGAAAATCAGCCAAAGAAAAGAGGGCAAAAACCAGGCTGTCACATTTCTTTCGCATTACGCGAAGGATCGGTACTTCCCGATCAGACTCTTATAGCAATCTAGTTCGGACACTAGGGGCTGCGCCCATGTTTTTATTGTCGAACTCCTGTGGCTAAGTGAGGGCGTTAACGCCGCATAGTCTGGTTGCCTAGTTCGTTGTGCTAAACAACTCCTTCAAGGATCATATAATTGGATCAAGATTGTTTAGATACCATCCCAAACACCCCCGTACTACCTATGTGGGGGCAGAAGCCGATGACTAGCCAACCCTCAGATTTCGTACAACACGGCCGCACAGGAGGTAAAATTTAAAAACATAACAAGCATTATATTACAAACCCACTTTGTTTTATCATACAAGGTAGAAGGAACTTGAATACATTCATTCAAAGATCGTGTCTTTCGCACACTAATCCGCAACAATGCGGGACCCCTCCGAGACATCGCCAAAGTATCGCTCGGGTGTGTGGTGCTCCTTGCCCTCTGACGGCCCCTTGGTCAGCTCGACAGTGTCCATTATCGCCCACCACATCTTGCAGCGGGCGAAGGCCATGCGTGCACCTTCAATGCAGGCCGATCGCTTGACGACGTCCAGCCGAGGACATGCGTTCACCAGCCGCTTCACGAGTCTGAAGCAGCTGCCGGGCATAGCTTCGGCTGGCCACAGCCGGATTACCAAATCCTTCATGGCCAGTTTGTCCACCCTATGCAGCTCCACCAGCTGTTTCAGCTGATTGGTGAAGGGCACGGGATGCTCTGGCGCAAGATATTACGACCAGAACAATTTCTACGTGGAGCTCCCTTCTTCGGCTCGGAAGAACTCCGCGGCGTTGGACACACTGCGCGGCAGATCTGCGAAGGCCCCTGGAGAACTCCGAATCTGGGTTATTAAGAAATACTTCTTCTTTATATATTTGCTTTGCATGCTAAACGCCTTACCCGCTGCAATCTTCCTGGCCTCTTGGATTTCCTGGAGGGCACCCTGGGCTTCAACCCGGGCCGCTTCCGCCCTTTGACGAGCCTTGGAGAGTTCGGTCTCTCGAGCCGAAACATCGCCCTCCAGGGTCTCGTACTTCTTCACCGCGTCCTGGAGCTCTTGCGACCTCGTTCAGCCGGGCCTTCAGCTTCTTGCGAGTGGCCTGCTCCTTGACGGCTCCCTCCTCGGCCTCGTCCAGGGCCGTTTTCAGGGCCTCGACCTCGGTCGTCGCCCCTACACATATAATGACACTACGGTCAGTATACATCATTTACTCTTTCCGAATATATAGCGAGCCATTGCATACCTTGCCGGTCTTCCAGCTGCTTCCTCGCCTGGCCAAGCTCCTCTTCGGCCCGCTCTAGTTTCTTCTTTAGCATGGAGACTTTGGCAGTATGAGAAGTCGCGGCCAGCAGGGACGCCTGCTTATTCACATCAGACACACTTGGTTAGTTTCCTGCGAAATTTAATTGATCCTCTGTCCGACTTGTCTTTCCAAACACCGACCAGTGTCTCAGGGGCTACTATCTATGTGGAGATTTTCTCGGTTAAATGTCGCTTACCTAAAAACCTGTCAGCAAACCGCTGCAGGCTTCGGTCAGTCCACTCTTGACGGACTGAACCTTCTCAATCACCATACCCATAAGGATACGGTGTTCTTCCACAATGGAAGCACCTCGTAGCGCTTCCAACAGATTATCAGGCGCCTCTGGTTGGACAGAGGTCGCCGGTGGGACAGGCGCGCCTCCTTCTCTTGATGGAGGCTGCTTGTCGGACTCCGGGGCCATATGGGTCTCCGGATCCGTGCCCAGAGGGGAGCCGAATCGAGTACGGCCCCCATGGTCAGTCTCTATGGGGGCTTATTCCTCCATGTGTCCGGTAGCTGAGGTATCGCCCTCCGGCGCCGCCTTGATGGCCTCCCGAACCTCTCCCTGGCCTAGGAAGGTCCTTCGGGACAGCACCTCGACGTCTCCCTAGGCCTTGGGAGAGTAAGCGGTCGACAGTGTCTCGCTGGCCATCGCCTTTGAGTCCAACGAGCCTCTTGATGAGGATCGTTGGGAGCTGTCATGGGTCGGACTGCAATAGCATAATTAATCATGTCAATACGACAAAAAGAAGAGGTTAGATTTATGGGCATGTACGAGTCTTAGCACTTACGATGCGGCCCGAGGCTTAGTGCGGAGGCGTCGCTCCGGACTGCTGTCAACGTCCCATGCGGAGCTGCCCGCGAGCGGGCCTTTCCCCTTCTTGGGCGCCTTCGCCTCCAGAATTGTGAAGGCCGCCCTCTTCTTCCTCCCTCCATCAGAGGTAGAGTCGCTCTCCTCCTCCTCATCGTCGTCATCTTGGGTGACGGAGGAATGGGTCTTGTCTTCGGACGTCGCGTCCGAAGCGCCCTTGCAGCGGGGGCCACTCCGGACCCCCTTGGCCTTCCCCGTGGCCTTCTTCGTCGGCGCCGTATAGGGTGCCGGCGCCAGCATCTTCACTAAACGCGGAATGACTGCTTCTTTAGGCAGCGGAGCCGGGCACCAGATCTACTTCGCCCTCTCCATCCAGTCCTGAAGAAGCAATGATAATAATAGCTTAGATATCATTCTTGAAACAAGCAAGTAGGGGAAGCGTTAAAAATAACTGTTAGGGAACATAGTAATTTCAAAAAAAATCCTACGCACACGCAGGATCATTGTGATGCATAGCAACGAGAGGGGAGAGTGTCGTCCATGTACCCTCATAGACCGTTAGGCGGAAGCGTTATGACAACACGCTTGATGTAGTTGTACGTCTTCACGATCGACCGATCCTCAGTACCGAACGTACGGCACCTCCGCGTTCAGCGCACATTCAGCTCAGTGACGTCCCGCGAACTCACGATCCAGTAGAGCTCGGGGAAGAGTTTCGTCAGCACGAAGGCGTGGTGACGATGTTGATGAAGCTACCTGTAACACCCCGGATATAACTTTCCCAATTTGTACTCCAACTCTTGCCGTTTCCGGCGTTAAGTTAATTTATTTTTCGGGTTTGGGTTTTTGTCTCTGTGTGTTGTTATCGTTGTCATGCATCTCATATCATGTCATCATGTGCATTGCATTTGCATACGTGTTCGTCTCATGCATTCGAGCATTTTCCCCGTTGTCCGTTTTGCATTCCGGCGCTTCGTTCTCCTCCGTTGGTCAATTCTATCTTTCTTTCGTGTGTGGGGATTAAACATTTCCGGATTGGACCGAGACTGGCCATGCAGCCTTGGTTTACTACCGGTAGACCGCCTGTCAAGTTTCGTATCATTTGGACTTCGTTTGATACTCCAACGATTAACCAAGGGACCGAAAAGGCCTCATGTGTGTTGCAGCCCAACACCCCTCCAATTTGGCCCAAAACCCACCAAACTCTGCTCCATCATCTAGATCGTTCGATCACGATCGCGTGGCCGAAAACTGCACCTCATATGAACTCTCCTAGCTCCCTCTATGCCTATATATAGGTCCTCCCGGAATTTCGCGGATCCCCTCTCTTCGAAACCCTAGAAAAAGCCACCGCGCCGCGCCGGACATTGTCTGATCCGGCCGGACATCGCCGCCGTCCAACCAGGGGCTGCCACGTGGACATGCACCCACATCCCCGCCGCCTCGCCAGCGCCGGCCTGCCTGGCCCGCGCGCGGCCCTCCGCGCCGCCGAGCCGGGCCCCGTGCGCCCCGCCGCCTGCCTCCCCTCTCCATGGCGCCGCGCCGCCCCGCTCCGCCGCTCGCCGCTGAGCCGCCGTCCGCCACCTCCCCGCCGCTGCCGCATCGCTGCCGCGCCGCCCGCTCAGCTCGCCCGCCGCCCGGTCGCCGCCGCGCCTCCTCCCGGCCGCCGTCCACGCCGGCGACCTCGCCGCCGTCCGTGACTCGCTCCGGCCGGCCCCAACTCTGGCCATCTCCTTCTCCCACTCCGGCCGCCGCCTCCGGTGAACAGTGCAGATCCGGCCGCGCCTCGGTTTCCGTGCAAACCCTATATCTCGGGGTGATTATTTTTGTCTAAGTCCTTGGAATTTTCAGTCCAAGTGCTCATGTTCGTAGCCCCGTAACTTTGCATCCGTAGCTCCGATGCATGCATATAGCATATCAAAATATTCAACTCAGAGAGTACATCATTTCTCTCCATTGCATCATTTTCATTTGAGCTCATCTTGATTCCCGAAATGCTGTTAGAAGAGGGATACTTGAGTTAATGGTCAGATCTGCTACTCCGTTTAGGTTTTTGTCATTTTTGCCATGATTAATGTGTGCATGCTATGCCCATGAGTTGTACATGTGTTTTGTTAAGGGTTTTGTCATCTTTCCAGAGGTGCAACCCATGTTTTTTTGTGATGTGTGTGGTGACTAGTGCAAGCTTGCAGAGTGGTGCACTTGGTAAATCTGTTTTCAGGGACTTAGCAATTCCTCTAAGTCCTTGATCTGTTTATCTCATGATGCCATATGTTCATGTTGTTTCCTAGTGATTCGTGCCTCTTTTGAGGATGATCAGTAAGGATGGTTTGTTAATCTTGTAGTTCTATATCCATCCATGTCTTTGTTTGCAATTATGGAGCACCCTAGCTTGAGTCTCGAGCTCAACTTTTGCTACTTTGCGAATCTGGGCAGATTGTCAACTTGTTTGCAACTTTCCAGGTGATGTTGTAGTTGATTCGTGCATGCTATGCTATTGTTCTTGCCATGTCTAGCTTGCATTTTGTGCCTTCTCTATGGTTGTATGCTTGTCTTGCCATGACTTGCACCGTAGTGAGTGCATCAAGCTCGTAAACATGCCTACTTGAGTTATATTTCAGCATGTGTCAGTTTTCACTAAGTCTGAAAATTGATTATGTTTTTGCCATGTTCACACTTAGTACGATGCCTACCACTACTATCTTTGCTATGCTAGTTTGCTCGCTCTTTTGATATGCCATTGCTACGATGCCTACCACTTGCTTGCAAGCCTCCCAAATTGCCATGTCAAACCTCTAACCCACCTTGTCCTAGCAAACCGTTGATTGGCTATGTTACCGCTTTGCTCAGCCCCTCTTATAGCGTTGCTAGTTCCAAGTGAAGATTGGAGGCCGTTCCTTGTTGGAACATTTATTTACTTGTTGTGATATCATTATATTATCTTGTTATCTTAGTGCATCTATACACTTGGTAAAGAGTGGAAGGCTCGGCCTCTCGCCCAGTGTTTTGTTCCACTCTTGCCGCCCTAGTTTCCGTCATATCGGTGTTATGTTCCCGGATTTTTTTGTTCCTTACGCGCTTGGGTTATAATGGGAACCCCTTGATAGTTCACCTTGATTAAAGCTTTTCCAGCAATGCCCAACCTTGGTATTACCATTTGCCACCTAGCCTCTTTTTCCCTTGGGTTTCCGGAGCCCGAGGGTCATCTTGTTTTAAACCCCCCCGGGCCAGTGCTCCTCTGAGTGTTGGTCCAAACTAGAGTCCTGTGCAGCGCCCCCTCGGGCAAACTCGTGGTTTGGTTTTAGTTGTATGGAGAGCTAATCTGAGTGTGCCCTGAGAACGAGATATGTGCAGCTCCTATCGGGATTTGTCGGCACATTCGGGCGGTGTTGCTGGGCTTGTTTTAACCTGTCGAAGTGTCTTGAATTACCGAGATACCGAGTCTGATCGGAACGTCATGGGAGGAGGTCTATTCCTTCGTTGACCTTGAGAGCTTGTCATGGGCTAAGTTGGGACTCCCCTGCAGGGATTGAACTTCCGAAATCCATGCCCGCGGTTAAGGGCAGATGGGAATTTGTTAATGTCTGATTGTAGATAACTTGAACCTTAACTTAATTAAAATGAATCAACTGAGTGTGTTACCATGATGGCCTCTTCTCGGCGGAGTCCGGGAAGTGGACACGGTGTTGGAGTAATGTTTGCTCTCTAGTTTCTCGCTCGTGCTTTGCCTCCTCTTCTCGCTCTCTTTTGCGAATAAGTTAGCCACCATATATGCTAGTCGCTTGCTGCAGCTCCACATATATTTACCTTGCTTAAATAGTCTTGATCGCGAGGGTGCGAGATTGCTGAGTCCCTGTGGCTAACCGATTACTATTACACCAGATGCAGGGCCTAATGATTCCGCTCCAGGAGACGCGCTTGAGCTCAAGTGGGAGTTCGACGAGGACTCTCAACGTTACTATGTTTGTTTTCCCGATGATCAGTAGTGGTGCCCAATTGGGGGTGATTGGGACCGTGTCGCATGTTGGGTTCTCTTTTATTTTGGTGTCGTAGTCGGGCCATGGGTGTTTGGATGATGTAATGTTATTTATGTACTTGATTGACGTGGCGAGTGTAAGCCAACTATGTTATCTCCCCTTTATTATTTATATTATATGGGATGTTGTGAAGATTGCCTAACTTGCGACATATGCCTTCAATGCGATTGTGCCTCTAAGTCGTGCCTCGACACGTGGGAGATATAGTCGCATCGAGGGTGTTACAAGTTGGTAATCAGAGCCTTCCCCGACCTTAGGAGCCCCATTGCTTGATCGTTTTTAGCGGCCGAGTTGTGTCTAGAAAAATGTTTTGAGTAATTTAGGAATTATATATCGGAGAGTTTAGGAATTCTTTTTACTTCCGAGTCTCCTCATCGCTCTGGTAAGGCATCTTGACGTGGAGTTTTGACTCTTCTCTTCTCAAATGTCACAAAAAAAATTTAGGATCACGCGGGTATCTTGGAATCGTTCCGATGGTTTTATGACGAGAACATTGTCTTGGTACCTCCTGTTAGGGGTTTAGTGGAAGTGTCCCGGGGAGTTGAGCTCTGAGGTGTTGTCATCATAATTTTATCGTTGCAGTTCTGAATACCTGAGTTTAGTACGCCGACATCGAAAATCTCTTTTATGCAGTTCGTTGGTGAGATAACGTCGACGCCACCCAGTACTGGGGCGGGAGTTCGGGAGTATCGCCATAACTTGTATAACCGACGCTTTTCGAAGGTTGAGGTAGATGGTTTCCAAAGGTTTCTTGGTTCTGTGTTGAAGGATGGATACAGCTGGATGTAGGATTTGCTAGTTTGGGTGAGATATTATGCTTCCCCTGTATCCCCAACACCTGATTGCATAACCGGAAATGTTCGGGAGTTTCATAGGTGGGAATTCTAGTAGCTCTAGTTCTTCCTCCACGGATATTTGTTTGAGATTGGGATTTCTTATCGATTATTCGTTCTTGATCCGTACCTTGTTGATTTATTTCTCTACCTTAATTCTACGTGGCTTCTCAATTATGGATATGTGACCATTTCAAGAGGAATGCATTCGTTCATTTTGTTCGGATGTGAAGACTATATGTTGCAATTTTCATTCCGTTGGATTCAGCTTCAATACTTGTCTATCAATGTGCTAATGGTGGTCAACCTCTTCAGGATGGCTCCTCCAATGCGCATGACTCCGAATCCTGATCCGCCACCACCTCCACCTCCTCCAGAGGCATGGCAAGCTGTGATGGCTGCAACCAATGGAAACACACAGCTGATCATGCAAATTCTTCAAGAGCGCAATCCAGGCAACCAAGGGAATCAAGGCAGCAATCAGAATCACTTTGCTACACTCAACCAGTTCCTTGCTAACGGGCCAAAGACTTTCAGCAATTGTGTTGAGGCAACCGATGCTGATGATTGGCTTGTGGATCTGTGCAAGCATTTCGAGTGCAGTAATGTCAGGCCTGAGGACTTTGTTAAGCTCACTTCTTTCCAACTCAAAGATCAAGCTACAGAATGGTTCCAATAGTACAAGGATTCCCGAGGTGGACGTGTTATCACTTGGGATGATTTTCATTGATATTTTCGAGCTCATCATATTCCCCAGAGCGTGGTTGAAAGCAAGCGTGAGGAATTCCGCAACCTGAAGCAAGGCTCTTTGTCTGTCTATGACTACAACAAGTTGTTCCAGAAGCTCGCCCGCTTTGCCAAGCAGGACGTCCCTGATGAGAAGAGCATGATAATCAGTTCAGGGGGGGGGGTCTCAGAGAAGAAATTCAGCTTGCTCTTGTCCTCTTCGAGCCGTTGAGATACGATTCTACAACATGGCAGTGAAGCAAGAGGCCGCTCAGTTGAAGTGTGATGCTTCCAAGAAGCGAGTCAGAGATGTTACTTCTTCTTCCTCTACTCAAGTGGCCAAGCAGCAGAAGTATTGGCTTCCTCCTCCTCCGTTTCGTCAGCCGTATCAGCAGAAGAGCAAAGGTGGCAGTGGTTCTTCCAACCCACCCAACCCTGGCTTTCAGAACAAGACTTCGTCTCAAGATCCAAGATCGAGTGCTCCGTATCACCGTCCGCTTTCAGAGGTCACGTGCAACAAGTGCCAACAGAAGGGTCACTATGCCAACAAGTGTCTCAACCAGAGGCGTCTTCCTCCTCCTCCTGTCAGATCGGCAAGTACAGCTGTGGTCAATCATAACCCCAAGCATGCCAAGGTCAATTTGATGAATGCAGCTCAGGCCGAGGAATCGTCAGATGTGATCATGGGTAACCTTCCTGTTAATGATATTCCTGCAAAAGTTTTTTTGACACTGGTGCATCGCATTGCTTCATTTCCAAACCTTTTCCATCAAAGTATGGGTGCGATTATCAGTTTTTGCAAAATTCCTTGCAAATTGTGTCACCGGGCAAGCAAATGACAGCTAATTTCTGCGTTCCGGATCTTACAATCACTTTGGGTGACTATAAGTTTCTCTCTTCTCCAGTGATTCTTGGTAACTCGGATATTGATCTTATTCTCAGAATGGATTGGCTTTCTAAGCAGAAGGCACATCTTGATTGTGCTGCCAGGCAGATTCAACTGACTCATTCGTTTGAGGATGTAATTGTCTTTGCCGCTCGGGATAATACCATCTGTCTGTTTTCTCTCAATGAGAAGGGTGAACTGGATGCCATCTCTCAAATTCCAGTCATTTATGAATATCAAGACGTCTTTCCAGAAGAGCTTCCAGGAATGCCTCCGCACCAGCCAGTTGAATTTGTTATTGATCTTGAGCCTGGTACGGAACCTGTGTGCAAACGTCCTTACAAGCTCGGACCTGAAGAGTTGAAGGAGCTGAAGAAGCAACTCGATATTCAAGAGAAAATGGGTCTCATCCGTCCTAGTTCTTCTCCGTGGGGTTGTGGTGTTCTTTTTGTGAAGAAGAAGGATGGAATGGACCGACTTTGTGTTGATTACCGTCCAGTGAACAAGAAGTCCATCAAGAACAAATACCCACTTCCCAACATCAATGAGCTGTTCGAACAACTCAAAGGTGCTCAAGTATTCTCCAAGCTTGATCTCCGTATGGGCTATCATCAGATTCGTATCCGTGAGCAAGACATCCCCAAGACGGCTTTCAGGACAAGCTTTGGTTCATATGAATACACTGTCATGTCTTTTGACCTCGTCAACGCTCCTCCGACGTTCTCTCGCATGATGAACTTCATCTTCAACGCCTACACCAATGACTTCGTTTTGGTCTATCTCGACGACATTCTAGTTTTCTCGAAGAATAAGGAAGATCATGCCAAGCATTTGCGTTTGGTTCTTGATAAGCTCAGGGAACATCAGTTCTACGCCAAGTTCTCCAAGTGTGAATTTTGGCTCGATGAGGTGCTTTATATTGGCCATATCATCTCTACTAAGGGCATTGCCATGAATCCTGAGAAGGTGTCTGCAATTGTGAATTGGGAACCTCCTCAGAATGTGAAGCAACTCCGTAGCTTCCTCGGTCTCGCAAGCTATTGCCGAAGATACGTTGAAAACTTTTCTAAGATCGCGAAGCCTCTCTCTAATCTTCTCTAGAAGCACGTCAAGTACGTTTGGTCTTCGGAGTGTGATATTGCTTTCAACACTTTCAAAGAGAAATTGATCACTGCTCCAGTTCTGACTCCGTCTGATGAATCCAAGCCGTACGAGGTCTTTTCTGATGCCTCTCTCCAAGTTCGTGGCGCAGTATTGATGCAAGAGAAGAAAGTTGTTGCTTATACATCTCGCCAGTTGAAGCCTAATGAGAAGAACTACCCCACTCATGATCTCGAGTTGGCGGCAGTTGTGCATGCTCTTTTGACTTGGCGAAACCTTCTATTGGGAAGAAAAGTGGACATTTTCACTGATCACAAGAGTCTCAAGTACATCTTCACTCGGCCTAATCTCAACCTCAGGCAAACTCGATGGGTCGAAATGATTCAAGAGTATAATCCGAGTATCGAGTGTACTCCAGGAAAGGCCAATGTGATTGCTAACGCATTCAACAGGAAAGCTTACTGCAACAGTCTGATTCTCAAGCCTTATCAACCCGAGCTTTGTGAAGCTTTCCGCAAACTTAATCTGCAAATTGTTCCTCAAGGTTTCCTCGCCAACCTTCAAGTCTCTCCTACCATGGAAGACCAGATTCACCAAGCCCAGCTTCTTGATGCTATGGTGAAAAAGGTGAAGATTGGGATTGCCAAGAGTCAGTCCAAGTACAAGTGCTACCGCCTTGATGACAAGGACACTCTCTTCTTCGAGGATCGTATTGTTGTACCCAAAGGTGACCTCCGTAAAGTGATCATGAACGAGGCTCACAATTCTCTCCTCTCCATCCACCCTGGGAGCACGAAGATGTATCAGGACCTTAAGCAAGCTTATTGGTGGACTCGAATGAAGCGCGAGATCGCTCAATTCGTGAATGAATGTGATGTCTGCAGAAGAGTGAAGGTAGAACACCAAAGGCCAGCTGGTCTCCTCCAACCTCTTGCCATTCCAGAATGGAAGTTTGACCACATTGAAATGGACTTCGTGACTGGGTTTCCAAAGTCCAAGCGTGGCAATGATGCTATATTCGTTGTCATCGACAAACTCAACAAAGTGGCTCACTTTCTGCCTATCAAAGAGTCGATCATTGCAGCTCAATTGGCGGAACTCTATACCTCTCGAATTGTC
Source organism: Triticum dicoccoides (assembly GCF_002162155.2). Taxonomy (NCBI): domain Eukaryota; kingdom Viridiplantae; phylum Streptophyta; class Magnoliopsida; order Poales; family Poaceae; genus Triticum; species Triticum dicoccoides. The sequence goes on from NC_041380.1 coordinate 344,970,432, forward strand.
TCTCTGCACGGTATTCCACAAGTGATCTCTTCAGACCGTGGCAACATCTTTACCTTGAAGTTTTGGGATTCTTTTCGGAAGGCCATGGGCACTAACATCCGCTTCAGCACAGCTTTCCATCCTCAAACTAGCGGTCAAGTCGAGCGTGTCAACCAGATTCTTGAAGATATGCTCAGGGCTTGTGTGATCTCCTTCGGCATGAAGTGGGAGGATTGTCTTCCTTATGCTGAATTCTCCTACAACAACAGTTTTCAAGCAAGTTCGGGCAAGGCCCCTTTTGAAATTCTGTATGGCAGGAAGTGTCGTACCCCTCTCAACTGGTCTGAAACCGGTGAACGTTAGCTTTTGGGTAATGACTTAATCACAGAGGCAGAAGAAATGTGCAAAGTCATTCGTGATAACCTCAAAGCAGCCCAATCCCGCCAAAAGAGCTACTATGGCACCGTGATTTGGCTTTCGAGATCGGAGATCATGTTTACCTCCGCGTCTCTCCTATGAAAGGTACTCGTCGCTTCGGTATCAAAGGGAATCTTGCCCCCAGATACGTGGGACCTTTCAAGATTGTCAACCATGGAGGCGACCTCGCCTATCAACTCGAGCTTCCTTCAAACTTTGCAAATGTTCATGACGTGTTCCATGTCTCTCAGCTCCGAAAGTGCTTCAAGACTCCTGACCGTACCGTCAACTTCGAGGACATTGAGCTCCAAGAAGATCTCTCTTATCGTAAGCACCCAGTTTCTATTCTTGAAGAGACTGAACGCAAGACTCGCAACAAGTCAATCAAATTTCTCAAAGTCAAGTGGTCACACCATTCCGACCGTGAAGCTACCTGGGAACGCGAGGATCACCTCCGTTCTGAGTACCCGGCGTTCTTTCAGTCCTAGATCTCGGGACGAGATCCTTTCGTAGTGGTGTAGTGTTGTAACACCCCGGATATAACTTTCCCAATTTGTACTCCAACTCTTGCCGTTTCTGGCGTTAAGTTAATTTATTTTTCGGGTTCGGGTTTTTGTCTCTGTGTGTTGTTATCGTTGTCATGCATCTCATATCATGTCATCATGTGCATTGCATTTGCATACGTGTTCGTCTCATGCATTCGAGCATTTTCCCCGTTGTCCGTTTTGCATTCCAGCGCTTCGTTCTCCTCCGTTGGTCAATTCTATCTTTCTTTCGTGTGTGGGGATTAAACATTTCCGGATTGGACCGAGACTTGCCATGCGGCCTTGCTTTACTACCGGTAGACCGCCTGTCAAGTTTCGTATCATTTGGACTTCGTTTGATACTCCAACGGTTAACCGAGGGACCGAAAAGGCCTCATGTGTGTTGCAGCCCAACACCCCTCCAATTTGGCCGAAAACCTACCTAACTCCGCTCCATCAACTAGATCGTTCGATCATGATCGCGTGGCCGAAAACCGCACCTCATTTGGACTCTCCTAGCTCCCTCTATGCCTATATATAGGTCCTCCCGGAATTTCGCGGATCCCCTCTCTTCGAAACCCTAGAAAAAGCCACCGCGCCGCGCCGGACATTGTCCGATCCGGCCGGACATCACCGTCGTCCAACCAGGGGCTGCCACGTGGACGTGCGCCCACATCCCCGCCGCCTCGCCCGCACCGGCCCGCCTGGCCCGCGCGCAGCCCTCCGCGCCGCCGAGCCGGGCCCCGTGCGCCCCGCCGCCTGCCTCCTCTCTCCACGGCGCCGTGCCGCCCCGCTCCGCCGCGCGCCGCCGAGCCGCCGTTCGCCGCCTCCCCGCCGGTGCGCCGCCGCCCGCGCAGCTCGCCCGCCGCCCGGTCGCCACCGCGCCTCCTCCCGGCCGCCGTCCACGTCGGCGACCTCGCCGCCGTCCGCGCCTCGCTCCGGCCGGCCCCAACTAGTGCAAGCTTGCAAAGTGGTGCACTTGGTAAATCTGTTTTCAGGGACTTAGCAATTCCTCTAAGTCCTTGATCTGTTTATCTCATGATGCCATATGTTCATGTTGTTTCCTAGTGATCCGTGCCTCTTTTGAGGATTATCAGTAAGGATGTTTTGTTAATCTAGTAGTTCTCTATCCATCCATGTCTTTGTTTGAAATTATGGAGCACCCTAGCTTGAGTCAATCGAGCTCTACTTTTGCTACTTTGCGAATCTGGGCAGATTGTCAACTTGTTTGCAATTTTGCCGGTGACATTGTAGTTGATCCGTGTCAGTTTTCACTAAGTCTGAAAACTGATTATGTTTTTGCTATGTTCACATGCTTGCAATTGTATTTTCTGATCCCTTTTGGCTCAAGGTCACTGAGGGACTTTTGTTAAGATCTTTGAGTAGCTCCATGCCATGTTTTACTTTGCCATGTTCAGATCCTGTAGCATGTAGTTTTGTTGCTCCGAAGTGGGCTACCTGATTTGAAATTCCAGACAAGTGTTGATTTCACTAAGTCTGAGATCTGTTTTCCATATGCATTTTGCCATGCTTGTTTGAACCTGTTAGTGGATGAATTGGCCGTAGCTCAGTGCTAGACTTTTGTTAAGCATCTTGAATGTATCCCTGCCATGTATTTTGTTGTCATATTTGGGTGCTGTGGCATGTTCATCTCGTTGCATTTAGATGCCTACTTGCTGTAAATCGCAGACCGGTGTCATTTTTGAATCGCTTGCCATTTCCAAACCGTAACTCTGATTCCGGTGTTCTTTATATCGTTTTCAAGCTATTTCATCTCATCTTTCTAGTGGCACACTTGGATTTCCATGTTGAGGCCAGGTTCATGCATTTCCTGTCATATCTTGCATTTTGCATCCCGCATCGCATCCCGCATAGCATATCTTCATTGCATCATATTGCTTGATCCTTGCACGTGGTTGAGTGTATCATTGTTGCTTGTTTGTCTTGTTTGGGTAGAGCCGGGAGATGAGTTCGCTAACGAGGATCCAGTCAACTCTGACAACTGTGCAGGCAAGATGATCATACCCTCGAAATCACTACTATCTTTGCTATGCTAGTTTGCTCGCTCTTTTGCTATGACATTGCTACGATGCCTACCACTTGATTGCAAGCCTCCCAAATTGCCATGTCAAACCTCTAACCCACCTTGTCCTAGCAAACCGTTGATTGGCTATGTTACCGCTTTGCTCAGCCCCTCTTATAGCGTTGCTAGTTGCAGGTGAAGATTGGAGGCCGTTCCTTGTTGGAACATTTATTTACTTGTTGGGATATCATTATATTATCTTGTTATCTTAATGCATCTATAAACTTGGCAAAGGGTGGAAGGCTCGGCCTCTCGCCTAGTGTTTTGTTCCACTCTTGCCGCCCTAGTTTCTGTCATATCGGTGTTATGTTCCCGGATTTTTGTGTTCCTTACGCGGTTGGGTTATAATGGGAACCCCTTGATAGTTCGCCTTGATTAAAGCTTTTCCAGCAATGCCCAACCTTGGTCTTACCATTTGCCACCTAGCCTCTTTTTCCCTTGGGTTTCCGGAGCCCGAGGGTCATCTTGTTTTAAACCCCCCCGGGCCAGTGCTCCTCTAAGTGTTGGTCCAAACTAGAGTCCTGTGCAGCACCCCCTCGGGGAAACTCGAGGTTTGGTTTTAGTTGTATGGAGAGATCATCTGAGTGTGCCCTGAGAACGAGATATGTGCAGCTCCTATTGGGATTTGTCGGCACATTCGGGCGGTGTTGCTGGTCTTGTTTTAACCTGTCGAAGTGTCTTGAATTACCGAGATACCGAGTCTGATCGGAACGTCTTGGGAGGAGGTCTATTCCTTCGTTGACCGTGAGAGCTTGTCATGGGCTAAGTTGGGACTCCCCTGCAGGGATTGAACTTTCGAAATCCGTGCCCGTGGTTAAGGGGCAGATGGGAATTTGTTAATGTCCGGTTGTAGATAACTTGAACTTTAACTTAATTAAAATGAATCAACTGAGTGTGTTACCGTGATGGCCTCTTCTCGGCGGAGTCTGGGAAGTGGACACGGTGTTGGAGTAATGTTTGCGCAGGTTGCTCTCTAGTTTCTTGCTCGTGCTTTGCCTCCTCTTCTCGCTCTCTTTTACGAATAAGTTAGCCACCATATATGCTAGTCGCTTGCTGCAGCCGCACATATATTTACCTTGCCTTACCTATAAGCTTAAATAGTCTTGATCGCGAGGGTGCGAGATTACTGAGTCCCTGTGGCTCACAGATTACTATTACACCAGACGTAGGGCCTGATGATTCCGCTCCAGGAGACGCGCTTGAGCTCAAGTGGGAGTTCGACGAGGACTCTCGATGTTACTATGTTTCTTTTCCCCATGATTAGTAGTGGTGCACAGTTGGGGGTGATAGGGACCGTGTCGCATGTTGGGTTCTCTTTTATTTTGGCGCCATAGTCGGGCCATGAGTGTTTGGATGATGTAATGTTATTTATGTACTTTATTGACGTGGCGAGTGTAAGCCAACTATGTTATCTCCCCTTTATTATTTATATTATATGGGATGTTGTGAAGATTGCCTAACTTGTGACATATGCCTTCAATGCGATTATGCCTCTAAATCGTGCCTCGACACATGGGAGATATAGTCGCATCGAGGGTGTTACACTACCGCAGCAGGGCTTCGCCTAAACACCGCTACAGTATTACCGAGGTGGATTATGGTGGAGGGGGGCACCGCACAAGGCTGGGAGAGATCTTTGCGATCAACTTCTGTGTCTAGAGGTGCCCCTTGCCCCTGTATATAAAGGAGCAAGGGGGAGAGGTGGCCGGCTAGGAGGAGGCGCGCCAGGGAGGAGTCCTACTCCCACCGGGAGTAGGACTCCCTCCTTTCCTAGTTGGAGTAGGAGAAGGGGGAAGGAGGAGGGAGAAAGGAAGGAAAGGGGGGCGCCGCCCCACCTCCTTGTCCAATTCAGACTAGAGGGAGAGGGGGTGAGGGAGTCCTGGATTAGGGGGTGTCAGGATGACCGGACTATACCTTCAGCCGGACTCCTGGACTATGAAGATACAAGATTGAAGACTTCGTCCCGTGTCCGGGAGGGACTTTCCTTGGCGTGGAAGCAAGCTTGGTGATACGGATATACAGATCTCCTACCATTGTAACCGACTCTATGTAACCCTAACCCTATCCGGTGTCTATATAAACCGGAGGGTTCTAGTCCGTAGGACAACATACACATCAACGATCATACCATAGGCTAGCTTCTAGGGTTTAGCCTCCTCAATCTCGTGGTAGATCTACTCTTGTACTACCCATATCATCAATATTAATCAAGCAGGACGTAGGGTTTTACCTCCATCGAGACGGCCCGAACCTGGGTAAAATTTCGTGTCCCTTGTCTCCTGTTACCATCCGGCCTAGACGCACAGTTTGGGACCCCCTACCCGAGATCCGCCGTTTTTGACGCCGACATTGGTGCTTTCATTGAGTGTTCCTCTGTGTCGTCGCCGTCAGGCTCGATGGCTCCAACGATCATTGATAGCGATGCAGTCCAGGGTGAGATCTTCCTCCCCGGACAGATCTTCGTCTTCGGCGACTTCGCACTGCGGGCTAATTCGCTTGGCCGTCTGGAGCAGATCGAAAGCTACGCCCCTGGCCGTCAGGTCAGATTTGGAAGTTTAAACTACACGGCTGACATCCGCGGGGACTTGATCTTCGACGGATTCGAGCCACTGCCGAGCGCGCCGCACTGTCACGATGAGCATGATCTAGCTCTGCTGCCGAACAGTGCCCTGGAGGCCGCACCCACATTGGCTCCGACCCTTAATTCGGAGCCAACTGCGCCGATCGAGGATGGGCGGTTGGACGTCACCTCAGGGGCTGCGACCCCAATGGCGATTGAGCCAAGCACCAGCCCCGTACTCTGCGAGACTCGTGACTCCAAGGAGCCGGACTCCTCTCCGGACTCCGAACCCTCCGCGCCCCTGCCGATCGAATCCGATTGGGCGCCGATCATGGAGTTCACTGCCGCGGACATCTTTCAGCACTCGCCTTTCGGCGATATCCTGAAGTCACTGAAGTCTCTCTCTTTATCAGGAGAGCCCTGGCAGGACTACGGTCAGCAAGGTTGGGGTACAGACGATGAAGAAATTCAAAGCCCACCCACCACCCACTTTGTAGAATCTGTCGACGACTTAACCGACATGCTCGACTTCGACTCCGAAGACATCGACGGTATGGACGCCGATGAAGGAGATGATGAAGAACCAGCGCCTACTAGGCCCTGGAAAGCCACCTCGTCATATGACATATACATGGTGGACACCCCAAAAGAGGGAGATGGCGATGGAACAGCGGAGGATGACCCCTCCAAGAAACAGCCTAAGCACCGGCGTCAGCGGCGCCGCTCAAAATCCCGCCAAAACAAACAAGGTGATTCCAGCACGGGAGATAATAATACTCTGGAAAGTGCCGAAGAAAACCCCCTCCAACAAGATTTAGCACAGGAGGATGTAGAAACCAGCCCTCATGAGAGAGCGGCAGACAGAGAGGTCGAGGACGATAATTATATGCCTCCCTCCGAAGACGAGGCAAGCCTCGACGACGACGAATTCGTCGTGCCAGAGGATCCCGTTGAGCAAAAGCGTTTTCAACGCAGGCTTATGGCCACGGCAAGAAGCCTCAAGAAAAAACAGCAACAACTTAGAGCTGATCAAGATTTGCTAGTCGGCAGATGGACTGAAGTCCTTGCGGCCGAAGAGCATAAACTCGAATGCCCCTCCAAGAGCTACCCAAAGCGCAGGTTGCTACCCTGATTAGAGGAGGAAGCACTTGATGCGGCCGACCGGCCACCTCGTGGTCGCGACAGAGAGGCCTCTCGGCCCTCCAATCAAGCCGCACCCCGTACCAAGGCACGGGAATATGCGCCGGACTTACGAGACATGTTGGAGGAGAAGGCAAGGCAAACAAGATCAATCTACGGATCGTGTGGGCGCCCCATGGCTCGAGACGGTAACCATCACGCCGGCCACAAATTCGGCGGGGCCGAACACAGTAGACAAGGCTCATTGGAGCTACATCACGATATAGCCCAGTACAGAGGCGCCGCACACCCACTCTGCTTTACAGACAAAATAATGGATCATCAAATCCCTGAGGTTTTCAAACCCGTAAACACCGAATCATATGATGGCACAACAGATCCTGCGATATGGATCGAGGATTATCTCCTTCATATCCACATGGATCGTGGCGATGATTTCCACGCCATCAAATACCTCCCACTCAAGCTTAAAGGACCAGCTCGGCATTGGCTTAACAGCTTGCCAATAGGATCAATCAGTTGTTGGGAGGACCTGGAAGCCGCATTCCTCGCCGATGACCTAGGGCACTTATGTGCGACCCCCAGACGCCGATGACCTAAGTCACGTAATTCAGCAGCCAGAGGAATCAGCGAGGCAATTCTGGACACGGTTCCTAAAAAAGAAAAATCAAATAGTCGACTGTCCGGACGCTGATGCTCTAGCAGCCTTCAAACACAATATCCGTGATGAGTGGCTGGCCCGGCACCTTGGACAGGAAAAGCCGAAATCTATGGCAGCACTCACGACACTCATGACCCGCTTTTGCGCGGGAGAAGACAGCTGGCTTGCTCGTAGCAACAATATGACCAAGAACCCTGGTAATTCGGACACCAGGGACAATAGTGGCAGGTCGCATCGCAACAAGCAGAAGCGCTGCATGAACAGCGACAATGCTGAGGATACGGCAGTTAATGCCGGATTCAGAGGCTCTAAATCCGGTCAGCGGAAAAAGCCATTCAAAAGGAATCCTAGGGGCCCGTCCAGTTTGGACTGAATACTCGACCGCTCGTGCGAGATACATGGCACCCCCGAAAACCAGCCAATCACACCAACAGGGATTGTTGGGTGTTCAAGCAGGCAGGCAAGTTAAACGCCGAAAATGAAGACAAGGGGCTGCATAGCGATGACGACGAGGAGCCCCGACCGCCGAACAACAGTGGACAGAAGGGTTTTCCGCCACAAGTGCGGACGGTGAACATGATATACGCAACCCACGTCCCCAAAAGGGAGCGGAAGCGCGCGTTAAGGGACGTACACGCGGTAGAGCCAGTCGCCCCAAAGTTCAACCCATGGTCCTCCTGCCCGATCACCTTTGATCGAAGGGACCATCCCACTAGCATCCGTCATGGCGGATTCGCTGCATTGGTCCTAGACCCAATTATTGATGGATTTCATCTCACTAGAGTCCTCATGGACGGCGGCAGCAGCCTGAACCTGCTTTACCAGGATACAGTGCGGAAAATGGGCATAGATCCCTCCAGGATTAAGCCCACCAAAACGACCTTTAAAGGCATAATACCAGGTGTAGAGGCCAACTGTACAGGCTCAGTCACACTTGAAGTGGTCTTCGGATCTCCGGATAATTTCCGAAGCGAGGAGTTAATCTTCGACATAGTCCCGTTTCGCAGTGGCTATCACGCATTGCTCGAGCGAACCGCATTCGCTAAGTTCAATGCGGTACTGCATTACGCATACCTTAAGCTCAAGATGCCAGGCCCTCGAGGAGTAATTACGGTCAATGGAAACACCGAATGCTCCCTCCGAACGGAGGAGCACACGGCGGCCCTTGCAGCGGAAGTTCAAAGCAGCCTCTCTAGGCAGTTCTCCAGTCCGGCCACTAAACGACCGGACACCGTCAAGCGCGCCCGGAGTAACCTACAACAAGACCACCTGGCACGATCCGAGTAGGCGTAGCAATGCGGCCCCAACCCCAACCCTCGCAAAAAGGCGACGCTAGTACTTCGCGTACATAACTACGCTCTAGAGATACCATGGGCATAGGGGGAGGGGCACCATCACGGCACGCCCAAAACACGGCTTAAACTGTACCAGGGGCTGCCGATTTTTTAATTTTCTCTTACTTTCAGGACCCCATCCTTCAGAAGGCCTGTTCGGCAGTTCAATTGCTGCACAAACTATGCAAGAACCAGGGAAGCAGACAAGCCACACTGCAGTACGGAACTCCCAGGTGGTCTCTATCACGAGCAGTATACCTGTTCCGCATAATATTCCGCAGCTTGCCCCTGGAACGGACATGTTAACTAGTCCAAACTTCCACTTAATGCATTATTTGTATCGTTCTGCTTTAGTCGCAGCCCTTTTTAATAAACAATGCATAGCTTTTGTCTACTTTTGCATTACCTTCTTTCTTTATATATGTTCCTTAACAACATGTTGCACCCGTACACGTTGGTACGGCCAAAATATGCCAGGGGCTTTAGTACCCCTAAATATGGTGTGAGAAGTCCAAACACTTTAACAAGTGCGGCACCCCGAACTTATAGCACTATATGCATCGGCTCCGAATCATGTCTTGGGTCAATAGTTGGGTTTGCCCGGCTCCTATGTTTTGGTGCCTTATGTTCCACTATATCCGCTAAGGTGGCACTAGGAGAACCACTGCGATTGTGCCCCAGTTGAGCTGGGTCGAGCACCTCAGTGGAGAAAGCTAAAACTGACTGTCATGATGAAGCAAGAGCTGGTGGGCTGTTCGGGAGGTTTTTTCGAGTCCCTAAAGACTTATGCCGCTTAGGGTGAGGAGTCGGCTCTGTCCGGCCAAGGCATGGATAGCGCCCCAAACTCAGTCTTCCGAATACCAGGGGCTTCGCCAAAATTTAAAATTATAGAATTCTATGGCTAAGTGAGAGTGTTCATGCATTATAGTCTGATTGCCTTGTTCGTTGGGCTGAGCGCCTCCCTCGAAGGACGCAAACATGGGGAAAAGAGCGCTCAGATTTATCCCCGAACACCCCAGCACTAGCGGCACGGGGGCAGAAGCCGACGACTCGCCATCTCTCAGAATTGATAAACAGCCGCACAGAAGGTAATATTTTAAATTCTAACAGCATTGCTTAGCGCATATAAACAAGTTTTCAGCGCACAGGATAAAACGAGCAAGTTTCACTCAAAAATTACATCCCTAGAACATTCATCCGCCACGAGGCGGGCACCCTTCAGAACATCCTTGTAGTAATTCTCGGGTTTGCGATGCTCTTTCCCCGGCGGTGGCACGTCCTTCACCAGCTTCTCAGCATCCAGCTTGCCCCAGTGCACCTTAGCACAGGCAAGGGCCCTACGAGCACCTTCAATGCAGACGGAGCGCTTGATGACTTCGAGCCTTGGACAGGCCTCCACCAACCGCCGCACCAGCCCGAAATAGCTCCCAGGCAGAGCCCCTCCAGGCCACAGCCGAACAATGAGGCCCTTCATGGCCTATTCGGCCGCCTTGTGGAGCTCGACCAGTTGCTTCAGCTGGTCGCTCAGGGGCACGGGGTGTCTGGCCTTAGTATACTGAGACCAGAACACTTTCTCTGTCGAGCTGCCCTCCTCGGCTCGGTAGAATGCGGCGGCATCGGATACACTCCGGAGAAGATCTGTGAACGCTCCTGGAGAGCTCCGGATTCGGGTAAGTAACAAGTAACTCACGTCTATGTGTTTGCTTTGCATAAACAATGCCTTACCCGCAGCTATCTTCTTCACCTCATCCAACTCCTGGAGGGTCTTCTGGGATTCGGCCTTGGCGGACTTGGCGTTTTCAATAGCCACCGCGAGCTCGGACGCTCGCGTCTTTGAGTCAAGCTCCAAACTCTCATGTTTTTCCATGAGAGCCTGGAGCTCTTACCGCACCTTGCCAACCTCGGCCTCATACTTCTCCCGCTCGGTGCGCTCCGAGGCTGCCTTCTTCTCGGCCTCGACCAGCGCCTGCTTAAGGGTCGCCACTTCAAACGTGGCCCCTAAAATAGCCACGATAATCATGTCATTCTTTGCAATTGCACCTTTTTATATATATTTAAAAACATGGTATTTCTTACGTTCATTGTCCTCGAGATGCTTCTTGGCACGCCCGAGCTCTTGCTCGGACCGCTCAAGGTTTTGCTTTAGCGTGTCCACTTCCACAGTCAGTGCGGCGGAGCAAGCAGGGAAGCCTGCATATGCATATTGACTCATTTTTGTTAGACTCCTGCGAATTCTATTTGATCCTCTATTCGGCTTTTCTTCCTGAACGCCAAACAGAGCATCAGGGGCTACTGTCTATGCGGTACTATTATTTACAAATTCTTTACTTACCTCAAAGCCTGTCAAAAGGCTAGTACAAGCTTCAGTCAGTCCGCTCTTGGCGGACTGAACCTTCTGGACCACCGCACTCATAATAGCGCGGTGCTCCTCATCGATGGAGGCGCCTTGGAGCGCCTCCAACATATTTTCCGGCGCCTCCGATTGGACGGGGGCCGCCGGCACGATGGACTTGCTCCTCTTGGAAGGAGGACCCCGCCGGACTCTGGAACCTTTGAAGGTTCCAGAGCAGTGTCCGGCCTAGAGCCGGACTTGGAGCCCTGAGGGGTTTCATCCCCTTTACTCCTGGAGTCCGGGAGGTCGCCTTGTGACACCTCCAGGACCACCTCCTCCCGGCTTGGAACCTGTTGGGACAACACTTAGGTGTCGTCCGTAGGGCGGGGGGAGGAAGCCATCGGAAGCGAGTCCACATCCGATGAGTCCAGTGAGCCGCTCGACGACGCGTCGAGCCGGTCTTTGGTTGGGCTGCATAAACATATTCGACATACGGGAAAGCTGTGCAATACTATGAATTACTCTGGTATCCGGATACTTACGATTTTGCCAGGGGCTTGGCCCTAGGCGCCCACTCCTCTCCGCCGCCGTCGGTGTCGGTGGAGCAGTCCGGAGGAAGGGTTTTCCCCTTCTTGGACCCTTCGGCCTCCCCAGTTGGGGCGGCCTTCCTTTTCTTCCCTTCCCCCACTAGAGGGGGAGGGGTCTCTTCTTCCTCCTCCTCGTCTTCACGGGAGGAGTGCATCTTGGATTCATCGGATGATGAATCCGACACCTTCGGGCGTCGGGCACTCTTTCGAGTCCCCGTGGCCTTCTTCTTGACCTTCTTCTCCGGCACCACATAGGGTGTCGGAACTAGCAGCTTCGCCAAGCGAGCATCTGCTGGGCCTTCAGGCAAAGGAGCTGGACAATTGATCTATCCGGATGTCACCTGCCAATCCTGTCAAAGGTAAGGGAGTTTAGATCCCGCATGGAGTCAAACTATGAAAAACTGATACCCTGTAAAAGGAAAAAATAGCTTACCGCGAGAGCGTGACGCTGCGCACTGATTCCACGATCCTCGGTAGCGGACGTGGGAGCCTTGGCGCCCTTGAAAAGCACCTTCCAGGCATCTTCGTACGTCGTGTCGAAGAGCCTGCTCAGAGTATGGTGCCGCGCCGGGTCGAACTCCCACGGGTTGAAAGCCCGTTGTTGGCACGGGAGGATCAAGCGGATGAGCATAACCTGGACTACGTTGACAAGTTTGAGCTTCTTATCCACCAGGGTTTTGACGCATGTTTGGAGTCTGGTCAGCTCTCCTTTTTACCCCATGACAGGCCCGCCTCTTTCCAGGACATGAGCCGCGTTGGGGTCCGGACCAGAACTCGGGGGGCGCGACCCATTCGGCGTCGCGTGGCTCGGTGATGTAAAACCACCCCGATTGCCACCCCTTCAGGGTCTCCACAAAGGAGCCCTCGAGCCAGAGGACATTGGCCATCTTGCCCACCATGGCGCCTCCGCACTCCGCCTGGCTGCCGCGCACCACCTTCATCTTGACGTTGAAAGTCTTGAGCCATAGGGCGAAATGGGGGCAGATGCGGAGGAAGGCCTCGCACACGACGATAAACGCCGAGATGTTGAGGACCAAGTTCGGGGCCAGATCGTGGAAATCCAGGCCGTAGTAGAACATGAGCTCCCGGACAAATGGGTGGAGAGGGAAGCCCAATCCGCGAAGGAAATGGGGGAGGAACACCACCCTCTCATGGGGCTTAGGGTGGGGATGAGCTGCCCCTTTTCGGGGAGCCGGTACGCGATGTCGTTAGACAGGTATCCGGCCTTCCTCAGCTTTTTGATATGTCCCTCCGTGACGGAGGAGACCATCCACTTGCCTCCCGCTCCAGACATGGCTAGAGAAGGTTGAGGTTGGGAGTGCGGACTTGGGCGCTGGAGCTCGAGTGCGCAAGAATGGATAGGCGAAGGAGGAAGAAGGCGTAGGTGAGAAGGTGGATCCTTATCCCCTTATATGGGTGGACGCAACTACATGTCCCCACCAGCCTGGTAAAACTCGCTTATCTCCAAGCGCCGTAATCAATGGCGCGGTTGGGTTACCCACGCCCGTATTGATGAGAATCCCGGAATAAGGGGACACGATCTCTGCTTTAACAAGACGTGCCAAGGAAACCGCCTCGCATAACGCGCTGAGATGGGACAGTAAAACGGTTCGAATAAAAGCTTGGCCGTGGTGTGATGTCACACTACAGAATATGTCAGCAGATTAGATTTGTGTAAATATTATTCTCTCTATGGCAATATGTGGAAACTTATTTTGCAGAGCCGGACACTATCTTTGTGTTCAAAATCTTCTATGAAGTACTTGGAGGAGGAACCCGCCTTGCAATGCCGAAGACAATATGCGCGCCAGACTCGTCGTCATTGAAGCCTAGTTCAGGGGCTACTGAGGGAGTCCTAGATTAGGGGGTGTCCGGATGACCGGACTATACCTTGAGCCGGACTCCTCGACTATGAAGATACAAGATTGAAGACTCCGTCCCGTGTCCAGGAGGGACTTTCCTTGGCGTGGAAGGCAAGCTTGGTGATACGGATATACAGATCTCCTACCATTGTAACCGACTCTATGTAACCCTAACCCTATGCGGCGTCTATATAAACCGGAGGTTTTAGTCCGTAGGACAACATACACATCAACGATCATACCATAGGCTAGCTTCTAGGGTTTAGCCTCCTCGATCTCGTGGTAGATCTACTCTTGTACTACCCATATCATCAATATTAATCAAGCAGGACGTAGGGTTTTACCTCCATCGAGAGGGCCCGAACCTGGGTAAAACTTCGTGTCTCTTGTCTCCTGTTACCATCTGGCCTAGACGCACAGTTTGGGACCCCCTACCCGAGATCCGCCAGTTTTGACACCGACAGGGGGCACGCGGCCTGCCCTGGCCGCCCCTCCTATTCTCCACTAAAGCCCATCTTGGCCCATTAAACCCCCTGGGGGGGTTCCGGTAACCCCCGGTACTTCGGTAAAATCCCGATTTCACCCGGAACACTTCCGATATCCAAATATAGGCTTCCAATATATCAATCTTTATGTCTCGACCATTTCGAGACTCCTCGTCATGTCTGTGATCACATCTGGGACTCCGAACTTCCTTCGGTACATCAAAACACATAAACTCATAATATAACCATTATCAAACTTTAAGCGTGCGAACCCTACGGGTTCAAGAACTATGTAGACATGACCGAGACATGTCTCCGGTCAATAACCAATAGCGGAACCTGGATGCTCATATTGGTTCCTACATATTCTACGAAGATCTTTATCGGTCAAACCGCACAACACTATACGTTGTTCTCTTTGTCATCGGTATGTTACTTGCCCGAGATTCGATCGTCGGTATCCAATACCTAGTTCAATCTCGTTACCGGCAAGTCTATTTACTCATTCCGTAATACATCACCCTGTAACTAAATCATTAGTTATCATGCTTGCAAGGCTTATAGTGATGTGTATTACCGAGTGGGCCCAGAGATACCTCTCCGACAATCGGAGTGACAAATCCTAATCTTGATCTATGCCAACTCAACAAGTACCATCGGAGACACCTGTAGAGCACCTTTATAATCACCCAGTTACGTTGTGATGTTTGGTAGCACACAAAGTGTTCCTCCGGTATTCGGGAGTTGCATAATCTCATAGTCATAAGAACATGTATAAGTCATGAAGAAAGCAATAGCAGTAAACAAACGATCAAGTGCTAAGCTAACGGAATGGGTCAAGTCAATCACATCATTCTCCTAATGATGTGATCCCATTGATCAAATAAAAACTCATGTCTATGGTTAGGAAACTTAACCATCTTTGATCAATGAGCTAGTTAAGTAGAGGCATACTACTGACACTATGTTTGTCTATGTATTCACACATGTATTGTGTTTCCGGCTAATACAATTCTAGCATGAATAATAAACATTTATCATGAAATAAGGAAATAAATAATAACTTTATTATTGCCTCTAGGGAATATTTCCTTCAATAACATACCTCGTTGGCGAGGTGATTGATGTCGTGCCCGCGGTCCGAATCTGTGGCCGGCGGTGTCTCATTGCCCTTGAAGAGCAACTTCCAGGTGTCTTCATGAGAAGTTTCGAAGAGCCTCTTCAGGGTATGGTGCTTCTTCGGATTAAACTCCCATAGAGGGCGGCTTCGGCTTTGGCACGGGAGAATCCAGCAAACTAGCATCACCTGGATTATATCGACAAGCTTGATATCCTTGTCCACCATACTTTGAACACGCGTCTGCAGTGCTATCAGCTCGTCTGGCGAACACCAGTTCGGGCTCTTCTCGACCCAGGAGGTGAGCCGCATCGGAGCACCGGAGTTGAATTCGGCAGCTGCGGCCCAGTTGGTGTCGTGGGGTTCTGTAATGTAGAACCATTGTTTCTGCCATTCCTTGACAGTCTCCACGAAAGTGCCTTTCGGCCAGGAGACATTGGGCAGCTTACTCACCATGGCTCCTTCGCACTCCGCGTGCTGGCCATCCACCACCTTCGGCTTCACATTGAAGACTTTGAGCCACAACCCGAAGTGGGGTTGGATGCGGAGGAAGGCCTCACACATGTCGATGAACGCCGAGATGTTGAGGAAGGAGTTCGGGGATAGATCATGGAAGTCTATCCCGTAATAGTACATCAGCCCGCGGACGAAAGGGTGGAGTGGAAACCCTAGCCCGCGGAGGAAATGAGGGATGAATACCACCCTCTCGTTGGGCTTCCGGCGTAGGGACGACTTGTCCCTGGGCCGGAAGACGGTGGGCGATTTCCTTCACCAAGTACCCGGCCGCCCGAAGCTCAGTAATATCCCTGGGGAGACCATCCACTTGCCTTGGCCTCCGGATCCGGACATGGTTGAGTGCTAACTTGAGTGGGAAGAAGATGAGAACTTGGGCATTCTAGCTCAAGAGTGGAAGGGTGGAGGAAGAGAGAATGCATGGGAGAAGAAGGGGGAACCCTTATCCCCTTATACAGGTAGTGAATATCGAATGCCTTGCCACTCGCCTTAACCTCGCCTATTTCCAAGGGCTGTGTAAACAGGCACGGTTGGGTTACCCACGCCCGAATTGATGAAAATCCCACAATAAAGGGACATGATCTCTGTTTTGACAAGACGTGCCAATGGAAACTGCATCTCGAAACGCAGAGTGACGGACAAAAACAGTTCGATATAGTGACCGAACAGATGTGATGTCATCTTGCAAAAAGTTGTCAGCAGATGGGACTCATGAAATATTATATTCCCTCTGCGGTTGTGTGTGGTGCGTGTGTTACATGTCCAGACACATTCAATACGTCCGAAGACTATCCTGGAGTTCGGAAGGAGGAACTCGCCTTGCAATGCCGAAGACAGATCTACGCGCCAGATACCTTGTCATTGAAGCCAGGTTCAGGGGCTACTGAGGGAGTCCTGGACTAAGGGGTCCTCGGGCGTCCGGCCTGTTAGCCATGGGCCGGACTGATGGGCTGTGAAGATACGAAGACCGAAGACTGCACCTGTGTCCGGATAGGACTCACCTTGGCGTGGAAGGCAAGCTTGGCGATCAAATATGTAGATTCCTTTCTTTGTAACCGACCCTGTGTAACTCTAGATTCTCTCGGTGTCTATATAAACCGTAGGACTTAGTCCGAAGAGGAGGAGATTCATTATCATAGTCATACATGCTAGACTTCTAGGGTTTAGCCATTATGATCTCGTGGTAGATCAACTCTTATAA
This sequence comes from Triticum dicoccoides, assembly GCF_002162155.2. Taxonomy (NCBI): domain Eukaryota; kingdom Viridiplantae; phylum Streptophyta; class Magnoliopsida; order Poales; family Poaceae; genus Triticum; species Triticum dicoccoides. Next base: position 344,987,227 of record NC_041380.1, read on the forward strand.
TACTCATATTCATCAAGATCAATCAAGCAGGAAGTAAAGTATTACCTCCGTAGAGAGGGTTCGAACCTGGGTAAACATCGTGTCACCTGTCTCATTTTATCATCGATCTTAGACGCACAGTTCGGGACCCCCTACCCGAGATCTTCCGGTTTTGACACCGACACCGACCCGACCCGAAAAAACCCGACCTTGTCCGCGGATCCGGCTCAGGCCTAGATTTCAAGCCCGAGAGCCGGGCCGGGTCAGGCCCGGGCCCGTCATATTCACGCATTAACAAAGAGGCCCGGTCCAAGTCCTGGCGGGCTTTTAGCGTCATGGGCGGGGCTCGGGCCTAGAATTTTTGCATCGGGCTTTGGTAGGCCCGGCCCGGCCCGACTGATGGCAAGGTATAGGTATAGAGTACATTTGAGCTGGGTTGCTCTTGGGATGGGCCCGTCGGAGATCAATCGTGTGCACAGTTCGAATTGCAGCATGATGACCAAGGACCATACATGCTACTGCTTGGATTTTCGCGGGGCTAGGATTGCATTGACTAAAGTTTCCTCCCGGTAGCTGCAGGCCTGCAGCAGCGGTGCTTGTAGAGTCACAGTGTAGTCTTGGGACGCTTCGTTGTTACGTGTCGACAGAACCTGTGGTGGTAATCGCTCAAGGTATATACTGTGTGTGTCCATTCTGCAGTACACACGACTTTCGAATTAACAAAATGGCAGAAAAAATGGGTCACTACGAACTAGTTAACGTGCATGGATGGATGCTATCGAGTATGCTCGTGTGTGCATGTCGGCATGCGATGGCGCATATGTACCTCCACGAAAGGTTGGAGAATTATAGCTAATACACGCACAATTTTAGACAGAGGACAAACGTGGCATGATTCATGCTATGCGGCTACGACAATGATAGTTTTTGACCTACCATGCAGCACAAGTTTGACCGCCCATTCACCCTTAAATCCAGATGGTTGCCCTCTAGTCAATTTTACCAGACAGTGTGATCAAGCCCAAATGTCATGGTGCGCCTGAGCTTCAGCAAAGCGCCAAAGCGAAAGATAGAGAAGGTGGATGGGTTCGTACTGGCGGCACGAAGAGGGGGAGGCGGATGGGCTAGAGTTGCGGGATGCCGGCCGGGTTAAATACACGAATTTGATCTCGGGCGGCGAGTCAGAGCGGTGCCACGCGAGGATCACACCACGGGGACGGAGGAGGCATCTGTCGGACCGCCGGGTTTCCGGGCGAGTCCACGTGGCGCCCCAGGCGTCCCATATCCGCCTCATATTTAGACTGGATATGAGGGGTTCGAAAGAAGTATAGTTTTCACCCTCAAATCCATTCCAATGCCTCCATAATCCCCCAAAGTCAATTTTGGTCTGATTTAAACCCTAAAAAAGTCAATACCAGTTTAATCTAGCCCTGAGCGGTTATTGTCACGTTAGGAGTGGTTTTGCATCCGATTTGGTGATCCGACACTAATTTGTCGCTGACGTGGCGTAATGACGTGGCACCAGGTCGCTGAAATAAGTGGGGCTCTATTATTCTCGCTTCTTTTTCGTCTTCGTAGGCAGCGAGGAAATCACAAGGGCCGCATCGCTGCCGTTCACACCTGCTGCAATTGCATCGCCGCCATTGCCGTCATAGCCATTGCTCCTGTCGTCGTCTTCGCATGGGATAGAGCTCAGCTCGCGCAGCTGCGCGTTCGCCCCCAAGCATCGTGCCCCATGCCGCCGCCGGCGACGCCTCTTCCTCGTCGCTCTCGCCTTCTCCCCCTCGACCTCCTCTCCCATGCTCGGCTCCATCCCCGTGCACATCTGCCCGCCGTCCACCCCGCAACCCCGCGGCCAAGCCCCCAAACGAACGCCGCCGCCAGCTCAATCATGGAACCCCTTAGTACCCGTTCCGCCACAACAATCTTTCCCATCCGACGACGACGAACCATCCTCCAATGCGGCGGCGATGCACAAGTCCCAGCCTCCGCACTCCGACAAGCTGAAGCCCGGATATGTGCACTAGGCATCCACTAACCTCTGCTTGCTTCTCTGTTCTGCCTGTTGGTGGTTCTGAATCTGAATGTTTGAATTTTATTGGCTGCCATTGTGTTCTGTAGAAAGAAGTGAGATGATTTAGCTCTACCTAAAAAACTCGGCAACCCAGGTGTGTTCTTGTTGTTCTTATGTGAGCTTTTTTCTTGGAATGCTTATTGCAATGCAATGTGAGGGTGTGGATTGTAGGTTCTATATGTGACATGATGTCCTGCTCGGTGACTTGGGCGACATGGTGAATCATCTGAAAAAAAGGGAGGATGCAATTGGAGGAATCTCACATCCAACCTGAGGCTCACATGGCGAAGGTAGCCACGCGGAGATGGGCATGAGGTTGTTTGTAAATGAGATGTAATTGAAGCACACAACAGTAGTAGAAGACTTGTAGAGAAAATTAGCAAGATTTAGAAATGAGTTGACCTGCTGTAATTCACATGAGTAGTGCTTCATGCTGAGAATTTATCAGGAAATGTTTGTATGGTGTTCACGAGATTGAATTTTTCTGAAATTTTATTTGGTGATCAGAATTAGCAAACTTTTGACTGTGAGTTGTTGGTCCTGTGGCATCTCTACTATTTATTTACATGATCAAAAGAAGCTATTCATCTCTAACAAACATCTTTTTAATGATAGCAAATGGACAGTACCAAACATCATGTATTGGACAGTACACCATGGTAAATTTCAGAGTACATAAGGACCACACGAACATAATTCAGAGACCATGAACATAAATCATAATATTTGACAACAACAAAATGAGCAAATAAAAATCAAATCTCATGTCCTTTCTTGCTCTCCAAAGCCTTCTTGTATGCCGCCAGGTTGAAAACACAATGTTGAGGAACATTGGGCTGTGAGCTTCTAGTTCCTTCATGTGTGGATTTTGTCTGAGTGCTTGCTGGTTGTGAACGACCAACATGTGTGGACTTCCTCTGATTGCTTGCTGTTGGTTTCTGCTTTGAGCCTGACCTTGACCTTGGCTTAGGAATTTTTAAACTTGGCATTAGTGTATTACTAGGAAATGAAGTTTGAGCATATTGAGTCATTTTCCTTGCATTTGCTGCTAGCACGGTTTCCTATGGAAAATAGAGATTGTAGTTCGTGAAATATGAGATATGTGGCTATATAAATCAGAAGTAAGGGTAAATTAGTTAAAATAGCTACATGAAACATACCTTTGCTTTCTTAGCATTTTCTGCTTCCATTGCATCTTTGTCTTGTTTCCTCTTCTTTGTCGCATGTCTCACAATGTGTGAATTGCCGTTGTGCTTGCCAGCCTCATTTTTTTGCATCCTTTCATGTTGTGACCTGTCCTATGGCATGAACTGCATGTTATTGTCCCACCTATCTTCCTCATCTTATTTCCCTTTGATGCCTTTGGTGCTTCTCCTTCCTCTCTTCTTCTCTCTGTTTTTGGCCTGCTTGGCAAGCTCATGTACCCTGGAGGTCCAGGTTTAACTTGATCTGATGTCGGCCAGCTTTCTTCCCCCTCCAACGGCTCGAGACAATGTGAATAGATTTTCTTGTATACTTCAATAGAGTAGCACTTTGCGATGTAATCATCTATTCTTTTCCATGTTTTGTATATAGCACTTATTGCATGACAACATGGAAGGCCAGATAGCTGCCAGTATCTGCATGAGCATGTCCATGCTTCCAAGTTCACTGTGAACTTGAACTTCTCATGTTCGAGAACCTCAAATCCCTCTTTTCCATTCCAGAGCACATCACAATTTCCTGATCTTTTAATGTTCTGCTTTAGTTTTTTGAATACATTAGGACAAATGGTCCCTTCCCATTTCTCAGATTTAGTTCTATTTTCTTGTATCCTCACCATATCTTTTTGTCCGATCCACTCTAGCATAGAGATACATGGGAGATACCTTGCTTCCAGAATCCAGTTATTAAAGGACTCACACATGTTATTGTCCACTGAGTCACAGTTCGAGCCTAGCTTCATGTATGCCCTACACCAATGCTCTGGAGCAGTATTCATCATGTCCTTGGCACCTTCAACAGTGAATTGTGCTAGCCTTGCTCTATTATAGTTGAATATTACTCTGTTTGAAGATTTAGCGCACCTCCAAAACCTCTTCTGCAAATCATGATTAGGGTGTTTTTTTCCAGTTTACAGATATGTGCCTTGCACACATCCTATGCTCTGATTTAGGGAATATATCCTCTATAGCACCAATCAGCCCCTTCTGTTGATCTGACATGAACACCCAACCATCACCCTCATTCTTGATCTTCAAATCTTTATTGAGCTTTGCAAGAAACCAAAACCATGATTTGTAAGTCTCCTTCTCCACAATGGCCCAAGCTATGGGGTACATTTGATTATTTGCATCTCTGCCAAGAGCACAAAGGAGCTGACCATAACATGCACCCTTAAAGAAACATCCATCAAGACCTATCACTTGTCTACAACCAGCAAGAAATACCTTTTTACATGCATCAAAACAGATGTAAAATCTTTGGAACACATGATTGTCTTCATTCTCATCTTGGTCCAATTTCACTGCTACAGTGCTTCCTGGGTTTGACCTGAGTAGCTCTAGCTGGTAGTCGAAAACCTTGGAATATTCTCCTTTGGAGGAATCTAGTAACTTTGATAGGACCAGCCTCTTAGCCCTTTTGCATTGTGCAATGGTCACATCTGCAACATTTCACTAAGAACTATTTTCTTTATTTCTTCCAACTTCCAACTTGGATTTAATTTTATTAGCCGACCATATCTCTTTGCAATGACACTAGATGTCACCAGTTTATTGTCCCTTCTAGGAATGCAGTTGTGCTCATCTACAAATATAGACACTTGCATCCATTTGTTTCTTGTTGTTTTAGATGCATAAATCATCCATTTGCAGCCAGGCCAAGTACAATGAGCCCTCACCTTGTTGGTTTCATCTTTTGTAAAACCAATATGCCTATGTGTTTTGATTCCATGGTTTATCAATGCTTTCTTCATCTGCTCTCTCCCTCGAAAAACCATTCCAAGCTGAAAAGAAGGAATTTCTGCCTTGCTATCAAACCTTTTCCATTGGCTATGCCTCCTCACCAGGTTTATCCCTCCCTCTCCATCACTCTCCTCACCATATGAGCAATCATCATCTGATTCAAACTCATCGACATCATTCCCTCCATCCAAATCTTCATCACCAGATGCACCTTCAATTACATTGTCATCTTTGACTACAGGACCCACTCCCTTCCCTAGTTTCTTATCCCTTTTCTGCCTCCTAATTTCTCTTGCTAATTTCCTAACATGCTCTGGTTCTGATTCTTCACCGGAGCTGCACTCTGAGCTAGGTTCATAGTCCAGGTCACTTTCATCCTCACCTAACCCATCTGCATTTTCCATTTCATCTCTTCTCCCTCTGTTAACCCTCTCAAGTGATTCTATAGCAGGTGGAGCTTCAGTTGTAATAGGTGGTGCGTCAGTTGCACCAGATGTTGCTTCAACTTCTTCAGTTACAGGAATTTTCTCAATTACTACATTTGTAGCATGAAACACTGCTTCATTTCCAGCATTTGGCAATGACATCTTTACTGTAGAAGAACTTCTCCTGACCTGCAATTTAGCAGGTCTACTACTACATACGTCAGTCACTGTATTTGTGTCAACGGCAGCAGCTTGTGAATTTCTCATTTCTTCCTCTTCAACAGCACTATCCATATGTGAAATTACCATCTCATCAACAATATCTGTTCCAACAAACTGCATAGGAATCAATGGCATTCTGGTCCCTCTATGCCTGGAGTATGTTTCACCTACATCAGTTGTCACCAAACCCTGAAGATTCACATCATTAGTACTCTCTTCAATCTCCCACTTCTCAATCTGCTCCTTAATTGATGCCTCAGTGTGCACTTCAGTCTCATCTACATGCTTATCAAATTCTTCCACATAAATGTCAGCAAAAAGCACCATCCATAATGCCACTGTCCAGGCTTGCAACTGAAGCATTGTCATGCAGAAAAAGAAGTCCATCAACCAGGCATTTCCCTGGAACTAACCAGTGTAGCTTGTAGGTGTAGTTTCCTTTGCAATGCCCTCTTTCAATATGATACAAATCCTCAGCATAAACACACAATTCTGCATAACTAAGCATGTCTCTTGGAATATGCATATCTGTCTTTAGCTCTCCTAAGTAATGAACATGTCCATTCTTGCTCTCAAATGAGCCAAGATAATGATATCTGGCCAAGAAGTAATCAAGTGGATCGGGCGGATCCAAACGAGCTGCAAAATGAATGAAATTTCTCGTTAATTATACTTACAAAGTTAAGAAATGCAGTCATGATTCAGTACATATTCTATCCAAATGCACTAGTAAAATTACTAAAACCACACTACTCTGTAGTCAAAACTGCAGTAACAAATGCACTACTAAATTCACTACTGAAGTTGTAGGCAAAACTACTAAAACTACTGAAAATATAGTCAAAACTGCAGTCAAAACTACAAAGACTGCGACCAAATCCAAATGCAGCACTAAAAGTGCAACCAAAACTAGTACAGCTATTCTGAATTCGGTCTAAATTCAGAGTAGTTGTACAGACGTACTTATACTGCACTACTAAAATTGTAGTCAAAATTTAGAGTTAGCACTCTTCAGCAGTCAAATTCAGTCAAAAACATTATGCTCTGTTTCTTCAAGACAATCACTAGAAACACAGTGCAAATTAATATACTTTTCTCGGAAAATAACATGCCGATCATCTGCAAATTAACACCTTATAATATCAATGCAACGGAGCTGTCATGAACACACTATGCGATCAAGCCTTTTCCCATAACACGTACATTATCTGATCCAATGAACATACCTGATTGTAACGCCCTCGATGCGGCTATATCTCCTACGTGTCGAGGCACGACTTAGAGGCATAACCACATTAAAAGCGCATAACCGCATTAAAAGCAATGTCGCAAGTTAGGCAATCTTCACAACATCCCATGTAATATAGATAATAAAAGGGGAGATACATAGTTGGCTTACACTCGCCACGTCAATCAAAGTACATAAATAGCATTACATCATCCAATCACTCATGGCCCGGCTACGGTGCCAAAATAAAAGATCAACCCAACATGCGACACGGTCCCGATCGCCCCAACTGGGCACCACTACTGATCATCAGGGGAAGACACATAGTAACGGCATGAGTCCTTGTCGAACTGCCACTTGAGCTCAAGCGCGTCATTTGGAATGGAGTCATCAGGTCCTGCATCTGGCTTGGAAGTAATCTGTGAGCCACAGGGACTCAGCAATCTCGCACCCTCGTGATCAAGACTATTTAAGCTTATAGGTAAGGCAAGGTAAATATGAGAAGCTGCAGCAAGCGACTAGCATATATGGTGGCTAACCTGTTCGCAAAAGAGAGCGAGAAGAGAAGGCAAAGCGTGAACGAAATAACTAGAGAATAACCTGCGGCAAGCATGACTCCAACACCGTGTTCACTTCCCGGACTCCGCCGAGAAGAGACCATCACGGTAACTCACACATTTGATTCATTTTAATTAAGTTAAGGTTCAAGTTATCTACAACCGGACATTAACAAATTCCCATCTGCCCATACCCACGGGCACGGCTTTCAAAAGTTCAAATCCCTGCAGGGGAGTCCCAACTTAGCCCATGACAAGCTCTCACGGTCAACGAAGGAATAGACCTTCTCCCGAGACATTCTGATCAGACTCGGTATCCCGGTTCTACAAGACACTTCGATAAGTTAAAACAAATCCAGCAACACCGCCCGAATGTGCCGAGAAATCCCGATAGGAGCTGCACATATCTCGTTCTCAGGGCACACTCAGATGAGCTCTCCATATAACTAAAACCAAACCTCGAGTTTCCCCGAGGGGGCGCTGCACGGGACTCTAGTTTGGACCAACACTCAGAGAAGCACTGGCCCGGGGGGGTTTAAATAAGATGACCCTCGGTCTCCGAAAACCCAAGGGAAAAAGAGGCTAGGAGGCAAATGGTAAAACCAAGGTTGGGTATTGCTGGAAAAGCTTTATTCAAGGCGAACTATCAAGGGGTTCCCATTATCACCCAACCGCGTAAGGAACGCAAAATCCAGGAACATAACACCGATATGACGGAAACTAGGGCGGCAAGAGTGGAACAAAACACTAGGCAAAAGGCCGAGCCTTCCACCCTTTACCAAGTATATAGATGCATTAAGATAACAAGATAATATAATGATATCCCAACAAATGAATAATGTTCCAACAAGGAACGGTCTCCAATCTTCACCTGCAACTAGCAACGCTATAAGAGGGGTTGAGCAAAGCGGTAACATAGCAAATCAACGGTTTGCTAGGACATGGTGGGTTAGAGGTTTGACATGGCAATTTGGGAGGCATGATAAGCAAGTGGTAGGCATCGTAGCATAGGCATAGCAAAAGAGCGAGCATCTAGCAAAGCAAAGATAGTAGTGATTTCGAGGGTATGATCATCTTGCCTACAAAGTTGTCAGAGTTGACCGGATCCTCGAAAGCAAACTCAACGGGCTCCTCATTAGCGAAATCGTCTCCCGGCTCTACCCAAACAAGACAAACAAACAAATGGAACACAATCAACCACGTGCAAAGCTCAAACAACATGATGCAAACATGGCATGCTATGCGGGATGCGATATGTGATGCATATGCAAGATTTGGCAAGGAATGAATGAACCTGGCCTCAACTTGGAAATCCAAGTGTGCCACTGGAAAGGTGAGATGATTTCTCTTGAAAACGATATAAAGAACGCCGGAATCGGAGTCACGGTTTGGAAATGGCAAGCAATTCAAATAAGACAACGGTCTGCGATATACAGCAAGTAGCCATCTAAATGCAACAATATGAACATGCTACAGCACCCAAACATGGCAACAAAATACATGGCAGGGATCCATTCATGATGCTTGACAAAAGATGAACACTGAGCTACGGCAAATTCATCTATTAACAGGTTCAAACAAGCATGGCAAAAATGCAAACAATAATAGGTTTCAGACTTAGTGAAATTAACACAAGTCTGGAATTTAACATCAGGAAGTACACTTTGGAGCATGAAAACTATATGCTACAGGCCCTGACCATGGCAAAGTAAAGCATGGCATGGAGCTACTCAAAGAGCTTAACAAAAGTCCCTTAGTGACCTTGAGCCAAAAGGGATCAGAAAATACATTTGCAAGCATGTGAACATGGCAAAAACATAATCATATCACAGACTTAGTGAAAAACTGGAGCATGCAAATCAGATATCAAGTAGGCATGTTTACGAGCTCGATGCACTCACTACAGAGCAAGTCATGACAATCTAAGCATACACCCATCAAGAATACACATTATAAAAGCTAGACATGGCAAGAACAATAACATAGCATGCACGGATCAACTACAACATCCTCGGCAAAATCGCTAACAAGTAGACAATCTGCCCAGATTCACGAAATAGCAAAAGTAGAGCTTGATTGACTCAAGCTAGGGTGCTCCATAATTGCAAACAAAGACATGGATGGATAGATCACTACAAGATTAACAAATCATCCCTACTGATCATCCTCAAAAGAGGCACGGATCACTATGAAACAATATGAACATATGACATATTGAAATAAATAGATCAAGGACTTAGTGGAATTGCTAAGTCCCTAAAATCAGCATTAGCGAATGCACCACTTTGCAAGCTTGTGCTAGTCACCACACACATCACAAAAATACATGGGTTACACCTCTGGAAAGGTGGCCAAGCATATAACAAAACTCATGTAGAGCTCAGGGGCATATCATGCACACATTAATCATGGAAAAAATGACAAATATCTAATTGAAGCAGCAGATCTGACAATTATCTCAAATGGCATTCTTCCAACAGCATTTTGGGCATCAATATGAACTCAAATGAAAATGAGGCAATGAGATGAAATGATGTGCTCTCTGAGACGAACATTTTGATATGCTATATGCCCAAAATGGAGCTACGGATGCGGAGTTACGATGCGACGAACATAGCAAAATAATTAGGGTTAGGGACGAAAAAGTCAACCCCGAGATTTCGGATCTCAGATCCAGATCGAGGCCTCGCCGGAGTTACTGTTCAAGCACGGAAGTCGAGGACGCTGGGGAACTTGGAGCTTGCCGGAGACGAAGGAGGCCGGCCGGAGAGGGACTTGGGGTGCCGGATCCGGTGGAGACGGCCGCGGGCACCGGAATAGCGGCGAGGGGCGCCGGCGATGGTCGAGGTGGCGGGGCGGCGAGTGGCTCCGGTGGCTCGGGGGCCAGGTCGCCGGAGCGGTGCCGGGCCGGTGGCGAAGCTCGCCGGCGCGGGGAGGAGAGGTGCTGGCCTTGGGCGGAGGAGAGGCGATGGCCTCGGTCCCGGTCAGTGACGGGAGGGCCGGCCACGGGCCTTGCAGGCCCGCGCGGTGCGGCGATGTGGGCATGGGCGGCGGCCAACGGGAGGAGGAAACGTGGCAGCGGCGGGGTTAGTCAGACATTGTCCGGCGGTGGAGTTGTGTCCGGCGGCGCGCGAGGATGATTTTCTAGGGTTTGGAAGGAGGGGATCCAGAATTTTCGAGGAGGGGTCTATATATAGAGGTAGAGGGAGCTAGGAGTGTCCAAATGAGGTGCGGTTTTCGGCCACGCGATCGTGATCGAACGCTCTAGATGATGGAGAGAGTTTTAGTGGGTTTTGGACCAATTGGAAGGGTGTTGGGATGCAACACACACGAGGCCTTTTCGGTCCCTCGATTAACCGTTGGAGCATCAAACGAAGTCCAAATGGTATGAAACTTGACAGGCGGTCTACCGGTAGTAAACCAAGGCCGCTTGGCAAGTCTCGGTCCAATCTGGAAATATTTAATCCCCACACACGAAAGAAAGGTAGAAATGACCACGGAGGAGAACGGAGCGCCGGAATGCAAAACGGACAACGGGGAAAATGCTCGGATGCATGAGACGAACACGTTTGCAAATGCAATGCACATGATGACAAGATATGAGATGCATGACAACGACGACAACACACAGAGACAAAAACCCGAACCCGAGAAAATAAAATAACTTAACGCCGGAAACGGCAAGAGTTGAATTTCATATTGGGTAAATTACATCCGGGGTGTTACAACACTCCACCACTACGAAAGGATCTCGTCCCGAGATCTAGTACTGGAAGAACGCCGGGTACTCAGAACGGATGTGATCCTCGCATTCCCAGGTGGCTTTAGGGTTGGAATGGTGTGACCACTTGACTTTGAGGAATTTGATTGACTTGTTGCGAGTCTTGCGTTCAGTCTCTTCAAAAATAGCAACGGGGTGCTCACGATAAGAGAGATCTTCTTGGAGCTCAATGTCTTCGAAGTTGACGGTGCGATCAGGAGTCTTGAAGCACTTGCGGAGCTGAGGGACATGGAACATGTCATGCACATTTGCAAAGTTTGAAGGAAGCTCGAGTTGATAGGCGAGATCGCCTCTCTTGCTGACGATCTTGAAAGGTCCCACGTATCTAGGGCAAGCTTCCCTTTGATACCGAAGCGACGAGTACCTTTCATTGGAGAGACGCGGAGGTAAACATGATCTCCGATCTCGAAAGCCAAATCACGGTGCTTACTATCATAGTAGCTCTTCTGTCGGGATTGGGCTGCTTTGAGGTTATCTCGAATGACTTTGCACATTTCCTCTGCCTCTGTGATTAAGTCATTTCCCAGAAGTTGACGTTCACCGGTTTTAGACCAGTTGAGAGGGGTACGACACTTCCTGCCATATAGAATTTTGAATGGGGCCTTGCCCGAACTTGCTTGAAAACTGTTGTTGTAGGAGAATTCAGCATAAGGAAGACAATCCTCCCACTTCATGCCGAAGGAGATCACACAAGCCCTGAGCATATCTTCAAGAATCTGGTTGACACGCTCGACTTGACTGCTCGTTTGAGGATGGAAAGCTGTACTGAAGCAGATGTTGGTGCCCATGGCCTTCTGAAAAGAATCCCAAAACTTGGAGGTAAAGATGTTGCCATGGTCTGAAGAGATCACCTGTGGAATACCGTGCAGAGAGACAATCCGAGAGGTATAGAGCTTCGCCAATTGAGCTGCAGTGATTGACTCTTTGATAGGCAGAAAGTGATCCACTTTAGTGAGTTTGTCGATGACAACGAATGTAGCATCATTGCCACGCTTGGACTTTGGAAACCCAGTCACGAAGTCCATCTCAATGTGGTCAAACTTCCATTCTGGAATGGCAAGAGGTTGGAGGAGACCAGCTGGCCTTTGGTGTTCTGCCTTCACTCTTCTGCAGACATCACATTCATTCACGAACTAAGCAATCTCGCGCTTCATTCGAGTCCACCAATAAGCCTGCTTGAGGTCCTGATACATCTTTGTGCTCCCAGGGTGGATGGAGAGGAGTGAATTGTGAGCCTTGTTCATGATAACTTTACGAAGATCACCTTTGGGCACAACAATACCATCCTCGAAGAAGAGAGTGTCCTTGTCATCAAGGTGGTAGCACTTGTACTTGGGTTGACTCTTGGCAATCCCAATCTTCACCTTCTTCACCATAGCATCAAGAAGTTGAGCTTGGCGAATCTGGTCTTCCAAGGTAGGAGAGACTTGAAGGTTGGCGAGGAAACCTTGAGGAAAAACTTGCAGATTGAGTTTGCGGAAAGCTTCACAAAGCTCGGGTTGATAAGGCTTGAGAATTAGACTGTTGCAATAAGCCTTCCTGCTCAATGCGTCAGCAATCATGTTGGCCTTGCCTGGAGTATACTCGATACTCGGATTATACTCTTGAATCATTTCGACCCATCGAGTCTGCCTGAGGTTGAGATTAGGCTGAGTGAAGATGTACTTGAGACTCTTGTGATCAGTGAAAATGTCCACTTTTCTTCCCAATAAGAGATGTCTCCAAGTCAAAAGAGCATGCACAACTGCCACCAACTCGAGGTCATGAGTGGGGTAGTTCTTCTCATTGGGCTTCAACTGGCGAGAGGTATAAGCCACAACTTTCTTCTCTTGCATCAACACTGCGCCGAGACCTTGGAGAGAGGCATCGCAAAAGACTTCGTACGGTTTGGATTCATCAGGAGGAGTCAGAACTGGAGCAGTGACCAATTTCTCTTTCAAAGTGTTGAAAGCGATGTCACATTCCGGAGACCAAACATACTTGACGTGCTTCTGGAGAAGATTTGAGAGAGGCTTCGCGATCTTAGGAAAGTTTTCCACGAATCTTCGACAGTAGCTTGCGAGACCGAGGAAGCTACGGAGTTGCTTCACGTTCTCAGGTGGTTCCCAATTCACAATTGCAGACACCTTCTCAGGATTCACCGCAATGCCCTTGGCAGAGATGATATGACCAAGATAAAGAACCTCATCGAGCCAAAATTCACACTTAGAGAACTTGGCGTAGAACTGGTGTTCCCTGAGCTTATCGAGTACCAAACGCAAGTGCTTGGCATGATCTTCCTTGTTCTTCGAAAAAACCAGAATGTCGTCGAGATAGACCAAAACAAAGTCATTGGTGTAGGCGTTGAAGATGAAGTTCATCATGCAGAAATTAGCTGTCATTTGCTTGCCCGGTGACACGATTTGCAAAGAATTTTGCATATACTGATAATCACACTCATACTTCGATGCAAAAGGTTTGGAAATGAAACAATGCGATGCACCAGTGTCAAAAAGAACTTTTGCAGGAACATCATTAACAGGAAGGTTACCCATGATGACATTTGACGAATCCTCTGCCTGAGCTGCATTCATCAAGTTGACCTTGGCGTGCTTGGGGTTATGCTTGACCACGGCTGTACTTGCCGATCTCACAGGAGGAGGAGGAGGAGGAGGAGGGAGACGCCTCTGGTTGAAGCATTTGTTGGCGTAGTGACCCTTCTGTTGGCACTTGTTGCACGTGACCTCTGAAAGCGGACGGTGATACGGAGCACTCGATCTTGGAGCTTGAGACGAATTCTTGTTCTGAAAGCCAGGGTTGGGTGGGTGGGAAGGTCCACTGCCACCTTTGCTCTTCTGATACGGCTGACGGGACGGAGGAGGAGGAAGCCAATACTTCTGCTGCTTGGCCACTTGAGTAGAGGAAGAAGGAGTAGCATCTCTGACTCGCTTCTTGGAAGCATCACACCTCAGTTGAGCAGCCTCTTGCTTCAATGCCATGTTGTAGAACTCATCATACCTCAAGGGCTCAAAGAGAACAAGAGCTAGCTGGATTTCTTCTCTGAGACCACCCCTGAACTGGTATATCATGCTCTTCTCGTCAGGGACGTCCTGCTTAGCAAAGCGGGCGAGCTTCTGAAACAACTTGTTGTAGTCATAGACAGAAAAAGAGCCTTGCTTCAAGTTGCGGAATTCCTCACGCTTGCTTTCGACCACGCTCTGAGGAATATGATGAGCTTTGAAATCTTGACAGAATTCATCCCAGGTAATCACACGGCCTCCTCTGGAATCCTTATACCGCTGGAACCATTCTGCAGCTTGGTCTTTGAGTTGGAAGGAAGCGAACTTGACAAAGTCCTCAGGCCTGACGTTACTGCACTCGAAATGCTTGCACAGATCCATGAGCCAATCATCAGCATCAGTTGCCTCAACACAATTGCTAAAAGTCTTTGGCCCGTTACCAAGGAACTGGTTGAGTGTAGCAAAGTGATTCTGATTGTTGCCTTGGTTGCCTTGGTTCGCTTGGTTGCGCTCTTGAAGAATTTGCATGATCAACTGCGTGTTTGCATTGGTTGCGGCCATCACAGCTTGCCATGCCTCCGGAGGAGGTGGAGGTGGTGGCGGATCCTGATTCTAATTTTGATTTTGATTGCTGCTCTTAGCGGGAGCCATCCTGAAGAGGGTGACAACTGTTAGCACATTGACAGATAAAATGAAGCTGAATCAAACGGGTCGAAATTGCAACATAAAGTCTTCACATCCGAACATAAGAACGAATGCATTCCACTTGAATTGGTCACATATCCATAAATTGAGAAGCCACTTAGAATTTAGGTAGAGGAATAAATCAAGAAGGTACGGATCAAGAACGAATACTCGGTAAGAAATCCCAATCTCAAACCGAATATCCGTGGAGGAAGAACTAGAGCTACAAGAATTCCCACCTATGAAACTCCCAAACCTTTCCGGTTATGCAATTAGGTTTTGGGGATATAGGGGAAGCATAATATCTCACCCAAATCTAGCAATTCCTACATCCAGCTGTATCCATCCTTCAACACATAACCGAGAAAAACTTCAGAAACTATAACGCCCCGAGACCGATGTGCGAGGTGTCTTCCAGTTATTCGCCATGTTGCCATGTCTTTTCACTTGCGTGTTGCATGTTGTCATGTCATCATGTGCATCGCATCATCATGTTTTCAAAACCTGCATCCATCCGGGTTCCCCCAGTTCCCTCCGTTGCCCGTTCTGAGCCCAGACACACTCGCACGCGCCCGCGGCTTGTCTGAAATAGTATTTTATAAGTGGCCGGAAAATGTTCTCGGAATGGGATGAAAGTTGGCGAGCGGTGTTTTTATGTTGTAGGTAGGCCACCTGTCAAGTTTCATCGCATTTGGAGTTCGTTTGACGCCCCAACGTTTAACTATAGCAGCAATATAGCCGGTCTAACGTCGTACATTTTCGGTCTCTGAAAACTGTTGCCGAGCTTTCCCTCTCTTTCCTCCCTAGACCGTCTACACAATTCTCTACCTACCGCCAGGTCCAACCTAACCTCTCTCGTCAGCCCGCGGCTCCCCTCACGCACGTCCGAAAGTTGTCCCGGACCCGACCCGAGCAGTCGACACCGTTGGATCCGGATCATCCCCAAACGTCTACAACACGTATCCGTTTTCTTATTTGATCTCCCTAGCCTGTTTATCTGAGACCGTCCGATTAAGATCGGAGGGTCCAGATGCCCCTAAACTTAGCCTTTTGCTATATATAGATCAACTCTAGCCTAACCCTAAAAATCCTCCCCTTGTCCCATCGCGCCGCCGCCACCCACTCACCCTTCCCCTCGGGATCTTCCCAGATCCACCTCGTAGCCAGACCGAGCTCCACCTAGTTTTTCCCCACTGGACCAATCCATCGATCTCCACCAACCACAATGCCTGCAGCCTCCTCCCGGCCTTCGTCCGGTCAGCCACGCCGCCGGCGGACCCAATAGATGAGCCTCGCCCCTGCCCTTTCCTTCCTCCTCTGATCCTGTCTCTCACTACTCATATCTCCCCCTATTTCTTCCTCTACAGGGAGACCCACGCCATGGCTCCTTTCTCGAGCTCTGCCTCATCTTCCCAGTTGGCCGCCTCCATGGGATCTTCTCCGACCATCCCCGTCGTTCGCCGGCCTCCCCTGCCCGCCGACCACATTGCTTCTTCTTCTTTGCGCCACAGCCCAAGCTCTGCTCTGGCCGCCTCCTTCTCTGCTTCTGCATCGAGCCCGAGTTCAGGACGCACCCGGGCCCCCTCGTCCCCGCCTGGTGATCCACCTCGCGCCACCGCCGCTGGCGACCAGCACCACCAGGCCGTGCCCTGCTCCCTTCCTCCCCATGCCGCTCTCTCGAAATTTCTCTCGCCTCACCCTCTCTCTCTCTTCACAGGGAACGAGTGGGATATGCCATGGCCGCCCGCGGAAGCTTCGTCATTGCCGGGATCAAGTTCCTCTGGCCCCGGCCTCGGATCCGACGTCTCCAACCTCCTTGCTGCCTTGCTCGTCCGCGCCAAGACCTCGCCTCTGCTCCACCTCAAGGCCTCGCCATCGCTGCCGGACTTCGTTGGTGAACAACACTACCGCCCTGCGTCGCCTGAAGCCGCCGTGCCATGCCCGAGTCGAGTGCGAGCTCGAGGTCGAGCCGCTGAACGCGCCCATCCTGTAGCTGCATCCTCACTGTTTTCCGCACCCCTGCCGTTAGCCTGTGGTCGCGACGGTCGCCGTCTTGCTCGCCGGCGTCGTCACCCAGTTCCTTGGTGATCCAAGAAGAAGAAGGCCTGGTCTCTGGTTTTGTTCAAGTAGAGCACACATCCACTTCAGGCCAAATCTTCTACCGGGCTTTCACAGTGCGTTGAATCCGGCCTGTGCATATTTTTTTTAGTATGTGCATTTTGCCATTTCCCAGTGCATTCTTATTTACAGTAATGCCATCAGTTTAAAATGCTCATAACTAAATATCCATGCATCCAAATGAAACATGTCATATATGCATCTTGCTCAGTTTTTCATGTTCTTTAGCAATATGCAACTTTTATCCCTGTTAAAATTGATTAAAATTGTTGTTTGCATTGTTTTGCACAAATGACATGTTAAAATAGTTTATTTCATAACTTAATAACCGTAGCTCGGTTTTAAATAATTTTTATATGTAAATGGGGTAGAAAAATGCCTAGTTTAATATGGTGACCTTTATTTGCATGTTTAACAACCCTAAAATTATGTTCAGGGCAGAACAGTACCAAACCTAATATATGCATATGGGGATTTACCGGAATTGTTGTTCGTTGCTTCCGGCCTCATTTAAACTTGCCTAGATAGATAGTTCCATTATGCTTCACCTCTTGCCATGCTAACAACATTTAATCTTGTTGGGTACCTAAACGAGAGTGAACTAAATAAGCCACGTGGTGTTCCATCAATATGCAACTCGTTGCATATTGAGCTCCACTTAATTTGTAGGGTTGTTTGTGCACTTTGCCATGCCATGCCTCATTAAACCGGACATGCATCATACTTGTTTGTGCATCATGCCATGTCTATGTGGTGGTTGTTTACTATGTTGTTTGCTCCTTTCCGGTGTTGTTTCTTCGGGTTGGTTCCGATAACGCCGCGTTGTGAGGAACCGTTCGACTACGACCGTTTGACTTCTTCATGGACTCGTTCTTCTTCCTTGCGGGATCTCAGGCAAGATGACCATACCCTCGAAATCACTTCTATCTTTGCTTGCTAGTTGCTCCCTCTTTTGCTATGCCTATGTTGCGATACCTACCACTTGCTTATCATGCCTCCCATATTGTTAAGACAAGCCTCTAACCCACCTTGTCCTAGCAAACTGTTGTTTGGCTATGTTATCGCTTTGCTCAGCCCCTCTTATAGCGTTGTTAGTTGCAGGTGAAGATTAAAGTTTGTTTCTTGTTGGAACATGGAGATGTTGTTCCTTGTTGGAACATGTTTACTTGTTGGGATATCACAATATCTCTTATTTAATTAATGCATCTATATACTTGGTAAAGGGTGGAAGGCTCGGCCTTATGCCTGGTGTTTTGTTCCACGCTTGCCGTCCTAGTTTCCGTCATATCGGTGTTATGTTCCCGGATTTTGCATTCCTTACGCGGTTGGGCTATTATGGGAACCCCTTGACAGTTCGCTTTGAATAAAACTCCTCCAGCAATGCCCAACGTTGGTTTTACCATTTGCCACCAGCCTTTTCTTTTCCCTTGGGAGTCGCGCTCCTAAGGGTCATCATTATTTTTACCCCTCGGGCCAGTGCTCCTCTGAGTGTTGGTCCAAACTAGAGTCCTGTGCAGCGCCCCCTCGGGGAAACTCGAGGTTTGGTTTTAGTTGTATGGAGAGCTCATCTGAGTGTGCCCTGAGAACGAGATATGTGCAGCTCCTATCGGGATTTGTCGGCACATTCGGGCGGTGTTGCTGGTTTAGTTTTACCATTGTCGAAATGTCTTGTAGAACTGGGATGCCGAGTCTGACCGGAATGTCTCGGGAGAAGGTATATCCTGTTGACCGTGAGAGCTTGTGATAGGCTAAGTTGGTACTCCCCTGAAGGGATTTGAACTTTTGAAAGCCGTGCCCGCGGTTATGGGCAGATGGGAATTTGTTAATGTCCGGTTGTAGAAAACCTGAAGTTGACCTTAATTAAAATACATCAACCGCGTGTGTAACCGTGATGGTCTCTTTCCGGAGGAGTCCAGGAAGTGAACACGGTGTTGGAGTTATACTTGATGTAGGTTGTTCTAGGATCACTTCTTGATCATAGTTTCTCGATCGTGCTTTGCCTTCTCTTCTCGCTCTCATTTGCGTATGTTAGCCACCATATATGCTAGTCGCGTGCTGCAGCTCCACCTCATACCTTTACCTTACCCATAAGCTTAAATAGTCTTGATCGCGACGGTGCGAGATTGCTGAGTCCCCGTGACTCACATATACTTCCAAAACCAGCTTGCAGGTGCCATTGAACCGTGCAGATGACGCAACCAATGTAACGCCCCGGATATAACTTTCCCTATTTGTACTCCAACTCTTGCCGTTTCCGGCGTTAAGTTATCTTATTTTCTCGGGTTCGGGTCTTTGTCTATGTGTGTTGTTGTCTTTGTCATGCATCTCATATCATGTCATCATGTGCATTGCATTTGCATACGTGTTCGTCTCATGCATTCGAGCTTTTTCCCCGTTGTCCGTTTTGCATTCCGGCGCTTCGTTCTCCTCCGGTGGCCATTTCTAGCTTTCTTTCGTGTGTGGGGATTAAACATTTCCGGGTTGGACCAAGACTTGCCAAGCGGCCTTGGTTTACTACCGGTAGACCGCCTGCCAAGTTTCGTATCATTTGGACTTCGTTCGATACTCCAACGGTTAACCGAGGGACCGAAAAGGCCTCGTGTGTGTTGCAGCCCAACACCCCACAAATTTGGTCCAAAACCCACCAAACTATGCTCCATCACCTAGAGCATTCGATCACGATCGCGTGGCCGAAAACCGCACCGCATTTGGACCCTCCTAGCTCCACTTATGCCTATAAATACACCCCCTCCGTTTTCGGATCTCCTCCCCCACGAAACCCTAAAAATCCTACGCGCCGGCCGGACATTGTCCGACCCGGCCGGACGCGTCCGCCGCCACCGCCTCAGCTCACTCGCGCGCCGACACGTGGCAGGCACCACCGCCGCCGCCGCCGGCCC
>NC_041380.1:345007531-345017009 GCF_002162155.2 Triticum dicoccoides
CCGCCCCGCCGCCTCCATGCCGCCTCGGATCCGGCCGCCCCGTCGTCCTCTACCCCGGCCACCGCGGCCACGAACTCCGGCGACCTCGACTCCGGCGTGAACAGTAACTCCGGTCGGATCTGGATCTAGATCTGAGCAATTCCGGTTGACCTTTTCTCCTCCAAACCCTAATTTTCGAGCAAACTTTGACCTGTCGTAACTTTGCATCCGTAGCTCCGTTTTGGGCATATAGTATATCAAAATGTTCATCTCAGAGAGTACATCATTTAATTCCATTGCATCATTTTCGTTTGAGCTCAACTTGATGCCCGAAATGCTGTTAGAAGGAGGCTTCGTGAGTTAATTGTCAGATCTGCTAGTTCATCTTAGACTTTTGTCATTTTTGCCATGATTATTGTGTGCATGATATGCCTGTGAGTCCTTGATATGTTTTGTTAAGAATTTTGTCTTCTTTCTAGAAGTGCAACCCATGCATTTTTGTGATGTGTGTGGTGACTTGTGCAAGCTTGCAAAGTGAGGCACCCGGTGAATCTGTTTTCAGGGACTTAGTAGTTTTTCACTAAGTCTGGGATTATTTAGTTCATGATGCCATATGTTATTGTTGTTTCCTAGTGATCCGTGCCTCTTTTGAGAATGATCAGTAAGGGAGTTTTGTTAATCTTGTTATGCTCTATCCATCCATGTCTTTACTTGCAATTATGGAGCACCCTAGCTTGAGTCAATCGAGCTCTACTTTTGCTTCGTGGTAAAACTGGGCATATTGTCAACTCGTTTGCGATATTGCCGATGCTATTGTAGTTGATCCATGCATGCTATGACATTGTTCTTGCCATTTCTAGCTAGCTTTTTGTGCCTTCTTAATGGATGTATGCTTGCCTTGCCATGACTTGCACCGTAGTGAGTGCATCAAGCTCGTTTACATGCCTTTGTGAGTTATATTTCAGCATGTCTCAGTTTTTCACTAATTCTGAAAACTGATTGTGTTTTAGCTATGTTCGTGTGCCCGTTAGTATATTTTGTGAACTCTTTTGGCCTCAGGTCACTTTGGGTCTTTTGTTAAGCTTGTCGAGTAGCTCCATGCCATATTCTTACTTGTCTTCATCAGGTCATGTATCATGTTGTTTTGCTGCTCCGAAGAGGGCTTCGTGATCTGAAATTTCAGACAAGTGTTAATTTCACTAAGTCTGGAATCTGTTTTGCATTTGCGTTTTTGCCATGCTTGTTTGAACCTCATAATGGATGATTTGGCCGTGGCTCAGTGCTAGTCTTTTGTTAAGAATCTTGTGTGAATCTCTGCCATGTATTTTTTTGTCATGTTTGGGTGCTGTAGCATGTTCGTTTCATTGCATTTAGATGCCTACTTGCTGTAAATCGCAGACCGGTGTCAATTTTGAATCGCTTGCCATTTCCAAACCGTAACTCCGATTCCGGCGATCTTTATATCGTTTCCAGGCGATTTCATCTCATCTTTCCAGTGGCACCTTTGGAATTCCAAGTTGAGGCCAGGTTCATGCATTTCCTATCATATCTTGCATTTTGCATCCCGCATCGCATCCCGCATAGCATATCATCATTTCATCTTATTGCTTGGTCTTGCACGTGGTTGATTGTATCCTTGTTGCTTGTTTGTCTTGTTGGGTAGAGCCGGGAGACGAGTTCGCTAACGAGGAGCCCATTGAGTTTGCTTTTGAGGATCCAGTCGACTCTGACAATTGTGCAGGCAAGATGATCATACCCTCGAAATCACTACTATCTTTGCTATGCTAGTTTGCTCGCTCTTTTGCTATGCCAATGCTACGATGCCTACCATTTGCTTGTCAGCCTCCCAATTTCCATGTTAAACCTCTAACCCACCTTGTCCTAGCAAACCGTTGATTGGCTATGTTATCGCTTTGCTCAGCCCCCTCTTATAGCGTTGCTAGTTGCAGGTGCAGATTGGAGGCGTTCCTTGTTGGAACATTTATTTACTTGTTGGGATATCATTATATTACTATGTTATCTTAATGCATCTATATACTTGGTAAAGGGTGGAAGGCTCGGCCTCTCGCCTAATGTTTTGTTCCACTCTTGCCGCCCTAGTTTCTGTCATATCGGTGTTATGTTCCCGGATTTTGCGTTCCTTACGCGGTTGGGTTATAATGGGAACCCCTTGATATTTCGCCTTGATTAAAGCTTTTCCAGCAATGCCCAACATTGGTTTTACCTTTCGCCACCTAGCCTTCCTTTCCCTTGGGTTCTGCAGACTCAAGGGTCATCTTATTTTAACCCCCCCCCCCGGGCCAGTGCTCCTCTAAGTGTTGGTCCAAACTAGAGCCCCTTGCAGCGCCACCTCGGGGAAACTCGAGGGCTGGTTTTAGTTGTACGGGTTGCTTATCTGAGTGTGCCCTGAGAAAGAGATATGTGCAGCTCCTAGCGAGATTTGTCGGCACATTCGGGCGGTGTTGCTGGTCTTGTTTTAACCTGTCGAAGTGTCTTGAGTTACCGAGATACCGAGTCTGATCGGAATGTCTTGGGAGGAGGTCTATTCCTTCGTTGATCGTGAGAGCTTGTCATGGGCTAAGCTGGGACCCCCCTGCAGGGATTGAACTTTCGAAAGCCGTGCCCGCGGTTATGAGCAGATGGGAATTTGTTAATGTCCGGTTGTAGATAACTTGAACTTAAATTAATTAAAATGGATCAACTGAGTGTGTTACCGTGATGGACTCTTCTCGGCGGAGTCCGGGAAGTGGACATGGTGTTGGCTTAATGCTTGCGCAGGTTGTTCCTCTAGTTTTTCACGCTCGCGCTTTGCCTCATCTTCTCGCTCTCTTTTGCGTATAAGTTAGCCACCATATATGCTAGTCGCTTTCTGCAGCTCCACATATATTTTTGCCTTACCCTTCCTATAAGCTTAAATAGTCTTGATCGCGAGGGTGCGAGATTGCTGAGTCCCTGTGGCTCACAGATTACTATTACACCAGATGCAGGGCCTGATGATTCCGCTCCTGGAGACGCGTATGAGCTCAAGTGGGAGTTCGACGAAGACTCTCAATGATACTACGTTTCCTTTCCCGATGATCAGTAGTGGTGCCCAGTTGGGGGTGATTGGGACCGTGTCGCATGTTGGGTTCTCTTTTATTTAGGTGCCGTAGTCGGGACTTGAGTGTATGGATGATGTAATGTTATTTATGAACTTGATTGACGTGGCGAGTGTAAGCCAACTATGTTATCTCCCCTTTATTATTATTATTACATGGGATGTTGTGAAGATTGCCTGACTTGCGACATATGCCTTCAATGCGATTATGTCTCTTAAGTCGTGCCTCGACACGTGGGAGCTATAGTCGCATCGAGGGTGCTACAAGTTGGTATCAGAGCCTTCCCCGACCTTAGGAGCCCCATTGCTTGATCGTTTTTAGCGGCCGAGTTGTGTCTAGAAAAAGGTTTTGAGTCATTTAGGAATTATATATCGGGGAGTTTAGGAATTCTTTTACTTCCCAGTCTCCTCATCGCTCTGGTAAGGCATCCTAACGTAGAGTTTTGATTCTTCTCTTCTCAAATTTCACTAAAAAAAATTTAGGATCACGCGGGTATCTTGGAGTCGTTTCGATGGTTTTATGATGAGAACATTGTCTTGGTGCCTCCTGTCAGGGGTTTAGTGGAAGTGTCCCTGGGAGTTGAGCTCTAAGGTGTTGTCATCATAATTTTATCGTTGCAATTCTGGAATACTTGAGATATTTTTGCCGACATCGAAAATCTCTTTTATGCAGTTCGTTGGTGAGATAACCTCGACGCCACCCAGTACTGGGGCGGGAGTTTGGGAGTATCGCCATAACTTGTATAACGGATGCTTTTCGAAGGTTGAGGTAGATGGTTTCCGAAGGTTTCTTGGTTATGTGTTGAAGGATGGATACAGCTGGATGTAGGATTTGCTAGTTTGGGTGAGACATTATGCTTCCGATGTATCCCCAACACCTGATTGCATAACCGGAAAAGTTTGGGAGTTTCATAGGTGGGAATTCTCGTAGCTTTAGTTCTTCTTCCACGGATATCGGTTTGAGATTGGGATTTCTTACCGATTATTCGTTCTTGATCCGTACCTTGTTGATTTATTTATCTACCTTAATTCTACATGGCTTCTCAATTTATGGATATGTGACCATTTCAAGAGGAATGCATTCGTTCATTTTGTTCGGATGTGAAGACTATATGTTGCAATTTTCATTCCGTTGGATTTAGCTTCAATATTTATCTGTCAATGTGCTAATGGTGGTCAACCTCTTCAGGATGGCTCCTCCTACGCGCACGACTCCAAATACTGATCCGCCACCACCTCCACCTCCTCCAGAGGCATGGCAAGCTGTGATGGCCGCAACCAATGCAAACACACAGCTGATCATGCAAATTCTTCAAGAGCGCAATCAAGGCAGTCAAGGGAATCAAGGCAGCAATCAGAGTCACTTTGCTACACTCAACCAGTTCCTTGCTAACGGGCCAAAGACTTTCAGCAATTGTGTTGAGGCAACCGATGCTGACGATTGGCTTGTGGATCTGTGTAAGCATTTCGAGTGCAGTAACGTCAGGCCTGAGGACTTTGTCAAGTTCGCTTCCTTCCAACTCAAAGATCAAGCTACAGAATGGTTCCAGTAGTACAAGGACTCCAGAGGTGGACGTGTTATCACTTGGGATGATTTCCGTCGAGATTTCCGAGCTCATCATATTCCGCAGAGTGTGGTTGAAAGCAAGCGTGAGGAATTCCGCAATCTGAAGCAAGGCTCTTTGTCTGTCTATGACTACAACAAGTTGTTCCAGAAGCTCGCCCGCTTTGCCAAGCAGGACGTGTCTGATGAGAAGAGCATGATATATCAGTTCAGGGGTGGTCTCAGAGAAGAAATTCAGCTCGCTCTTGTCCTCTTTGAGCCCTTGAGGTACGATGAGTTCTACAACATGGCACTGAAGCAAGAGGCTTCTCAGTTGAGGTGTGATGCTTCCAAGAAGCGAGTCAGAGATGCTACTTCTTCTTCCTCTACTCAAGTGGCCAAGCAGCAGAAGTTTTGGCTTCCTCCTCCTCCATTCCGTCAGCCGTATCAGCAGAAGAGCAAAGGTGGCAGTGGTTCTTCCCACCCACCCAACCCTGGCTTTCAGAACAAGACTTCGTCTCAAGCTCCAAGATCGAGTGCTCCGTATCACCGTCCGCTTTCAGAGGTCACGTGCAACAAGTGCCAACAGAAGGGTCACTATGCCAACAAGTGTTTCAACCAGAGGCGTCTTCCTCCTCCTCCTCCTGTCAGATCGGCAAGTACAGCTGTGGTCAAGCATAACCCCAAGTCTGCCAAGGTCAATTTGATGAATGCAGCTCAGGCAGAGGACTCGTCAGATGTGATCATAGGTAACCTTCCTGTTAATGATATTCCTGCAAACGTTCTTTTTGACACAGGTGCATCGCATTGTTTCATCTCGAGACCTTTTGCATCTAAGCATGATTTTGTTACTCAAGTGTTGCCGAAGTCGTTGGCTATCGTCTCTCCGGCCCGTCAAATGACATCTCGAGTATGCGTTCTGGATGTTACTATCACTTTGGGTGACTATAAGTTCTTGTCCTCTCCAAATGTTCTTGGTGACTCGGATATTGATCTTATTCTCGGGATGGATTGGCTTTCTAAGCACAAGGCTCAGCTTGATTGTGCAGCCAGGCAGATTCAATTGACTCATTCGTCTGAGGATGTTATTGTCTTTGCCGCTCAGGATAATACTATCCGTCTGTTTTCTCTCAATGAGAAGGGTGAATTGGATGCCATCTCTCAAATTCCAGTCGTTTGCGAATATCAAGACGTCTTTCCAGAAGAACTTCCAGGAATGCCTCCGCACCGGCCAGTTGAATTCGTTATTGAACTTGAGCCTGGCACGGAACCTGTGTGCAAGCGTCCTTACAAGCTCGGACCTGAAGAGTTGAAGGAGCTGAAGAAGCAACTCGATGAGCAAGAAAGAATGGGTCTCATCCAGCCTAGTTCTTCTCCGTGGGGTTGTGGTGTTCTTTTTGTGAAGAAGAAGGATGGAACGGACCGACTTTGTGTTGATTACCGTCCAGTGAACAAGAAGACCATCAAGAACAAATACCCACTTCCCAACATCAATGAGCTGTTCGAACAACTCAAAGGTGCCAAAGTATTCTCCAAGCTTGATCTCCATATGGGTTATCACCAGATTCGCATTCCTGAAGAAGATATTCCCAAGACAGCATTCAGAACAAGCTTTGGTTCATATGAATACACTGTCATGTCTTTTGGCCTCACCAACGCTCCTCCGACGTTCTCTCGCATGATGAACTTCATCTTCAACGCCTACACCAATGACTTCGTTTTGGTCTATCTTGACGACATTCTGGTTTTCTCGAAGAACAAGGAAGATCATGCCAAGCATTTGCGTTTGGTTCTCGATAAGCTCAGGGAACATCAGTTCTACGCCAAGTTCTCCAAGTGTGAATTTTGGCTCGATGAGGTTCTTTATCTTGGTCATATCATCTCTGCTAAGGGCATTGCCGTGAATCCTGAGAAGGTGTCTGCAATTGTGAATTGGGAACCTCCTCAGAATGTGAAGCAACTCCGCAGTTTTCTCGGTCTCGCAAGCTATTGCCGAAGATTCGTTAAAAAAATTCTAAGATCGCGAAGCCTCTCTCTAATCTTCTTCAGAAGCACGTCAAGTACGTTTGGTCTCCGGAGTGTGATATTGCTTTCAACACTTTGAAAGGGAAATTGATCACTGCTCCAGTTCTGACTCCACCTGATGAATCCAAGCCGTACGAGGTCTTTTGTGATGCCTCTCTCCAAGGTCTTGGCGCAGTATTGATGCAATAGAAGAAAGTTGTTGCTTATACATCTCCCCAATTGAAGCCTAATGAGAAGAACTACCCCACTCATGATCTCGAGTTGGAGGCAGTTGTGCATGCTCTTTTGAATTGGAGACATCTTCTATTGGGAAGAAAAGTGGACATTTTCACTGATCACAAGAGTCTCAAGTACATCTTCACTCAGCCTAATCTCAACCTCAGGCAAACTCGATGGGTCGAAATGATTCAAGAGTATAATCCGAGTATCGAGTATACTCCGGGCAAGGCTAATGTGATTGCTGACGCATTGAGCAGGAAGGCTTACTGCAACAGTCTGATTATCAAACCTTATCAACCCGAGCTTTGTGAAGCTTTCCGCAAACTTAATCTGCAAGTTGTTCCTCAAGGTTTCCTTGCCAACCTTCAAGTCTCTCCTACCTTAGAAGACCAGATTCGCCAAGCCCAGCTTCTTGATGCTATGGTGAAAAAGGTGAAGATTGGGATTGCTAAGAGTCAGTCCAAGTACAAGTGCTACCGCCCTGATGACAAGGACACTCTCTTCTTCGAGGATCATATTGTTGTGCCCAAAGGTGACCTCCATAAAGTGATCATGAACGAGGCTCACAATTCTCTCCTCTCCATCCACCCTGGGAGCACGAAGATGTATCAGGACCTTAAGCAAGCTTATTGGTGGACTCGAATGAAGCGCGAGATCGCTCAATTCGTGAATGAATGTGATGTCTGCAGAAGAGTGAAGGCAGAACACCAAAGGCCAGCTGGTCTCCTCCAACCTCTTGCCATTCCAGAATGGAAGTTTGACCACATTGAAATGGACTTCGTGACTGGGTTTCCAAAGTCCAAGCGTGGCAATGATGCTATATTCGTTGTCATCGACAAGCTCACCAAAGTGGCTCACTTTCTGCCTATCAAAGAGTCGGTCACTGCAACTCAATTGGCGGAACTCTATACCTCTCGAATTGTCTCTCTGCACGGTATTCCTCAAGTGATATCTTCAGACTGTGGCAACATCTTTACCTCCAAGTTTTGGGATTCTTTCCAGAAGGCCATGGGCACGAACATCCGCTTCAGCACTGCTTTCCATCCTCAAACAAGCGGTCAAGTCGAGCGTATCAACCAGATTCTTGAAGATATGCTCAGGGCTTGTGTGATCTCCTTCGGCATGAAGTGGGAGGATTGTCTTCCTTATGCTGAATTCTCCTACAACAATAGTTTTCAAGCAAGTTCGGGCAAGGCCCTATTTGAAATTCTGTATGGCAGGAAGTGCCGTACCCCTCTCAACTGGTCTGAAACCGGTGAACGTCAGCTGCTGGGTAATGACTTAATCACAGAAGTAGAAGAAATGTGCAAAGTCATTCGTGATAACCTCAAAGCAGCCCAATCCCGCCAGAAGAGCTACTATGATAGTAAGCACCGTGATTTGGCTTTCGAGATCGGAGATCATGTTTACCTCCGTGTCTCTCCTATGAAAGGTACTCGTCGCTTCGGTATCAAAGGGAAGCTTGCCCCTAGATACGTGGGACCTTTCAAGATTGTCAGCAAGAGAGGCGACCTCGCCTATCAACTCGAGCTTCCTTCAAACTTTGCAAATGCTCATGACGTGTTCCATGTCTCTCAGCTTCGAAAGTGCTTCAAGACTCCTGACCACACCATCAACTTCGAGGACATTGAGCTCCAAGAAGATCTCTCTTATCGTGAGCACCAAGTTGCTATTCTTGAAGAGACTGAACGCAAGACTAGCAACAAGTCAATCAAATTTCTCAAAGTCAAGTGGTCACACCATTCCGACCATGAAGCTACCTGAGAATGCGAGGATCACCTCCGTTCTGAGTACCCGGCATTCTTTCAGTCCTAGATCTCGGGACGAGATCCTTTCGTAGTGGTGGAGTGTTGTAACGCCCCGGATATAACTTTCCCTATTTGTACTCCAACTCTTGCCGTTTCCGGCGTTAAGTTATCTTATTTTCTCGGGTTCGGGTCTTTGTCTCCGTGTGTTGTTGTCTTTGTCATGCATCTCATATCATGTCATCATGTGCATTGCATTTGCATACGTGTTCGTCTCATGCATTCAAGCTTTTTCCCCGTTGTCCGTTTTCCATTTCGGCGCTTCGTTCTCCTCCGGTGGCCATTTCTAGCTTTCTTTCGTGTGTGGGGATTAAACATTTCCAGATTGGACCGAGACTTGCCAAGCGGCCTTGGTTTACTACCGGTAGACCGCCTGCCAAGTTTCGTATCATTTGGACTTCGTTTGATACTCCAACGGTTAACCGATGGACCAAAAAGGCGTCGTGTGTGTTGCAGCCCAACACCCCTCCAATTTGGCCCAAAACCCACCAAACTCTGCTCCATCACCTAGAGCGTTCGATCACGATCGCGTGGCCGAAAACCGCACCTCATTTGGACCCTCCTAGCTCCACTTATGCCTATAAATACACCCCCTCCGTTTTCGGATCTCCTCCCCCACGAAACCCTAAAAATCCTTCGCGCCGGCCGGACATTGTCCGACCCGGCCGGACGCGTCCGCCGCCGCCGCCTCAGCCCACTCGCGCGCCGACACGTGGCAGGCACCACCGCCGCCGCCACCGGCCCGCCCGAGCCCGCGGGAGGCCCCCGTGGCCCGGGTCTTCGCGCGTCGCCGCCCAGCTCCTTCTCCTC
>NC_041380.1:345017432-345019720 GCF_002162155.2 Triticum dicoccoides
GCCTCCTCGCCGCCCCGACCCGGCGCCGCCCCGCCACCTCCACGCCGCCTCGGATTCGGCCGCCCCGTCGTCCTCTACTCCGGCCACCGCGGCCACGAACTCCGGCGACCTCGACTCCGGCGTGAACAGTAACTCCGGCCGGATCTGGATCTAGATCTGAGCAATTCCGGTTGACTTTTTCTCCTCCAAACCTTAATTTTCGAGCAAACTTTGACCTACCATAACTTTGCATCCGTAGCTCCGTTTTGGGCATATAGTATATCAAAATGTTCATCTCAGAGAGTACATCATTTCATTCCATTGCATCATTTTCTTTTGAGCTCATCTTGATGCCCGAAATGCTGTTAGAAGGAGGCTTCGTGAGTTAATTGTCAGATCTGCTAGTTCATCTTATAGTTTTGTCATTTTTGCCATGATTATTGTGTGCATGATATGCCTGTGAGTCCTTCATATGTTTTGTTAAGGATTTTGTCTTCTTTCCAGAGGTGCAACCCATGCATTTTTGTGATGTGTGTGGTAACTTGTGCAAGCTTACAAAGTGAGGCACCCGGTGAATCTGTTTTCAGGGACTTAGTAGTTTTTCACTAAGTCTGGGATTATTTAGTTCATGATGTCATATGTTCTTGTTGTTTCCTAGTGAACCGTGCCTCTTTTGAGGATGATCAGTAAGGGAGTTTTGTTAATCTTGTTATGCTCTATCCATGCATGTC
Organism: Triticum dicoccoides; assembly: GCF_002162155.2. Lineage (NCBI taxonomy): Eukaryota > Viridiplantae > Streptophyta > Magnoliopsida > Poales > Poaceae > Triticum > Triticum dicoccoides. The sequence goes on from NC_041380.1 coordinate 345,018,143, forward strand.
TTTACTTACAATTATGGAGCAACCTAGCTTGAGTCAATCGAGCTCTACTTTTGCTTCGTGGTGAAACTGGGCAGATCGTCAACTCGTTTGCGATTTTGCCGATGCTATTGTAGTTGATCCGTGCATGCTATGTCATTGTTCTTGCCATGTCTAGCTAGCTTTTTGTGCCTTATTAATGGATGTATGCTTGCTTTGCCATGAATTGCACTGTAGTGAGTGCATCGAGCTCGTTTACATGCCTCCGTGAGTTATATTTCAGCATGTCTCAGTTTTTCACTAAGTCTGAAAACTGATTGTGTTTTAGCTATGTTCGTGTGCCCGTTAGTATATTTTGTGAACCCTTTTGGCCCCAGGTCACTTTGGGTCTTTTGTTAAGCTTGTTGAGTAGCTCCATGCCAAGTTCTTACTTGTCTTAATCAGGTCATGTATCATGTTGTTTTGCTGCTCCGAAGAGGGCTTCGTGATCTGAAATTTCAGACAAGTGTTAATTTCACCAAGTCTGGAATCTGTTTTGCATTTGCGTTTTTGCCATGCTTGTTTGAACCTCATAATGGATGATTTGGCCGTGGCTCAGTGCTAGTCTTTTGTTAAGCATCTTGTGTGCATCCCTGCCATTTATTTTTTTGTCATGTTTGGGTGATGTAGCATGTTCGTTTCATTGCATTTAGATGCCTACTTGCTGTAAATCGCAGACCGGTGTCAATTTTGAATCGCTTGCCATTTCCAAACCGTAACTCCGATTCCGGCGATCTTTATATCGTTTTCAAGCGATTTCATCTCATCTTTCCAGTGGCACCCTTGGAATTCCAAGTTGAGGCCAGGTTCATGCATTTCCTGTCATATCTTGCATTTTGCATCCCGCATCGCATCCCGCATAGCATATCATCATTTCATCTTATTGCTTGGTCTTGCACGTGGTTGATTGTATCCTTGTTGCTTGTTTGTCTTGTTGGGTAGAGCCGGGAGACGAGTTCGCTAATGAGGAGACCATTGAGTTTGCTTTTGAGGATCCAGTCAACTCTAACAACTGTGTAGGCAAGATGATCATACCCTCGAAATCACTACTATCTTTGCTATGCTAGTTTGCTCGCTCTTTTGCTATGCCAATGCTACGATGCCTACAATTTGCTTGTCAGCCTCCCAATTGCCATGTTAAACCTCTAACCCACCTTGTCCTAGCAAACTGTTGATTGGCTATGTTACCGCTTTGCCCAGCCCCCTCTTATAGCGTTGCTAGTTGCAGATGAAGATTGGAGGCGTTCCTTGTTGGAACATTTATTTACTTGTTGGGATATCATTATATTACTATGTTATCTTAATGCATCTATATACTTGGTAAAGGGTGGAAGGCTCGGCCTCTTGCCTAGTGTTTTGTTCCACTCTTACCGCCCTAGTTTCCGTCATATCGGTGTTATGTTCCCGGATTTTGCGTTCCTTACGCGGTTGGGTTATAATGGGAACCCCTTGATATTTCGCCTTGATTAAAGCTTTTCCAGCAATGCCCAACATTGGTTTTACCATTCTCCACCTAACCTTTCCTTTCCCTTGGGTTCTGCAGACTCAAAGGTCATCTTATTT
>NC_041380.1:345020002-345037171 GCF_002162155.2 Triticum dicoccoides
AACTAGAGCCCCTTGCAGCACCACCTCGGGGAAACTCGAGGGCTGGTTTTAGTTGTACGGATTGCTTATCTGAGTGTGCCCTGAGAAAGAGATATGTGCAGCTCCTATCGGGATTTGTTGGCACATTCGGGCGGTGTTGCTGGTCTTGTTTTAACCTGTCGAAGTGTCTTGAGTTACCGAGATACCGAGTCTGATCGGAATGTCTTGGGAGGAGGTCTATTCCTTCGTTGACCGTGAGAGCTTGTCATGGGCTAAGCTGGGACCCCCTGCAGGGATTGAACTTTTGAAAGCCGTGCCCGCGGTTATGAGCAGATGGGAATTTGTTAATGTCCGGTTGTAGATAACTTGAACTTAACTTAATTAAAATGAATCAACTGAGTGTGTTACCGTGATGGCCTCTTCTCGGTGGAGTCCGGGAAGTGGACATGGTTTTGGAGTAATGCTTGCGCAGGTTGTTCCTCTAGTTTTTCACGCTCGCGCTTTGCCTCCTCTTCTCGCTCTCTTTTGCGTATAAGTTAGCCACCATATATGCTAGTCGCTTGCTGCAGCTCCACATATATTTTTGCCTTACCCTTCCTATAAGCTTAAATAGTCTTGATCGCAAGGGTGCGAGATTGTTGAGTCCCTGTGGCTCACAGATTACTATTACACCAGATGCAGGGCCTGATGATTCCGCTCCCGGAGACACGTATGAGCTCAAGTGGGAGTTCGACGAAGACTCTAAACGATACTACGTTTCCTTTCCCGATGATCAGTAGTGGTGCCCAGTTGGGGGTGATTGGGACCGTGTCGCATGTTGGGTTCTCTTTTATTTAGGCGCCGTAGTCGGGCCTTGAGTGTATGGATGATGTAATGTTATTTATGAACTTGATTGACGTGGCGAGTGTAAGCCAACTATGTTATCTCCCCTTTATTATTATTATTACATGGGATGTTGTGAAGATTGCCTGACTTGCGACATATGCCTTCAATGCGATTATGTCTCTAAGTCATGCCTCGACACGTGGGAGCTATAGTCGCATCGAGGGTGTTACAACCAAGCTTAAGGAGGAGCTCGATGAAGATCTTGTCCTTTTTGTTGTTCCGTTCTAGTTTATCAGTAGTGGAGCCCAGTTGGGGTCGATCGAGGACCTTGTCGCATTTGGGGTTCTTCTTTTATTTTGGTTCCGTAGTCGGACATTGATTGTATCTGGTTGATGTTATGCTTTATTCATGTAATTGTTGTGAAGTGGAGATTGTAAGCCAACTATGTATCTCTTTCCCTTATTTATTACATGGGTTGTGTGAAGTCAAGCCTATAACCCACCTTGTCCTAGCAAACCGTTGTTTGGCTATGTTATCGCTTTGCTCAGCCCCTCTTATAGCGTTGTTAGTTGCAGGTGAAGATTGAAGATTGTTTCTTGTTGGAACATGGAGATGTTGTTCCTTGTTGGAACATGTTTACTTGTTGGGATATCACAATATCTCTTATTTAATTAATGCATCTATATACTTGGTAAAGGGTGGAAGGCTCGGCCTTATGCCTGGTGTTTTGTTCCACCCTTGCCGCCCTAGTTTCCGTCATATCGGTGTTATGTTCCCGGATTTTGCGTTCCTTACGCGGTTGGGCTATTATGGGAACCCCTTGACAGTTCGCTTTGAATAAAACTCCTCCAGCAATGCCCAACATTGGTTTTACCATTTGCCACCAGCCTTTTCTTTTCCCTTGGGAGTCGCGCTCCTGAGGGTCATCATTATTTTTACCCCCGGGCCAGTGCTCCTCTGAGTGTTGGTCCAAACTAGAGTCCTGTGCAGCGCCCCCTCGGGGAAACTCGAGGTTTGGTTTTAGTTGTATGGAGAGCTCATCTGAGTGTGCCCTGAGAACGAGATATGTGCAGCTCCTATCGGGATTTGTCGGCACATTCGGGCGGTGTTGCTGGTTTAGTTTTACCATTGTCGAAATGTCTTGTAGAACCGGGATGCCGAGTCTGATCGGAATGTCTCGGGAGAAGGTATATCCTTCGTTAACCGTGAGAGCTTGTGATGGGCTAAGTTGGGACACCCCTGCAGGGATTTGAACTTTTGAAAGCCATGCCCGCGGTTATGGGCAGATGGGAATTTGTTAACGTCCGGTTGTAGAGAACCTGAAGTTGACCTTAATTAAAATACATCAACCGCGTGTGTAACCGTGATGGTCTCTTTCTGGAGGAGTCCAGGAAGTGAACACGGTGTTGGAGTTATACTTGACATAGGTTGTTCTAGGATCACTTCTTGATCATAGTTTCTCGATCGTGCTTTGCCTTCTCTTCTCGCTCTCATTTGCGTATGTTAGCCACCATATATGCTAGTCGCATGCTGCAGCTCCATCTCATACCTTTACCTTACCCATAAGCTTAAATAGTCTTGATCGCGAGGGTGCGAGATTGTTGAGTCCCTGTGACTCATAGATACTTCCAAAACCAGCTTGCAGGTGCCGTTGAACCATGCAGATGACGCAACCAAACTCAAGGAGGAGCTCGATGAAGATCTTGTCCTTTGTGTTGTTCCGTTCTAGTTGATCAGTAGTGGAGCCCAGTTGGGGTCGATCGAGGACCTTGTCGCATTTGGGGTTCTTCTTTTATTTTGGTTCCGTAGTCGGACCTTGATTGTATCTGGTTGATGTTATGCTTTATTCATGCAATTGTTGTGAAGTGGCGATTGTAAGCCAACTATGTATCTCTTTCCCTTATGTATTACATGGGTTGTGTGAAGATTACCTCACTTGCGACATTGCTTTCATTGCGGTTATGCCTCTAAGTCGTGCTTCGACACGTGGGAGATATAGCCGCATCGAGGGCGTAACAAGTTGGTATCAGAGCCTTCCCTGACCTTAGGAGCCCCCTCTGCTTGATCGTTTTTAGCAGCCGTTGTTGAGTCTAGAAAAATGTCTTGATTCATTTAGGAATTATATATCGGAGAGTTTAGGAATTCTTTTTACTCCTCAGTCCCTTCATCGCTCTGGTAAGACATCCTGACATAGAGTTTTGACTCTTCTCTTCTCAAATTTCACTAAAAAAATTAGGATCACGCGGGTATCTTGGAATCGTTCCGATGGATTTGTGACAAGAACATTGTTCTTGGTGCCTCCTGTCATTAGGGGTTGTGGCAGTGTCCCGGGGAGTTGAGCTCTGAGGTGTTGTCGTCACAATTTTATCGTTGCAGTTCTCGAATACCTGAGTTTAGTTTCGCCGACATCGAAAATCTCTTTTATGCAGTTGTTGGTGAGATAACCTCGACGCCACCCAGTACTGGGGCGGGAGTTCGGTAGTATTGCCATAACTCGTATAACGGATGCTTTTCGAAGGTTGAGGTAGACGATTTCCAAAGGTTTCTTGGTTATGTGTTGAAGGATGGATACAGCTGGATGTAGAATTTGCTAGTTTTGGGTGAGATATTATGCTTCCCCTGTATCCCCAACACCTGATTGCATAACTAGGAAAATTTCGGGAGTTTATAAGTGGGAATTCAAGTAGCTCTTAGGATATCTTTTCGATAGATGTATGATATGAAATTGGGGTTCGACGTCTAGTGGTCCGCCTATTCACGGTTGGTTTTACAGTGGTCTCGTTGTATCTTAAAGAGTCCTTGGCTATGCTGACTCGGGGACGCTTCGTATGTCATGTGCACTGCCTTGTACATGATGGTGCTGTACGATCGAGCCCGTGTAGGCCCCACCACGAAAACTTCGGACGAAATCTCTATCATATGTTTGTTCTGGCTTATTTTGCAAGTCAATCCTTTGATTTGTTTTGAGTTGTGGTATTCGAGTTGCTTCGAAGTCAAATGTTGATTCCATACCTTTCCTAAACAGTGTTCTCATATTCCTATGTGAATACCAATCCTTCTTGATCATCGAGATTGTTTTTTGTCAATCCCTTTTAACCGGCGTGTTTCTCTTCAAGCGGATCCGTTCATTTTCAATATCCGCAAGATTCAATCTCAGCTTTCTCAACGGTGTTCGTTTCATCCATCCCAAGTTGCCTTGGTTTTTCCCGCCCTCCCTCCCTTGTTTTCTTTAGGGACTCAGATTTCTTAATCAAGTATCCTTTTATTGATATGATGTCGCTCCATTCAGTTCCGTCAATGTCCTTACCCGGTGATTCTCATGAAGATCCTAACGGAACCTCAAGTTCATCATTTTTCATTCTTTTCCTTCTCCGGTGGATTCAATTCAAGCTTTGGTATTGAGCATAGTCTTTTCTTCTTGCCCAATGCTTTTCTTATGACGGTGCACCTCATAACCATTCCCCGCTTGCTATTCAATTGTTCTGGAGTGCTTAAGATATCTCGAAGATTCATGTTTCCACTCTGCTTTCGTTCAAACTCTTTCGAGGATGTTATCTCATTCAAGCCTTTTAAATCAACCGGTGCATTCTCTCTTTTAATCATTCAATGGTGTATCTTTTCAGTGGGCCCTAACCCACAGGTCTTTTCCCAGGATCTTACCTGACTCTTCTAATTTTACCGGAGCTATCCTAAATTCATTTCAAAGATTGGCATAAGAATGTATTATCATCAGTCTTATGTTTTTCTTCAAGATCTTCGAATTCTTTTTCATCGTTGGCTCAACCTCTTCGTTTTGATTCTTTCGGAGGTCTAAATAATTCATGGTGGTGTTTCAGTCGTCATTCTCGGATTTTGAAGACCGAAGAAGAATTTTTCTCTCAATCTTGCTCTTTTCTCTTCAAGATTTGTGTTTCTAGCTTTATGCCATTCTCTCATAATTATTTTCGGTTGTGAGAATTCTTTTCAGCTATCCTGAGTAATTCAAGAGTCTTCTCAGTTTGTTATCCGGAGTCCATCAATTCCGGTTTATTCATTCTCAGCTATCAGTTATCATTCCCCAATTTTACCGGTGCTTCATTCAAGTGATATTTAATCGGCTTGTGATCTCTTCGTTCTCATGTATCTAAATCCTCTCAAGTATCTTCGTTCATTTCATAATTCTTCCTGGTGTTTCTTTATCTTTACTTTGTTCATAACCAATTCTTACGGTGGTTCGTTCAAGACTTCTCTTCCTTCGTTATCATATCAATTTTTTTCGTTGTTTCAACCCCACCGGTGGTTCGTGCAAGAGTTCTCGTCATTCGTTATCGTATATATTCATTCGTTCTTCCCAATCCTACCGCTAACTTGTTGAAGACGTTCTCAAGTTATGCTATATCTATCTTAATCCTTTTTACGTGAATAAGTAGTGTGCCAAATCCATTGTTTATCATCAATTTAATTGATGAAGGACAAGCATAATGTAATTCTTATTCTTGTTTCATCCTAATGATTAATTCTTTATTCCGGAGGCCCTTCAAATTCTCAGTTTCATTTGTTTCATCTTCTCTTTTTCCCGGAGTTCCAACCTCTTTCAATTATATTATCACGGAGATCTCTATCTAAATCATTGCAAGGCTTCAATCTTATTTTTTTTCATCATTCAATTATTTTGGATCATTCTTTCATTACCGGAGTTCTTCATGAAGATTCTACATGATGGATTCATCAAAGAATTAATTCCTTATCGAAGTGTTAATTGAGATTCTTTTCTGAGGAGTTCGCACATTCTTCATCTTGCAATCCGGAGTGCAATTCTTTCTTCCGTACATTGGAGGTGGTATTACGTCACTCTTGATAATTTGAGTTCATGCTTCATGATTCACATATTGTTAAGAATGAGGTATTTTAAAGCCATCAATCTCTTCCTTGGAGTTATCTTGGGTTATATTTCACCTTAAGCCTTCCCTAAGGATGGTTGCTATTATGGTGCTTATAAATGATCCAAGTTCTTCATTTATCCTTTCTGGTGTGATATACTTTCTCGTCCCCTTGTTCTTATCAACCCAATTCTTTTTCCCGTGAGTGGCTGGTTGTCACCTCATATTTTAGGTTGTATTTCATAAGACCGTATCAAGCTTATTCTTTTCGTTGTTGGTTTTCCAACAACTCCGTTCTAGCATTTGTTGTAAGCGTGCTCCCTCAAGATCTTGTTTCCCTTCGTTCATTCCATTCCATTCTTAATTTTGTTCCGGAGGCTTTGCGATGTTTCTCTCTTCAACCCATCTTTTCGTTTTGTCAAAGATCATGTTCTTTCCTGTGCTTATCCATCTAACCGGAGCGTGGTGTCATCTCTTCTAGTTCTTTTCGCCTTATCAAGCCTTGCATATCTTCTCAACTGGAGCGTTGTCTGAGATCTTTCTTACCCCTTGTTCCATGCATTCAATAGTTCCGGAGGATGTATGTTGTGATTTCATCAAGTATCTTTTCATCTTACCAAGTTCTTATTCAATTCCATTTCTTTTCAGTCGGAATGCTGCCCAAATTATATCATTCTTAATCTTTTTCTATCTTGTTCCAACCGGAGTGGTTTCAATATTTATCTTGCCCTTCAACCTCAAGGTCTTTTCGCAATGTTCTTTGTTACTCTTTTCTAAAGGAGTGTTTTCGACCTTATTCACCTTCTTGTGTTCTTTCTCAAATTTATTCAACCTCTCAAGGTTGTGGTTTCACTCGTTTGTCAAAGAAGCAATTAGTTTTACCTCTTCTCTTCCTTTTCCGTTTCCCTCCGGTGCCATTCTAGATCTCGGGACGAGATCCTCTCGTAGTGGTGGAGTGTTGTAACGCCCCGAGACCGATGTGCCAGGTGTCTTCCAGTTATTCGCTACGTTGCCATGTCTTTTAGCTTGCGTGTTGCATCTTGTCATGTCATCATGTGCATCGCATCATCATGTTTTCAAAACCTGCATCCGTCCGGGTTCCCCCAGTTCCCTCTGTTGCCCGTTCTGAGCCCAGACACACTCGCACGCGCCCGCGGCTTGTCCAAAATAGTATTTTATAAGTGGCCAGAAAATGTTCTCAGAATGGGATGAAAGTTCGCGTGCGGTGTTTTTATGTTGTAGGTTGGTCGCCTGTCAAGTTTCATCGCATTCGGAGTTCGTTTGACGCCCCAACGTTTAACTATAGCGGCAGTATAGCCGGTCTAACGTCGGACGTTTTCGGTCTCCGAAAACTGTTGCCGAGCTTTCCCTCTATTTCCTCCCTAGACCGTCTACACAGCTCTCTACCTACCGCTAGGTCCAACCTAACCTCTCTCGTCAGCCCGCAGCCCCCCTCACGCGCGTCCGAAAGTTGTCCCGGACCCGCCCGGGACAGTCGTCACCGTTGGATCCGGATCATCCCCAAACGTCTACAACACGTCTCCGTTTTCTTATTTGATCTCCCTAGCCTGTTTATCCAAGACCGTCCGATTAAGATCGGAGGGTCCAGATGCCCCTAAACTTAGCCTTTTGCTATATATAGATCAACTCTAGCCTAACCCTAAAAATCCTCCCCTTGTCCCATCGCGCCGCCGCCACCCACTCACCCTTCCCCTCGGGATCTTCCCAGATCCACCTCGTAGCCAAAACGAGCTCCACCTAGTTTCTCCCCACTGGACCAATCCATCGATCTCCACCAACCACAACGCCTGCAGCCTCCTCCCGGCCTTCGTCCGGTCAGCCACGCCGCCGACGGACCCAACAGATGAGCCTCGCCCCTGCCATTTCCTTCCTCCTCTGATCCTCTCTCTCACTACTCATATCTCCCCCTGTTTCTTCCTCTACAGGGAGACCCACGCCATGGCTCCTTGCTCGAGCTCTGCCTCATCTTCCCAGTTGGCCACCTCCATGGGATCTTCTCCGACCATCCCCGTCGTTCGCCGGCCTCCCCTGCCCGCCGACCACGTTGCTGCTTCTTCTTCGCGCCACAGCCCAAGCTCTGCTCTGGCCGCCTCCTTCTCTGCTTCTGCATCGAGCCGGAGTTCAAGACGCACCCGGGCCCCCTCGTCCCCGCCTGGTGATCCACCTCGCGCCACCACCGCCGGCAACCAGCGCCACCAGGCCGTGCCCTGCTCCCTTCCTCCCCGTTCCGCTCTCTCAAAATCTCTCTCGCCTCACCCTCTCTCTCCCTTCACAGGGAACGAGTGGGATATGCCATGGCCGCCCGCGGAAGCTTCGTCATTGCCGGGATCAAGTTCCTCCGGCCCCGGCCTCGGATCCGACGTCTCCAGCCTCCTTGCTGCCTTGCTCGTCCGCGCCAAGACCTCGCCTCTGCTCCACCTCGAGGCCTCGCCGTCGCTGCCGGACTTCGCCGGTGAACAACAATGCCGCCCTGCGTCGCCTGAAGCCGTCGTGCCATGCCTGAGTCGAGCGCGAGCTCGAGGTCGAGCCGCTGAACGCGCCCATCCAGTAGCTGCATCCTCACTGTTTTCCGCACACCCGCCGTTAGCCTGTGGTCGTGACGGTCGCCGTCTTGCTCGTCGGCGTCGTCACCCAGCTCCTTGGTGATCCATGAAGAAGAAGGCCTGGTCTCTGGTTTTGTTCAAGTAGAGGGACGCCCTTTTTTTGCACAACATGCAGTAGCAGCGCAGTGGTTAACACCCAGCTCCTTTATCCAGGAGGTGGTGGGATCAAGTCCCAGCCGGCCCCATTTTTTTGCTCTGTTTTTCCTGTACTGTTTGCACGCACACATCCACTTCAGGCCAAATCTGCTACCGGGCTTGCACAGTGCGTTGAATCCATCCTGTGCATATTTTTTTTCAGTATGTGCATTTTGCCATTTCCCAGTGCATTCTTATTTACAGTAATGCCATCAGTTTAAAATGCTCATAACTAAATATCCATGCATCCAAATGAAACATGTCATATATGCATCTTGCTCAGTTTTTCATGTTCTTTAACAATATGCAACTTTTATCCCTGTTAAAATTGATTAAAATTGTTGTTTGCATTGTTTTGCACAAATGACATGTTAAAATAGTTTATTTCATAACTTAATAACCGTAGCTCGGTTTTAAATAATTTTTTATATGTAAATGGGGTAGAAAAATGCCTAGTTTAATATGGTGACCTTTATTTGCATGTTTAACAACCCTAAAATTATGTTTAGGCCAGAACAGTACCAAACCTAATATATGCATATGGGGATTTACCGGAATTGTTGTTCGTTGCTTCCGGCCTCATTTAAACTTGCCTAGATAGATAGTTTCATTATGATTCACCTCTTGCCATGCTAACAACATTTAATCTTGTTGGGTACCTAAACGAGAGTGAACTAAATAAGTCACGTGGTGTTCCGTCAATATGCAACTCGTTGCATATTGAGCTCCACTTAATTTGTAGGGTTGTTTGTGCACTTTGCCATGCCATGCCTCATTAAATCGGACATGCATCATATTTGTTTGCGCATCATGCCATGTCTATGTGGTGGTTGTTTACTATGTTGTTTGCTCCTTTCCGGTGTTGTTTCTTCGGGTTGGTTCCGATAACGTCGCGTTGTGAGGAACCGTTCGACTACGACCGTTTGACTTCTTCATGGACTCGTTCTTCTTCCTTACGGGATCTTGGGCAAGATGACCATACCCTCAAAATCACTTCTATCTTTGCTTGCTAGTTGCTCGCTCTTTTGCTATGCCTATGCTGCGATACCTACCACTTGCTTATCATGCCTCCCATATTGTTAAGCCAAGCCTCTAACCCACCTTGTCCTAGCAAACCGTTGTTTGGCTATGTTATCGCTTTGCTCAGCCCCTCTTATAGCGTTGTTAGTTGCAGGTGAAGATTGAAGTTTGTTCCTTGTTGGAACATGGAGATGTTGTTCCTTGTTGGAACATGTTTACTTGTTGGGATATCACAATATCTCTTATTTAATTAATGCATCTATATACTTGGTAAAGGGTGGAAGGCTCGGCCTTATGCCTGGTGTTTTGTTCCACCCTTGCCGCCCTAGTTTTCGTCATATCGGTGTTATGTTTCCGGATTTTGCGTTCCTTACGCGGTTGGGCTATTATGGGAACCCCTTGATAGTTCGCTTTGAATAAAACTCCTCCAGCAATGCCCAACATTGGTTTTACCATTTGCCACCAGCCTTTTCTTTTCCCTTGGGAGTCGCGCTCCTGAGGGTCATCATTATTTTTACCCCCCCCCCCCGGGCCAGTGCTCCTCTGAGTGTTGGTCCAAACTAGAGTCCTGTGTAGCGCCCCCTCGGGGAAACTCGAGGTTTGGTTTTAGTTGTATGGAGAGCTCATCTGAGTGTGCCCTGAGAACGAGATATGTGCAGCTCATATCGGGATTTGTCGGCACATTCGGGCGGTGTTGCTGGTTTAGTTTTACCATTGTTGAAATGTCTTGTAGAACCGGGATGCCGAGTATGATCGGAATGTCTCGGGAGAAGGTATATCCTTCGTTGACCGTGAGAGCCTATGATGGGCTAAGTTGGGACACCCCTGCAGGGATTTGAACTTTCGAAAGCCGTGCCCGCGGTTATGGGCATATGGGAATTTGTTAATGTCCGATTGTAGAAAACCTGAAGTTGACCTTAATTAAAATACATCAACCGCGTGTGTAACCGTGATGGTCTCTTTTCGGCGGAGTCCAGGAAGTGAACACGGTGTTGGAGTTATGCTTGACGTAGGTTGTTCTAGGATCACTTCTTGATCATAGTTTCTCGATCGTGCTTTGCCTTCTCTTCTCGCTCTCATTTGCGTATGTTAGCCACCATATATGCTAGTCGCGTGCTGCAGCTCCACCTCATACCTTTACCTTACCCATAAGCTTAAATAGTCTTGATCGTGAGGGTGCGAGATTGCTGAGTCCCCGTGACTCACAGATACTTCCAAAACCAGCTTGCAGGTGTCGTTGAACCGTGCAGATGACGCAACCAAGCTCAAGGAGGAGCTCGATGAAGATCTTGTCCTTTGTGTTGTTCCGTTCTAGTTGATCAGTAGTGGAGCCCAGTTGGGGTCGATCGAGGACCTTGTCGCATTTGGGGTTCTTCTTTTATTTTGGTTCCGTAGTCGGACCTTGATTGTATCTGGTTGATGTTATGCTTTATTCATGTAATTGTTGTGAAGTGGCGATTGTAAGCCAACTATGTATCTCTTTCCCTTATGTATTACATGGGTTATGTGAAGATTACCTCACTTGCGACATTGCTTTCAATGCGGTTATGCCTCTAAGTCGTGCTTCGACACGTGGGAGATATAGTCGCATCGAGGGCGTAACAGAAACCATCTATCTCAACCTTCGAAAAGCATCCGTTATACAAGTTATGGCAATACTCCCGAACTCCCGCCCCAGTACTGGGTGGCGTCGAGGTTATCTCACCAACGAACTGCATAAAAAAGATTTTCGATGTCGGCGTACTAAACTCAGGTATTCCAGAACTACAACGATAAAATTGTGACGACAACACCTCGGAGCTCAACTCCCCGGGACACTGCCACAACCCCTAAAGACAGGAGGCACCAAGAACAATGTTCTCGTCACAAAACCATCAAAACGATTCCAAGATACCCGCGTGATCCTAAAAATAATTTAGTGAAATTTGAGAAGAGAAGAGTCAAAACTCTACGTCAGGATACCTTACCAGAGCGATGAGGAGACTGGGGAGTAAAAAGAATTCCTAAACTCTCTGATATATAATTCCTAAATGACTCAAAACATTTTTCTAGCAATGGGGGCTCCTAAGGTCGGGGATATAGCCGCATCGAGGGCGTTATAGGTTGGTATTAGAGCCTTCCCCGACCTTAGGAGCCCCCATTGCTTGATCGTTTTTAGCAGCCGTTGTCGAGTCTAGAAGGCTCTGATCATCAGGGAAAGACACATAGTAACGGCGTGAGTCCTCGTCGAACTCCCACTTGAGCTCAAGCGCGTCATCTGGAATGGAGTCATCAGGTCTTGCATCTGGTTTGGAAGTAATCTGTGAGGCACAGGGACTCAGCAATCTTGCACCCTCGCGATCAAGACAATTTAAGCTTATAGGTAAGGCAAGGTAAATATGTGGAGCTGCAGCAAGCGACTAGCGTATATGGTGGCTAACCTGTTCGCAAAAGAGAGCGAGAAGAGAAGGCAAAGCGCGAACGAAATAACTAGAGAACAACCTGCGGCAAGCATGACTCCAACACCGTGTTCACTTCCCGGACTCCGCTGAGAAGAGACCATCACGGTAACTCACACAATTGATTCATTTTAACTAAGTTAAGGTTCAAGTTATCTACAACCGGACATTAACAAATTCCCATCTGCCCATACCCGCGGGCACGGCTTTCGAAAGTTCAAATCCCTGCAGGGGAGTCCCAACTTAGCCCATGACAAGCTCTCACGGTCAACGAAGGAATAGACCTTCTCCCGAGACATTCCGATCAGACTCGGTATCCCGGTTCTACAAGACACTTCGACACGTTAAAACAAATCCAGCAACACCGCCCGAATGTGCCGACAAATCCCGATAGGAGCTGCACATATCTCGTTCTCAGGGCACACTCAGATGAGCTCTCCATAAAAATAAAACCAAACCTCGAGTTTCCCCGAGGGGGCGCTGCACAGGACTCTAGTTCGGACCAACACTCAGAGGAGCACTGGCCCGGGGGGGTTTAAATAAGATGACCCTCGGGCTCCGGAAACCCAAGGGAAAAAGAGGCTAGGAGGCAAATGGTAAAACCAAGGTTGGGCATTGCTGGAAAAACTTTATTCAAGGCGAACTATCAAGGGGTTCCCATTATCACCCAACCGCGTAAGGAACGCAAAATCCGAGAACATAACACCGATATGACGGAAACTAGGGCGGCAAGAGTGAAACAAAACACTAGGCAAAAGGCCGAGCCTTCCATCCTTTACCAAGTACATAGATGCATTAAGATAACAAGATAATATAATGATATCCCAACAAATAAATAATATTCCAACAAGGAACGGTCTCCAATCTTCACCTGCAACTAGCAACGCTATAAGAGGGGCTGAGCAAAGCGGTAACATAGCCAATCAACGGTTTGCTAGGACATGGTGGATTAGAGATTTGACATGGCAATTGGGAGGCATTATAAGCAAGTGGTAGGCATCATAGCATTGGCATAGCAAAAGAGCGAGCATCTAGCAAAGCAAAGATAGTAGTGATTTCGAGGGTACGATCATCTTGCCTGCAAAGTTGTCAGAGTTGACCGGATCCTCGAAAGCAAACTCAACGGGCTCCTCGTTAGCGAACTCGTCTCCCGGCTCTACCCAAACAAGACAAACAAACAAAAGGAACACAATCAACCACGTGCAAAGCTCAAACAACATGATGCAAACATGGCATGCTATGCGGGATGCGATATGTGATGCATATGCAAGATTTGGCAAGGAATGAATGAACCTGGCCTCAACTTGGAAATCCAAGTGTGCCACTGGAAAGGTGAGATGATTCTCGTGAAAACAATATAAAGAACGCCGGAATCGGAGTCACGGTTTGGAAATGGAAAGCAATTCAAATAAGACAACGGTCTGCGATATACAGCAAGTAGCCATCTAAATGCAACAATATGAACATGCTACAGCACTCAAACATGGCAACAAAATACATGGCAGGGATCCATTCATGATGCTTGACAAAAGATGAACACTAAGCTACGGCAAATTCATCTATTAACAGGTTCAAACAAGCATGGCAAAAATGCAAACGATAACAGGTTTCAGACTTAGTGAAATTAACACAAGTCTGGAATTTGACATCAGGAAGCACACTTTGGAGCATGAAAACTATATGCTACAGGGCCTGAACATGGCAAAGTAAAGCATGGCATGGAGCTACTCAAAGAGCTTAACAAAAGTCCCTTAGTGACCTTGAGCCAAAAGGGATCAGAAAATACATTTGCAAGCATGTGAACATGGCAAAAACATAATTAGATCACAGACTTAGTGAAAAACTGGAGCATGCAAATCAGATATCAAGTAGGCATGTTTACGAGCTCGATGCACTCACTACAGAGCAAGTCATGACAATCTAAGCATACACCCATCAAGAATACACATTATAAAAGCTAGACATGGCAAGAACAATAACATAGCATGCACGGATCAACTACAACATCCTCGGCGAAATCGCTAACAAGTAGACAATCTGCCCAGATTCACGAAATAGCAAAAGTAGAGCTTGATTGACTCAAGCTAGGGTGCTCCATAATTGCAAACAAAGACATGGATGGATAGATCACTACAAGATTAACAAATCATCCTTACTGATCATCCTCAAAAGAGGCACGGATCACTATGAAACAATATGAACATATGGCATATTGAAATAAACAGATCAAGGACTTAGTGGAATTGCTAAGTCCCTAAAATCAGCATTAGCGAATGCACCACTTTGCAAGCTTGTGCTAGTCACCACACACATCACAAAAATACATGGGTTGCACCTCTGGAAAGGTGGCAAAGCATATAACAAAACTCATGTAGAGCTCAGGGGCATATCATGCACACATTAATCATGGAAAAAATGACAAATATCTAATTGGAGCAGCAGATCTGACAATTATCTCAAATGGCATTCTTCCAACAGCATTTCGGGCATCAAAATGAACTCAAATGAAAATGATGCAATGAGATGAAATGATGTGATCTCTGAGATGAACATTTTAATATGCTATATGCCCAAAATGGAGCTACGGATGCGGAGTTACGATGCGACGAACATAGAAAACCAATTAGGGTTAGGGACGAAAAAGTCAACCCCGAGATTTCGGATCTCAGATCCAGATCGGGGCCTCGCCGGAGTTACTGTTCAAGCACGGAAGTCGAGGACGCCGGGGAACTTGGAGCTCGCCGGAGACGAAGGAGGCCGGCCGGAGAGGGACTTGGGGCGCTGGATCCGGTGGAGACGGCCGCGGGCACTGGAGTAGCGGCGAGGGGCGCCGGCGATGTCGAGGTGGCGGGGCGGCGAGTGGCTCCGGTGGCTCGGGGGCCAGGTCGCCGGAGCGGCGCCGGGCCGGTGGCGAAGCTCGCCGGCGCGGGGAGGAGAGGCGCTGGCCTCGGGCGGAGGAGAGGCGATGGCCTCGGGCCCGGTCGACGACGGGAGGGCCAGCCACGGGCCTTGCGGGCCCGCGCGGTGCGGCGATGTGGGCACGGGCGGTGGCCAACGGGAGGAGGACACGTGGCAGCGGCGGGGTAAGTCGGACGTTGTCCGGCGGCGGAGTTGTGTCCGGCGGCGCGCGAGGATGATTTTCTAGGGTTTGGAAGGAGGGGATCCGGAATTTTCGAGGAGGGGTCTATATATAGAGGTAGAGGGAGCTAGGAGTGTCCAAATGAGGTGCGGTTTTCGGCCACATGATCGTGATCGAACGCTCTAGATGATGGAGAGAGTTTTGGTGGGTTTTGGACCAATTGGAAGGGTGTTGGGCTGCAACACACACGAGGCCTTTTCGGTCCTCAGTTAACCGTTGGAGCATCAAACAAAGTCCAAATGGTACGAAACTTGACAGGCGGTCTACTGGTAGTAAACTAAGGCCGCTTGGCAAGTCTCGGTCCAATCCGAAAATGTTTAATCCCCACAGACGAAAGAAAGGTAGAAATGACCACCGGAGGAGAACGGAGCGCCGGAATGCAAAACGAACAACGGGAAAATGCTCGGATGCATGAGACGAACATGTTTGCAAATGCAATGCACATGATGACAAGATATGAGATGCATGACAACGACGACAACACACGGAGACAAAAACCCGAATCCGAGAAAATAAAATAACTTAACGCCGGAAACGGGAAGAGTTGAATTACATATTGGGTAAATTACATCCGAGGTGTTACACTGATGCCATCGCTTGATTCCGACGAGACGGATTCGCGACGGTCGACGCCAATGTAGCCCTAGCCGCGGAAGACGAGAGACCTTGCGCTCCCTCTATCCCATGCCAAGGCGACGTCCAGCCTGACAGACGATGGCCGACGATGGCGGCGACGGCTACGACGGCAACAGCGACGACGCTAAGACGACAACGGCAGAGGCAGTTGTAGCAGGCGTGGATGGCGGCGCTGCGGCCCTTGCAGTTTTCACTCCAAAACAGACGCGAGAATAATAGAGCCCCACTTATTTCAGCGACCTGGTGCCATGTCATTACGCCACGTCAGCGATAAATTAGTGCCGGATCACCAAATCAGATGCAAAATCACTCCTAATGTGACACTAAACCGCTCAGGGCTAGATTAAACTGGTATTGACATTTTTAGGGTTTAAATCAGACCAAAATTGACTTTGGAGGGTTATGGAGACATTGGAATGGATTTGAGGGTGAAAACTATACTTCTTTCGAGGGGTTCCAGTCAGTCTGGGCATCTGAGACCCGTTTAAGGAGCCCGTCTGAATCAAAAAATTATGACCGATCAGTGACCGGGCGGCCCGTCCAAACGTATAAGACGGGTTTGAGGGGCCCGGCTGTGGATGCTCTAAGTAGTCCTAAGTACGTCTTCAATTCATATGCAGAGGCAAGTCAACGTGCATGGATGGATGCTATCGAGTATGGTCGTGTGCGCATGTCGGCATGCGATGGCGCATATGTGCCTCAACGAAAGGTTGGAGAATTATAGCTAATCTACGCACAGTTTTACGCAGAGGACACACTTGTCATGACTCATACACAAGCCATAGAAACAAAATGATGGTTTTTGACCTACCATGCACAAGTTTGACCGCCCATAAATCCAGCTGGAAAAAGAATGAATTTGCATGTCATCGTGGTTTTTTCGCTGTGATTATATGGTAATGTCTGCCGTCATACCTGATGCGATGAAGCCAAATGTTATACAGCGTGGAGCCCCTTTCCTTCACATTTTTGAAAATTTGCCTCCATTGTTGGAGCGTATTGCATCGACAATGCCAATGCATGGCATGTATGCAAACTTGCATTAACTTGGTCTCCCCGCAAGAAGAGAATCAGTGTGAACAGTAGAGCCCACAGGCATGTGAAATAGGAAAGTAGTTGTATTTGAAATAGGAATACGCAGGAAACAAAACCAAAAGTCAAGAGGAGGCATGGCGAGATCCACATAAAGAAAAGAAAGGAGGCTCGGAACCGCGAGCCACGAGAAAGAGCTCCCCTCCCGCAGCGGCGCCAAGTCATCATCCCTTTGCATGCTTGGTGGCCCGTTCGGCCGTTCCTTGTCCACTTTCGACTTTGCAAGATTTCCAAGCTTTCCCTGACAAAACTGTGGCTGCTTGACATGCCGGAGCCGGACTGCAGGCCGCAGCGCGCGCACACGCCCTTTTGCCGGCTTTTAGGCCTCCCAAAAGCCCTCCCTATTTAGGCACGCGCCCCATCCCTCCTCACTCTCACCAGTGTCTTTCAGTAACTCTCTCTCTCTCTCTCTCTCTCTCTCT